>NC_080030.1:88288086-88646211 GCF_030020395.1 Manis pentadactyla
ATGGAGTTAATCTCCGCTGTTGCTGTGGGCGTGGCCTGGCTCGGGCAGCTGCTCTAAAGTGTAAGGGGCCTCCCTGCTCCCTGCAGCCCAGGGGATTAGGGTACCCAGAGATCCCCGGATTCCCTACCTCTGGATTAAGTGTTCCCCCCTGCCCCTTTAAGACCTCCAAAAAGCACCCGCCAAAACAAAACAACAACCACAAAAAAAAAAAAAAAATTCGTAAATTAAAAAAAATAAATAAATAAAATAAAAAATGGCTGCTCGTTTTTCTTTGTTCTCCGGCGCCAGCCTCCGGCATCTTCTCACTGGTCTTGCTGCCCTGTTTCCCTAGTATTGGGGTTCCTATCCCTTTAAGGCCTCCAAAAAGTGCTCGCCAAAACAAAACAGAAAAGAAAAAAAAAATGGCCGCTCGCTTTTCTTATGTCCTCTGGCGCCAGGCCTCCGGTACCCGCTCACTGTTCTTGCTGCCCTGTTTTCCCAGTATCGAGGGCCCTGCACTCTGGCCCGGATGGCTGGGGCTGGGTGTTCGGCAGTCCTGGGCTTCCTCCCCCTCCCGCTTTGCCTACTCTTCTCCCGCCTGGGGCTGAGGCGAGGGGTGCTCGGGTCCCCCCAGGCCGGGGCTTGTATATTACCCCCTTCGCGAGGCGCTGGTTTCTCGCAGGTGTGGATGTGGTCTGGATGTTGTCCTGTGTCCTCTGGTCTTTATTCTAGGAAGAGTTGTCTTTGTTATATTTTCATAGATATATGTGGTTTTGGGAGGAGATTTCCGCTGCTCTACTCATGCCGCCATCTTGGCTCCACCTCTGTTTTACTTTTCATGCTCATTTTTCTCCCTCTGAGGGACACAGACATCAGAAAGAAGGAAAGCTGGACTTCAACCCCAAGCAATGCCACTTTACCTTGAGTCTTCATTATCACAGCGTCAAACTGTGTAATTACCACCAAACTGTGTAATAACCATTACCACCACCATACTGAGCTGCCAGGCAACATCCTCAGGGTGGCATTCAAAAGTTAGTACTGAGAGGCAGAAGGACCATTGTCAAAACCCAACCTCAGCAATTTTATTAGAGTCCCTCTGCCATTTTATTAGGTAACTTCATGAAAAATTGAAGCATACAGTACTTAGAGAGGAATAGTTACTATGCGTGTATAGTGAGGGCTAAGTGGGAGGGATCATTGTGAATATTGAATAGGCAGGATTGTAATAAAGTTAAATCTGTAGCCCAGACAGGGTCCTTAGATGTTTATTTGCATTGCAGTAACTCAAATGAAGGAAACAGCCCTGTATGATTCGTGAGTAGTGAAATGACCTTTTGCTGCATTCAGTTATTCCCTGGTACTCCTCCAAGGGTGGGAGGCTCTGATGACTTGGTGTTTTTATGTGAAAATTGTGTGAAAATCCTTACCAGTAATTCCCAGCTGCATGTTGAAGAAACCTACCTGCTTGGCCTTCAAGGCTCCGTGTTGGCTGCCCTTCAGTCATCCGAGGTTCTTGCGTGAAGATGTGCTAAGAGCTCCTGAAGTCACAGGCATCCTCAAGCTCCAAATGTGCTAAAGACAAAAATTTTGTATAAGAATTACCAGATTTATCCCAGGGATCCAGAAGTTTTCAGAATAGCTTCTTTCTTGTGTACCACCCCAATGTTTTCCTACCTGACTCTATTTGAGAGTCTCAGTTGTGTACCTACCTCACAACTGAGAAGTAAGAATAGGAATAAAAATAGAAATAGAAAATACTCAGGGGAAGCCTTATTACCATGAATTTAATTAACTCACAGTTTAGAGGATAGTATATAGTTTAAACAGTTCTGGCTTTAGAATCAGGGCTATGCAGGTAGAATCTGTGCTTTCACTCTTGCTAGGTAGTACTTGAGCATGACAATTAACCTCTCAGAGCCCTAATTTCTTTATCTATAAAAGGTAGGGCTGGCCATTAATTACTATAAGGTGATGTATATAAGGCATCTGATAGAGCCGCTGGTTCAGAGTAGGTTTTCAACAATTCATAACCACTAACCACTTCTCAGAAGCTGAAACACTACATCTCTTGCATGATGCAGGGAAGGGCTGTGCCTCACTGACTGCCCTAGCTCTCTCCCCACACAAAAATTTTCTTTTCCAGTCTCCAAATACCTTAAATTGTGAAAGTATTTACTATTTATATCTTTCAAAAACTTATCCTAAGAATTCTCACATGGATTTGAAATTCCAAGCACTGATAGGTACTCTCATGCCCAAACATTCTCCCTCAGTTACTAGAGATTTGACTAAAAATCTCCCCTCAGTTATTAGAGATTTGACTAAGTCTTGTGATATTCTGAGAAAAAAAAGGAAAAAAATTGTTAAAACCCAATTATGGGAAAATGACATAGACAACTAATCTAATCTGTTTTTCTTCCCTACAGGAAATACTGACATAATGTCCATTTTTCCTTATGTAAGATAACTTTCTGTCTTTAAAAGATTTCCAATTGTTTGAAGTCAAACTGAAAGTAGGCAGCAAAAAAGACATTATCTAAAATATCTGAACTTGAATTTGAAAAGTAATCTTGAGTACATGTTTACACAATGCTTTAGAATAACAGACGCACAGAATTTTCCCATTGATTGTCTCTTAAAGTTAACAGAACATTTATTTGTGTTTGTCGTTACTATGACTTACTGTCAAAAAAATATCCAGTTGATTAAAAATGCTTATAACACACAGTGCTCCACCATATCAGAAGGTGGTTTCATGCCCTTAATAAATGGATGACCACTGAGATAACTGTGGTGACAATCTCTCGATGGCTGAGCATCATGATGAGCGATTCATTTTTACATAGAATATGGTCTAATATTCTTTTTCATTCAAGTGCTGAAATATCCTTGCCTAGTGAAAGATTAATTAACTGGGGTTTTATAGCTTAAAGCCTAATAGTGCATATATGGTATATATGTACATACATTTGTATATAAGTAGCTATGTGGTAGACTACCTGCAAAGATGGTCGCCAGCTTCCTCCTGTCCCTGTGCACGCATGCTGCTCCTCCTGTCTCTCCTCTTGAATCTGGACTGGTCTTACTCAAAAGAACACAGCAAAAGTGGCTCTTTGCTACTCCTGGGCATGGCTCTTAACAGACCTGGTGGCATTTACTTTTCCTTACTTGGAAACCTACCATCTTCTAAGAAGTTGGGTTTCTTAGTGAGTAGAAAGAAACTGTGTGGAGAAAAAGAGAGACCACACAGAGATGAAATGAAGCACTGCAGCTGGTAGCCAGCACCAAAGGGCCAGACACATTACTGAGGCGTGTTGTCTGCTCCAGCCCAGATGAGCTCCCACATGCATGTGGCTGCATAAGTGGCCTAGTCAACACCATATGAGCCAGAAAAACCAGCCAGCTCAGCCCAGCAAACTCATGGAAAGGGGTATTTTTGGGTTTTTGTTTGTTTCTTTTGAGCCACTAAGTTTTGGTGTGATTTGTTATACAGCAAAAGAACAGTGGACATACCTCACTATCAGAATCAGAGAATGGAAGATAGTAATTCTTGAAATTGGGCTTTGTAAATTGCAGTCTTAAATGTGGTCATCCTAGTGATACCAAGGGTCAGTAATTCTGGCTTATTTTCCACAAGAGTTATTTGATTGAGTTTTATATTGGCCTTCTCAGTACTGCTTGCCTGTGAGTCACATGCCCAAGGTTTGCTGCAGCAATTCCTCCTGATGGAGACGGCAGCCAGGGGCTTCCCCAGCAGCAGGTCTGGTTTCCCTTGTTAAGTTTCAAAAAGCATATAGACAGCAAACAGACACTGCTACTGTACATCCCAACACTGGTATGCAAACAGGCTACAGAGATGATGCCTTCCCACAGATTTGGTGGAAGAGCTGGGCAAAGATTTGAAGCCTCTCAGAAAGGTAGGGTTCTCACATGAACAACACTACACCGTGTGGCATATACACTAGAAAAAGTTTCAGGACATGGTGTCTAGTCAGGTGAGAGCTAGTTGGAATCTGAACTGGGTTCATGATAGTGGGCAGCAATAAGGAAGGGTAGTGACACAGGGTTTAATAGCTCTTAACACATGGTAGGTGACAGATTCAAAGAGATGAGCAAGAAGGGATTCTAATAGCCAAGTACGAAATGAATGTGGTACAACATGTTTCTTGCTTTTATTTTTTTCAGTTGAGGTATAGTAGACATACATGCTTTTTTCTTTTTTCAAGAGGAGGTGAGCAGACCTTTGGTAAACTATTTTTTATTGGTATAAACACTCCTTGGAGATACTCTCACCCTAAACTCCTATAAACTACAAGCACAGATTCTTAGAAGTGATTTCTTAAGTGCTTTTATTTGGACTACTGAGCACATATAGCAATCTAGCATATAGCTATATGAGCACATATAGCAATCTAGATGAGAAGAGATATAGATTTAGATCATAGCTTGACCCAATGAAACCAAAACCAAACTAAAATGAAACAAAACAAAAATCCAAGAGGGAGTTAATTGAGACCCCCCAGGATTGGGAGCACTGTAAAGTTTACCACTGCCCAGCACTTTATAATTTCCAGCAACAACTTCTCTTGAACAGTTCAGATGGGACTAAAATGTTTCTTTGCAAAGTAGCAGATCCTCTAGCAATTTTCCAGGGCTTCCAGTCCCTATAAGAATGCTTAAAGAACTTCTTTGTTTTTCCACTCTTGGGCTTTGTCGAGGATTAGACATTCTACTCAGTTCAGTCAGGGAAAACGCTCATATTTATTAGTTTCAGACGTATTTCCTGGGTGAGTCCTACATTTTCCATTTCTTCCCCAAGTACTAGAGTATGCAAACATCCTATATATATCATGTAAAAATCAACCCAAACCAAAAATCCTCCATGGCCTCCAGAACCACTCTAACTACCTCTCTATTTTCTTACTGTCAAACCTCTATATCCTTATACCACATTTGTTTCCCAGTTAACTCCAAGCTGATTTCCATTCCTACCCACTTCACTAAAGTTGCTTTGGGTAAGGTTCCTAGTAACCCCTGTGTCGTTAAATCCAATGGACGGTTTCAGTCCTCATCTGTCTTGGCTGCTTCTCATCTTTCAGAATAGTTGACCTCTTTATTGGAGAACTTCTTTTAATGTGGGTAAATGTTTGTGCCCCCACCAAATTCATATGTGGAGGCCCTAATCTCCAATGTGATAGATTTATTTGGAGTTGGGGCTTTTGAGAGGTAATTAGGCTTAACCTTATTTGAGGTCATGAGAGTGAGGCATTATGACGGGATTAATGTCCTTTCAGGAAGAGACACTGGAAAGCTATCCTTCTGTCCACGGATGTGTGCAAAGGGGAGGTCCTGTGAGCACACAGTGAGGGAGCAGCTGCCTGCAAGCCAGGAGAGGAGGCCTCAGATGACACCTACCTTGCCAGAACTTTGATCTTGGACTTGGTCTCCAAAGTGTGAGAAATTATTCTCTGTTGTTTAAGCCCCCTGGTGTATGGCATTTTGCTATGGTGGCCCGAGTTACTAACACGGCTGTCCTGACACCACACTTTCCCACCTTTCTGGTCCTATGTGCCCAGGCTATTTTGGAATACCTCATGCTATACCCTAATTTTAAGTGCTGGAGAGCTGTAGCTTTCTTTTACTCTATTTTCTCCTTCTAGAAGGTATCTTCCTCTGTCATAGATTTATATACTGTCTGCATAACCTCATGCAAGCTGTGCACACACAATTCCAGGGAGCACCATCTGCTTAGACTACTGAGGTCATACAAAGTATGACTCTGTTCATATGGTGATAACTCTCAAATTTATACAGCCAAACTGTTTTTCTCCTTTGTAATCTTATTTCCATCAGCTGCCTCAGTATCTCTGACTTTCGTTTTGCTATAGGCATCTCAAATTAAGTATATAGGGGATAAACGCCATGATCTTCCTTCCTTGACAGTATGCCACCCATCATTAAGTGGCTTCTCCATTCACATAGTTGCGCATGCTGGAAATCCATGGTATCTTCAACACCCCCCGTCCTACTACTCTCCGTGTCCAATCAGTCCCTCAAGTCCGTACTTCATCCCCATTCAAATCTCTGTGGCTTAACACAATAAAAATTCATGGTTAGGTAGCTGTTCACCGTGAATTGGATGGTTCTCAGAACACTGGCTCCAGGTCCAAGGCTCCCTGCACAGTGTGTAGGCTGTGTTCAGCATGTGGCCCAAGGCCACTGTGGAGGGGGCAGGAGAGTGGAGGGTGCCTGTGGGAGGTTTCCATAGGACTGGCCTGGAAACATGCATAACAGTGTATATTCCACTGCCCAGAATTCAGTCATATATCGTCACCTAACTTCAAAGAATGCTAAAAAATGAAATCCTGTCATGTGTCCAAAAAGAAAGATGGATATTGGCAGTCATGAGCTTTCTTTTCCATGACAGTTCTTGCCAGTTCCGTCAAAATGGATCTTCCATCCATTTCTCCTTTTTCATTGTCAACAAATGAACGCAAAGCACTATCCTCTCCCACATGAAACACGACAATAGCCTCCTAATGAAGGTTTCTATTTCCATTATTGTTCCCTGAAATCCATTCTTCCCCCAGCAGATCAAGTAATCTTATTAAACACAAATAAAACCTTGTCAACTGCTGTCTCCATTTAAACCTTTCAAAGAGTGCCCATACTCTTAGGACAGGTCCAAAGCCTTACGAAGGTCCAGGAGGTCCTGCATGACTTGTCCATGAGCCACCTCAGCCACCTTGCCACTTGCTCCCTCACCCACTGCTGTTCAGCCATGTCAAGGCTGCTCTTGGGCAGGATCATTGGTTAAGCTCTTCCCTTCTCTGGAATGCTTCAGCACATTTTCTTAGTCTCGGCCTTAGCCTCTTACTCATCTTTCAAGCCTCAGTTCAAATGTTACTCCCTCAAGATGGTGTTTTCCCTTTCTCACCCTTATCCCTCAATGGAAGGCTGGGCTTCCTGCTATTTCCCTTTTATAACATCCATTGCTGTTGTAAAATTACCTACCATTCATCTTTAATCTGTCTGTCTAACTGGACTGTAATCTCACACAAACAGCAGGTAGTTCTCTCTCCAAAATGTCACCAGAATGTAGCACAGTGCCTGACACCTAACAGCAGTAGTGTGGTGGAGTGTACTCATACTGGCTGATGTCTCATCAGCCAGTCATTGTTAAACTCCCAAGAATCTTGCAAATTAATTGTTTAACAGCCATTATTAAAAATTAAGTAAATTATATTTAAAACAAAGGTAAAAAATACTGAAAAGTCATCATTTCCTAATTATTTCACCACACTTTATTATCTATGGTCTTGACGTTAGCTATGTTATTGTATCTGTGGGTGGAAATACTGTGTAATGGTGTGCTACTCAGTGTCTTATCCCAACTCTGTGTTCAATGACTTAAGGTTGGTAGCTTGAAAATGACTACTGTAGCAGTGTCTACATCACAGAAATGAGCAAATGCTACAAATCAGGGCTCACTTCTACCTCCACCCAGCTAGTGTTAAATCTTTACTTGCACACCACCACATAATGAGTACTCTACAACGATTTGTTGAATGAGTAAAAGAAAGTGTAATACTATTGTGCTTCTCTCCATTATTAATGCAGACATGTGGATTACTCCTTGGCTTAACACAACCTTACCAATCACCCAAGTAATTCAAGTCAGGTATCTCTAATGTATTCAGAGACTTTAGACAGAATTGTTATTTTGCCCTGAATCACATGGGTAATTTCTTTGGTTTTCTGCTTATTGTGTATATATACCAGCCTCTGTTCTAGTATTTAAAAGTCATTATGGCAGCATTTTCCAAGCATCCTGACTTGTAAAATCTTCTTCCAGTTGTGTTTGCCAGCCTATTAGAGGTCAGTGAAATTGATCAGGAAAATGTACAACCCAATTGTTCAGTGTTACATGGGCTCTATAAGAACTTGTGAGTTAGATAAGCAATTTGGAGATCAATTCACTCTCTGACACCCTCATTCATTCCAAATATTTTCTGACATCCTAGGAGACTCTAGAGGTAGTGGAGCCAGACCTGTCAGCATGGCAGAACCTTTTAGCAACCTGGTCTTCTTTGAATCAAATAACCATTTTGTAGTCACAACAGCAAAACGTCTCTGTTGTGGCTTTTGCCGTAATCAGCTTTATATTAGCATTGCTGCATTATTTACTAGTTGTCCTGTTTTCTCCACTAGACAGCAACCCCCACACACCAAGTCTTTTATATCTCTATCCCCCCAGAAAATCAAGACAGTGCTTTGTACATAATAAGTGCCCAAATGATGTTTATTAAAATAGGGGCATCTATCTCCTTTATTCTCCAGCTTCAGAGTACTTTCACTGAATCTAGAAAACTAAAAGTTTGTACTTTTCTTGACTGTTGGATTGATTACTAATAAAGAACGTTTAACAGGTATAAGTGGGAATAAACATCAAGCAAATAAAAATTTTGAATTCTTCTATTAAAATGGGTAAAATACATGAAACTTCAAATATGTTTGGATAAATAGTTTTGTCTCGAAATTAGTTGTGTGATGGGATCTGGTGGTAGCTGCATGGTTATTTTCTCTTTGCAGTGAAGGCAAAATCACGTTCAGTGTTTGCCATTGTTTTTACTGACTGTGCGCGCTGCTTTAGTGCGGTTCTCAGCTGGAATATAAAAAACAAAATGAATTATTAGCAATGTCAGGTTTCAGAAAACCCGTACCTGCCATTGTTCCAAACAAACACGCTTCTTTTTCAGGATTCCCTCGTATTTTCAGGATTAAAAAATACTGAAAATTTAGCTGCAACCAAGAACAACTACAGAACAATTAGCAAACTGACGTTTCTACTGTTCAAAGTTTGCAAAGCTTTGAAAAATCAGCGTGCCCTCACGGGAACTCCGCAAGCGCGTGCGCCCCCCGGAACCCGGTGCTCGCGGCTTGGCGCGCATGCGGACCACGCGCGGCGCTCCGCCCTGGGGAAGCCGGTTGGCGGAGGGAGGCGGAGCGCGAGTACCGCGCAGGCACGTGCGGGGCGCGCCTGCCTGGGCCGAGCCTGGGCCCGCGGGTCTTACTCGTCGGCTCTGGCCGCGCGTGGCCTGCTGCCGGCAAGTCGCGGGCGCCCTTCCCGGGGGGCGCTGACCGCAGGCGGGGAGGCGCGCGAGGCCGGGCGGGCGTCCCGCCGGCTCCTGCCGCCGCCCCCGGTCCCTGCCGAGGGCGCGCGGGCTGCGCTCGGCCCGGGGCTCGGCTGCCGACGAGCTGGGCGGGCTTCGTGCGGTGAAAACGAACCGAGATTCTGACCCGAAAGACCAAAGGGAAAAACAGCGGAGAAGTGCTGAACTGAGGAGTGATCTCGGCGAAGAAATCTCAGGCTTCTACAGCGTGAAACCAAATTTACAAACGCGAGGGATTTATTTTCTAGTTTGATAATAGCTATGAGCAAATAGCATGGGAATAGCAGGAACGTGTAAAGTCTGGACTTACTCTGAAAAACGGTTGTGTCACGAACTAATTATTTTGGTTACCACTTAATTGTTTTTGCTTTTCTCAAATTAAAAATAAGGATAAATAATAAATAAATCTTTAATAATGTGTAAGTGCTAATAGTTAGAGATTTTACAAGAATAGGAGGAGAAGTGGATTCTCTATGTGGGAAAATTTTTGTTCTTCTGTAACATGGAGAAAGGCTGGTAAATAAACACCTATGTCATGGTGCATTCACAAATACGTGAAATGTGTCATTTTTAGTATGCTTACAGAGCAGGGATTTGATTATACCCGGTGTTCATGTTTAGCAAGATTACTACCACTCCTACTACCGTAGTGTCTGCGTTGTTTAATTCCCCAGTTTTCCTTTTTGGTCCTTTCACCAAAGGAGCTTTGGTGTTTTCAGCCTATGCTCAGGATGCCAGGGCCAAAGGGAATGACAATGCCCTTAAATCACAGGAATGAATTGTTCTTCGTGGGAGTGACCTCTGGCTCTTCCGCGCCCTCCTCCTCACTTTCCCCACAGATGGGAAGGGCCTCTGTGTTCTATGTGACCAGTGGGAAGGGAACAGAATATTCATATATAAATGGCCTGTTCTGTACCGCTATACTCATACTTACATTCCACATAACATTTACTTTAATCTGTAAAGTAATATTCTACAATAGACAGTTATTCTCTTTATTTGCAGAGGAGGGAATTGAGGCTCAGAGAGGCTCAATAATTCATGAAGTTCACACAGTTGGATGTGAAGAAGTCTGTCTGCAAGATCCATGCTCTTTCTTCTACATACACATCATGCTGCAGGCAAGGAGCTCTTTCCCACTGGAGACCACAGAAAGACACCCATCCACTCCCAGAAGAGTAATTCTGTTGGCCTGCTAAGGGCTACATATAGTAACTATTTTTTATTAAAGAAAACCCATCAGCAGTCTGAGGAAAAACAAGAATTGGTGGAGAGAGAGATCTCAGTGGCAGTGTCCTCTGCATTCCTATTGGCACAGGCAACAATAATGTGCTATCTCCCCTTCAAGTAGTGACAATTTCCAGTGTGTATAGTAGGGAATTCTGGGGGGATCCGGGCATTTACTACTGAAGATGACAGCTCTGTAGTGACCTTGCAAGGACGGCGCCATTTCTGACTACAGCCAGAGCATCTTCATTTGTTCATTCTTAGTTTATCGTAAGACCATCAGAAGAGCTGGTGAGCAGCCTTACATTCTACCAACAGACAGACTCCACTTCAACTTCCAGTCTGTCATGACAGCTGTGACCAGAGCCAGAGACCAGGAGTGTGTGGTTTGCCTTTTGACCCATGGAAATGGGAAAAGAAAGCTATTAACCACTGATTCCAGAAGTTGCCATCTTTAAGAAACAGAGACTGAGCTTTGTATTACATTATGAGATGGTCAGTCAGATGTGGCCACAAGAGGAGACAGAGGAGAGGCTCAGGAAAAATCAAATTTTATTTTACTCACAGGTCTTACAGATAGGAGACCTGGCATGCCACACAGGGCCACAAAGAGAAGCACCAGGGTGGTCAGAAGTCAGAAGACAAGAGGGAGAGGAAGCTAAGGCCACTCAGCCTTTCCTGGAATTTCCGTGGGAAAGGCAAGCAGGGCTAGGCGAACAGATTGGAACTGGCTAGTTTGAGTAATTTTGGTAGGCTTTGGACTATGGGGATGATCCTAGTTGAGTGGTACCTGGCTGTGGGATGACCAGAGAAGAGGAATATTGCCTTGAAAGTTCCTAAAGGTGTGCCAGCCAGTTGGGGTCAGGTGTGACTGAATTGGGTAAACTTAGACAAGTTAATCACCCCCCTGAGCCTCAGTTTCCTCATTTGTCAGCAGAGCTTGAGTTAGATAATAAACTTCTTTTCAGGTATAATGTACTGTAATTCTTACATATAAATAAAGCTTATGTTGGTGAAATTTCTGGGTCTTCTCAAAGGGAGGGGCTCTGAGAATACAAATTTTGACTTAAACTCTAAGTGCAAATATTTTTCCAGGTTTGTCTCTCTACCCAAAAGATCCTTGAGGTTTGTAGTGAGTTAACACCAAGCCAGAGAGGTAAGCTGTAAATTACTTAGTTGGCCAAAATCAACTGTAGGTCAGTTATTTCAAGACTTGCTCAATTTTAGTGTTTGAAAAACATCAACACCTCAAATATGTTGTTATTATTGATGGAAAAAGTACAGTGGACCCTCTTCTAAAGAGAAAAGGCTTGGGAGGTAGGAAAACTCTCAGTGAGCCATCACACAGAGGGGGTTTTAATAAAGAGAGTAGAACAAGGCCTTTGAAAGGGAAGTGTTGATTGCAAAGCATGTATAGAGGAATTTAAAAAATAAAGCAGGCCCTATGTGGCTAAATGATTAGTGATGTTATTTGAGAACTAGAAACAGAAAGACTGGCATGAAGAACTTTATTCATGTTAATCTATTCATCAGTTAGCTGTATTTAGAAGTCGTCTCAAATACATTTTTGATGGACTGTGAGAAATTTACACAGAAAAAGTGCTACTGTGACTCTGCCAATAAATTGTGTATTTCACCATGTGCTAATGATTTTTTTCCAAAAGAGAATATGTTGTGACCTCAATAAACTTTTATATGTCAAAATAATGAAACAGAACCTTATTTTCTGGTGCCAACTTTCTATAAAATCACTCTTTAAAAAATATTAATCTCACTGCAGCATGTAGAATTTTACACACAGCTTCAGAATGGGTCTGGCACTACACCTCTTTATAAAGTGAAAAGACTTGGAATAGATTCAAGATTCAAATGCCAAAGTTTGTATCTGTACCTTTGACTTCTTATTGTTTTGTAATAAATGTATATAGCATATGCTTACACTATATCATATAACACAATCATATCTTAGACAACATCAGTGGGATGATGTTGTGCCTTCATTACATTTTCCACAGTGGACATTTTTATAGGTCTGTGCTGTGGAAGAAGCAAATAAATATATGTTTCCTTTTGTTCAGCTGAGGTTGTCATAGCACTAAAAATAGCAAAAGTTATAAGCATTGTATTAAAAAATCTAAATGTCAACCTTTAGACTGGTTAATTTATCCTCAGTAGAATGTCCTGGTTAAGTGCTAAGAGCTAAGGCTGATTCAGTTCAAGTCCCAGCTCTGCCTATTACCAGCTGTGTGATGCTGAATGCATTATTTAACCTTCCTGAACCTAGGCCTTTTCCACATCTACGACATGGGTAATGATAACACATACATTATAGGCTCTTATGAGTTAGTATTTGTTAAGTGTAGGTGCTTGCCACAAAGTAAATGTTATAAGTTCTTGTTATTGCTTTTTATCTTCCTTAGATGCACAGGAAAGGCTGGAGAGAAAAATAAAACTATGTTTTATATGGGGAAAAAAATTAAAAAAAAACTTGGCAGAAAAGTTCCATTGAATTATTATGCAAATCATTTAACTGTTTGCAAGTAATTCAAAAGCTTCATGGTCAGGATTTCAGACTTATAATAATACAAAGAGGGCTTATTTGAAAAAAATATCTGAATATGGGTAAAAACCAGAGGATCCTGTTGTGTTTAAACTTGCCCTATTCCCAGTCACCCTCTCCTTAGCTCTTTGATAGCCTTGAAGAACAGCTGTCTCATAATGATGGTTGCTGTGAAAAACAGTAGCCTAGCAGCCACTTGAGTGAATAGAACATGTTTTGGGGAGCTCCCCAAACAACAATCTCAGAGAATTGTCAGTATTTGACCTATCTGATACCCTCATTAAAGGGCCTGCCCTCACTCAGTGTAAACAAACTTTTCCCTGGAAGCATTCCTCCAAAACAATCAACAACAATTGTTTAACATTGTTACTGCCTAAGGCAGTGATAATAATTGGAGTAAACAAGAATCTGACAAAAACTTATAAGGAAAAGTTGGAGAATGAGATATCCACAGGGGGCTTTGAACAGGTCTGGCTACTCTTGGAAATCTTGAAGGCCATATGCTTGTGTAGGGCTGTGTATGTGCTCAGGAAAGATCTGAGAAAATTCTAAACTCTTACTTCTGGCTGACTTGAGGTGCCACACAAACAGGAAGTTTTTCAAGGCAGAATTACAAACTGTCTTCTTGAGTGTTGAATGTGTGCCCCCAAACACACACAGGGCACCTTGGCAAAGGCTGAAAGACTGATACAAGATATTTAAATTTTTTTCTGTTCAATTATTAGCTGACCATTAATTAATTGAGCAGAGACTTCAGTGGCCACACATGAAAAATAATATAGATATACTGAATTCAGTAAATTCATTACATAAATGACTAGCAACAGCAAACACAAGAACAATAAATATTGGGGTGAAGAAGGGGGGGTCTGATTTCCAGAGTTGCCACATTGTATTATTTAGAATGTTCAATTTTCAACAACAAATAGATGCAGATGTAAGAAAACAATAAAGAATGGCAAATGATGGAAAAGAAGTAGTTAATAGAAGATGTCTCTGAGGAAGCCCAGACATTGAACTTGACAGACAAATATTTTAAATCAGTTATCTTAAATATGTCATTCAAGAGCTAAAGGAAATCATGACCAAAGAATAAAAGGGAAGAATGAGAATGATGTCTCACCAAATAGAGATCTCCATAAACAAAAAAATAAACACAAATCAAATAAAAATTGTGGAGTTTAAAGAAAAATAACTCAAATGAAATTCAACTGAAGGTCTTAAAATCAGATTTGAACTAAAAGAAGAAGCAATCAATTTATTTATAGATAGATAAATTGAGATGATCAAGTCTGAGAAACAAGAAAAGAAAGAAGAAAAATGAACAGAACATATGGTGACCCATAGAACACCATCCTATGAGACACTGAGAAGCATATGAAACATAATCAGGGTTCCAGAAGGAAAGGAGAGAAAGGAAAAGAAAGAATATTTGAAGCAATGATGGCCAAAAAACATCCCAATTTTGATGACAGCTATTAATTTATATAGTAAGGAAACTTAGCAAATTCCAAGTATGATGAACACAAAGAGATCCACTCCTAGACAATCATAATCAAACTGTCAAAAGACAAAGGCAATAACAGTATAATTTATTTTTCATACCTCACTTTTCTCCTATTTGACTTAAAAGACAACTTCAAAAAACAATAATTATAAATATATGTTTATGGACATACAATGTATAAATATATAATTCCTAGAAATATAATAGCACCAGGGAGTGGGAAGGTAATGGAGTTATTTAGAAGTAAAGTTTCTGAAAGTTATTTAAATTAAGTTGTTATTAATTTGAACTATACTGTTATAAGATGTTAAACACTAGGGCAACTACTAAGAAATAACTTAAAAAAGTAACAAAATAATGACAAAGAAATAAAAGTGGCAAGCTAGAAAATAACTACTTAAGGCAAAGGATGCAATAATGGAGAAATAGAAGACAACATTTTTAAAAGACATATGTGGAAAACAAATTGCAAATAGCAGGTATAATTCCTACCTTATCATTAATTAGATTAAATGTAAATTAACAATTCAACCAAAAGGCAGAGATTGGCAAAATAATTAAAAAATATGACCTAAATAAATTCTGTCTACAAAAGATTTGCCTCAGGTTTAGACACAAATAGGCTGAAAGTAAAAGGATAAAAGCTATGGCATGTAAACAGTAATGGAGTGACGGCTGAAGTAGCTGTACTAATAGATACAAAATAGACTTTAAGGCAAAAATTGTTACTAAAGGGAAGAGCATTTTATAATGATAAAAGGGCCAATCTATCAAGAAGATAAACTAATTATAAACATATATGCACCAAACAACAGAGCTCCAAAATTTACAAACCAAAGCTGAGAGTTTAAGGGAAAAATAGACAATTCAGCAATAGGCAATAAAAGTTGGAGACTTCAATACCCCACTCAATAATAGATAAAAGAACTAGATAAAAGATCAATGAGGAAATAACAACCTATAAATAAACTAGACATAACAGGCACATATGAAATATTCTACTCAACAGCAGTAGAATATACATTTTTCTCAAGAGCATATGGAACATTCTCCAGGAAAGACCATTTGTATGTCATAAAACAAGTCTTAATATACTAGAAAGACTGAAATCACACAAAGTATGTCCTCTGACCACATAGAATGAAATCTGAAATCAATAATAGAAGGAAATGCAGGAATTCATAACTATGTGAAAATATATGTGGAAATTAAACAATGTATGTATGGAAAACATATATGAAAAAATATGTGGAAATTAAAATATCCCTAAATCACCAATGAGGCAAAGAGGGAATCACTGAGAATGTAGAAAATACTTTGAGATGAACAAAAATGTAAATTCAACATGCAAAAGCTTATAAGATACAGCTAAAATAGTGCTTAGAGGGAAATATATAAATCCCTATATTATAATTTATAGCCTAACCTTCTACCATAGGAAATTAGACAAAAAGAGCAAACTACATCCAAACCAAGCAGAAAGAAGCAAATAATAAAGATTAGGCAGAAATAAACAAATTAAAATATAGAAAAACAAAAAAATTAATGAAATCAAAAGTTGATTCTTGGAAAATATCAACAAAATTGATTAAGCTTTAGTTAGACTGACCACGAAAAAGAGAGGGAAGATTCAAATTATGAAAATGAGAAAATAAAAGAGGATATTGATACTAAGCTTGCAAAAATAAAAAGATTTATAAGGGAATACTATGAGCACTTATATGCCAACAAATTAGATAATACAGATGAAATGGATAAATTTCTAGTAAAACATACATTGTTAAAACTGACTTAAGAAGAAATAGAATATCTGAAGACATATTACAAGCTAAGTGATTGAAAAAGTAGTCATAAAACTTCCTCGAAAAAGAATGGTTTCAATGATGAATTTACCAAACATTTCAGGAAGAATGAACACCAACCTTTCACAAGCTCCTCCAGAAAACAGATGAGGAGGAGATATTGCTAACATATTGTGAGACAACTGTTAATTATACACCATACTCAAAATTAACCTAAAATGGACTATTTAGACCTAAAATAGACCTAATATGTAAGAGGCAAAATTATAAAACTCCTAGAAGAGATTGTAGGAGTCAGATATTTCTGGTATTGTATTAGGCCATAGTTTCTTAGGAAACATAAGCAATAAAAGAAAATGTAGATACATTATAGTTTATCAAAGTTTAAAAACTTTGTGTTGCTAATGATACCATCAGGACAGGGAAAAGACAACCTATGAAATGATATATACTTGTGAATAGTATATCTGATAAAAAATTTGTAGCCGAAATATATAAAGAACTCTTATGACTCAGCATAAAAAGACAAATTACCCAATTAAAATATAGGGAAAGGATTTGAATAGCCATTTCTCAAAAAATAAAAAACAAATGGCCATTTTATAAGCACATAAAAAGATGCTCAACATCATTAGTCAGTAAGGTAATGAAAATCAAAATCATAGTGTGATATCACTTCACACAAATTAGGATGGCTATAATCAAATAGACAATACAAATATTGAAGGGGGTGTGGAGAAATTAGAACCCCTTTATATTTCTGGTGGATTATAATACAGTGCAGTGTATTTGGAAGGAAGATTGGCAGTTTCTCAAAAAGTTAGTGTTATATGACTCAACAGTTCCACTCCTATATATGTTACTGAGAGAAAAGAAAACATATGTCCACACAAATACTTGTACATGAAAGTTCAGAGCAGCATGACCTCAAATAGCTGCAATGTGGAAACAAACCAAATGTCACTCAGTTGACTAATGAGTGTGGTGTATGATACAATAGAATATTATTCAGCCCTAAGAAAGTACAGAGAAATGAACTCTAGAAACACTATACAAAATTAAATAAGCCAGGTACAAAAGGCTACATATTGTGTGATTCTAGGTGTGCGACATGTCCAGAATAGCAAATCCACAGAGACACAGGATGATTGGTAGTTCCCTGGGGCTGGAGATGTGAGTGAGAGCATAACGGACAGCTGCTAATCGGTACAGAGTTTCTTTTAGGGGATGATGAAGATGTTCTAAAATCAGACAGGAGTGCTGGTGGTACAACCCTGCAAATGTGCCAGAAACCACTGAATCACATACTTTAAACAGGTTAAATGAGACACTTTATAAATAGTAAAATATAAGTGCTTGGCACTGCCTGATAAAAATTAAGCACTTAGCAAATGTTAGTTGTTGCTATCATTAATTAGAATAACTGTATTCCATCATGATAACATTAAGACTAGAAACACAAAGGAGGACATAACTAAATTTTCTATGTAGGAAATAATAGAGTATTTTACTGACAATTCACATGGGTTTCTTGAATTGTAAGCAGTCCCTGTGCCCAGGAGGAAGAGAAGGAAAACATCACGTGCCATATGAGCTATGCTCGTAAAATGCTGGGCCTTTCTGGCATTACTCAGGTGAATAAAAAGCCATTGCTAAACAACTACATTTTTAATAAACAAATAAGTCTCTACAACCCTGGTAAATGCCACATAGAGTTGTACTTATGAAAAGCAGCTTGATTACAAAGTAATGCCTTCTCTTCTGAAAACCTGCCATTGTGACTTTCAGTCAGAGGTTCATGGTGAAGACCTGACCATAATTTATTTCTCTTTCCAGGCATCCATAAGGGCCTGGCCCCTCAATGAACTCTGCTTTCAGCTGTCCTGAAGGGTGATGGCATGCCTCTCTGAGATGCATCCACAGGGCAATTCCTCATAGGGCACACAGTCTATATTTTAAATCAGAGTAGCTCAAACATATCCTCTAAGTTTGGTGCCGATTTCTCCAACTGTTTTCAGGAGATACAGAAGTTTCATGTAATTTGTTGATATTTTAAAAGGCTTCACTTTGTATTCATTACAATAGACAACAGGGAAACCTCTGTGACAGTGTATTCTGAGTGTATCTGTGGCACACATGAGTGCACTCAGAGTCAGCTCTCCTAAATCAGGGCAAAACCTGACCAGCCAGGCTGAGCAGATGGCTCAGAATAACTGTATTCCATCATGATATCATTAAGAGAACAAAGGAGAGAGAGGAGGAAATGTTGGCCGAAGAAGAAGAGAGGTGAGGCCAGACAGAGTTTCTTGAATGGCCAGGGAAGAAAGAATTTAGATGGGAAAGCAGGAGATGGGAAAGAATCTAGATGGAAAGCAGGCTCCTGGCAGTTATTTGCATAATAAAGACTTCCCTTTTCATCTTCAAGTGATTGTTCTTCATAGGTGGACAAAGTCCCAGACATGAGCAAACCACTTTTCTGCACCTATCGCAATGCTTTTGAATGTCTGGGGCCAGTGGTGCTAATCTTGGGAAGGTCAAGGGAGCTGTGGGTGAAAGCACTTTCTTCCAGCATCAGCCCCTTCCAAAAGAAAGTGCCAAAGCCTTTATCATGGCAGAGAAACTGGTATTTCATAATGTAGCCTATTTGTGGGTGTTTCTCTACCACTGTGATTATTAATATGTCTGTTTCCTCTAAGGCTTAAAATTGGAACACCAGGCCCAGGTTTGTTTACAGTTCAGCATGTGCAGAGCCTGAACCCCACAGCACGACCCACAGGGAGAGCTTGCACAGGGCACCGCCGCTTTCCGCACCGAGAGCATCACCCATGGAGTGTTTAGACAGGAGAGCCCAGAAAAACGAGTGCACCGTAAACGCTGCCAGTAATTCAGAAACTGAAATATCTGGAAGCGATAAAAACTATGATTGATAAAAGCTTCCCTTGTTAAATTTAGGCCACACGTACTCTAAATAAAATATACCACTTAGGAAATGATTTGTGTTGATAAAACTTGACGGAGTTGTTTTTCCAAATGTCTTATCCCTGCTGGGAGTTCCACACTTTGGCAGGCTCTCTGCGGGCCTCCCCAGTTGCCAGTCTCCTCCCATGGCCTGACCTGGTGTTGTTTATACGGCTGTTTACACATTTCTTAACAACCTTTGCAAAGGGCTTTTAATGACTTTCACTCCTGGCAGTTCTTTGCTTGAGGCAGAGCTCCAAAGGCTGCCAGTGTTGTTCTGTTTATTTGTGCAGTGCTCTCCCCCAGCTACGCTGTTTCCCCTCAGAGAAAGGCCTGGAAAGCATGTTGCAGGTTAGATAGCTGTAGATGAGTCTTAAAAAGCAGGCTGTAGTTGTTAGGAATGTTGTATGGTAAGGCCATTTAAATAATTAAATTAGGAACCAGCATCATGTTTCAAGGGGGCTCACCTAGAGAATGGAACATTGATATTTTGAGTCTGCTTGAAGAAGTAACATGACAAAGTCCAACTCCTGTGCCCATCAGCTGTAGGGGGGAGGATGAGTCCATCATCCTTTTGGGCCCTTGGTTCATCCACCTGCTAAATGAAGGCAGTGCTTTAGGTGGCCACCACGGTCCAGCCACCTTGGACAGTCCGAGCTCAACGATGCTTCTGTAACCCCACACAGGTGGCTCATATTTGGCTATAGATTAAGAAAGATGAAAACTTCCCCCTGCACATGTTTTAAGGAATATTACAAGAATAGCATTTTGCTTTGATGCTAGAGTAATATTTTGGAGTGTGATCAGATTTCTGAAGGGACAGAGTCAAATTATGTAATTCAGGCCATGAAAATGTAAGCAAGGTCTAAATTTTCTAGAGTGATTTTTCTAAACTGGGCATTACCAACCTTTCTTTTCAATTTTGTAGAGACCAGTGTAAAAAGTAGTGGAGAAGCCAGGAATCTACCATGAAATGAATGGGGCAGAGTCAGGAAAGACAAGGAGTTTCTGAACGGACAGAGCAAGAATTCTCTAGAAGAGGATCCAAGTGGGTGGTGGCTGGGGTTCCAAATGCATATAACCCAGCAGTGCCCTAACCTCCCCAGCGTTCACACAAGTTGGACAGGGCACTGGTAAAATCAGCAGCATTCACATTAGCAAAGTGCTGATGCCAAGAATGTGCTCCTCACAGAAACAGCAAACAAAAATACTAAAACTGGGTCCATTTGGCACTAAAGGATCTTCAAATGCTTCTCATTTTGAAGCAAGAGTATGATGTGTTGGAATCATCCGATATTTCAGACATGGTCACTGGGCACTAGACAATGGATTCAGATATTTGAAAGATTCAGAACTGTTCTAAATACAGAGAAAAAGAAGTAGAGGCAAGCATTAAGGTGCTAATATCCTCTTTACACAAATAGGATGCCCAGAGAGTCTATGGAGGTCAAAAAATAATTTAAAGGATAAAAAGAGAACGTGCAAGATCCATTTTGAGCCTACAATGAATAGGAAAAATAACTAAATAAACAGATGTAAGAGGTGTGAGAGGTGGACTAGAACAGAATGGATCCAAAGATTTTCTCCTGGATGAGGGCACCTTAAGTTTGATTGGCAGGCTTCTTGAGGACAGGAACCATCTCTTATTGAACTAGTAGACCAAGAAAAGAAGATCATGGCAGATGTGTGTGTATTTGGAGAGAGAGGGAGAGAGAAAATGATTGATTAGCAATGTGCATGGTTAAACCCTTCTTATGAAGGGAATGCATAGGCTCAAGGTCACAGTTAGACCATAACCTTGAAAATAAGGAAAAGCATAGGAATCATGATTTATTGAGAGCACAATAAACTTAGAGGAGATGAAAAATGATCCAATCATATCAATGTTTCTCAACTTTGGCTATATTCAACTCCAGTTAGAATAACCTGGAGAGATTTAAAAATTCCCAGTGGCCCAGGCCACATACCCTATGCCAATAAAATCAATATCTCTAAAAATACAACAACATGGATGAAGCCAGAGGGTATTATGCTCAGTGAAATAAGCCAAGCAGAGAAAGACAAGTATCAAATGATTTCACTCATCTGTGGAGTATAAGAACAAAGCAAAAACTGAAGGAACAAAACAGTAGCAGACTCACAGAACCCAAGAATGGACTAACAGTTACCAAAGAGAAAGGGACTGGGGAGGATGGGTGGGGAGGGAGGGATAAGGGGAAAAAGGGGCATTATGATTAGCACACATAATGTGGGGAGGGGCATGGGGAGGGCTGTACAACACAGAGAAGACAAGTGATGACTCTATAGCATCTTACTATGCTGATGGACAGTGACTGTAATGGGGTATGTGGGGGGGACTTGATAATGGGGGGAGTCTAGTAACCACAATGTCGCTCATGTAATCACACATTAATGATGCTAAAATAAAAAAAATAAAAAAAAAATGAACTCAGATATCAGCATTTTTAAAGCTCCCAAAGTGATCATGGTAATAGCCAGGTTTAGAATTATTAGATTAGGTGGTCTAGCTTATGCTGGTAGGAGGAGGTGAGGCCACCTGCTAAGGGGTCAAATGGAAAAGTTTGGAGACTGGAAAAGAAGGAAAACATTTATAAACATTTATAGGAAAACAGTTCACCCTGCAATGTCAAAATCCAAATGGAGGCTGTTTGATCTTGGAATGAACTCAATATTATGCAATGTGTGGGTTTTCTTCCCTACCAACAAAAGCAGAAGAAAAGTGTGTTCTAACCATGCTAGCAAAGAGGATATTATGAATATCAAGGGGATGTGTGGATGTAGGGGCTTGCTAGAGAATTGTAGGAAGATTAACAGTCACGTCTAAAGTGGTATGGGACACAAGAAGTGTTGGAAGGAGCTTGGGATAAAGGAAATGGAAGTCATGTGACTAGCACAACTGATAAGACCAAAGGAAAGAAATATACAGGAGGACAATCACTTTCTGTTGCAAAGGTGTGATTCAAAGTTTGAGATGTTAACAAGATAGGTCAATTTTTGACCCTAGGCATTGAGCCTGTTGAGTGGCTGAAACAGACTGAAAATAAAGGCGATTGAAGTCAAGGAAATAAAGCACTTATGAGGATTTTCAACAAGATGCTATAGCCATGAAGAATGATGTAAAGGTACAGAGGGGAGGGAGGTGCTAAACATGAAGTAGTTGAAGGAGCTTCTGAATACCAGTAGAAGATGCTAATGGGATGGGAAAAGGATGATATGTTGATGGGTCAGGGACCAGAGCACATGTTTCCTTCAGGATTACAATCTACTGAAAAATTCTCTTACCAATTCAGTGAAGTCATCTTTATGAATTTTTGGAAAAATGTAATATGCAGAAGCTGTGCAAAAACTTACTATAACACATGAATTACAGGTTTATAATGTAAATGTAAATAAGGAATACGTTCTGCAAATGAAGACACATAGGACCATGTCTTAGACTCTGGTATTTATATATGATGTTCATTGTTATTTAAAAAAATGAAACAAATGTCTATCAATAGTGGAATGAATACAATCAATATGGATAAAATAAATAGGATGAAATATTACACATACAGTATATATAATTGTCTAACTGTGATCGCTCTTACAATAATAATATTTTATGAGGAAGGAGAAAAGAAAGAAGAGAAAGAAGACAAGGAGGAGGAGAAGGAGGGAAGATTTAGAATAACACAGAATACGGCACCATTTTTATACATTTTGAGAAACTCGTATGTGGTAATAGTACAAATGGAGAACTGGACAGATAGCAAATTAATGACACTAGTTACTTCTGGAGAAGTGAGGGGATGATGTCATAGAAAGACATAAATAGGATTTAAATTATAACTATAATGGAAAATGTAATAAAACAATAACATTTGTTAACACTGGAGGATCAGCAAATGTGTATTTTAAATATTTTTCCCATATTTTTTTGACAAATACATGAATAAAATTGAAGTATTTGTAGAAACATTTCGATTCAAATAAAACATCTTCTCTAATAACATTTGCATTCATAAATTAACTCTTCAGATACTTCCCGATGTCCTTGAGAAGTACAGGGTTCTACTTATACCCACTTACAGGTAACAAAACTGAGGCTTTGGTAATAGAGTGCAAAGGCGAGAAAGAGCTCAGCCAGATGCTGGATATCTGGACAGTGAGTAAGTCAATACTTACACAGAAAAATCCCCTTTATTTTACACTTTCATAACATAGTTTATATGCACAATCCCCATTGAGTCATGCTCTTCTAAGGTTTATGCTTTCTGAGTTTGGTTCAATGAATGACTCAAAATAGTTTTAGGCTGCACTATGGGACAGTATTTGGAGTCTGAGATTTCAAAAGAAACCTGTTTGAGGTCATTTTCTTCATCTCTTTTTCCAGGATCTTTACCTTTTTTAAGAAAAAGCAACTTCTAATTTTGAACTAACAACTATCCCTGAAAGATTCTCTTTCTCCCAGTCCATTCACTGTCATTCAAACATGAGAGATTTTATATTATTTTTAAATATTTCAACTTCCCTAGAAAACCCTGAGTGCCTTATCAGTCGACACGAAGTCAGGATGGTAAGATTTAGGGCACATCCCCCTGATTTAGGGAGGCCGACTCAGTGAAGCTTTTATCTTTCGGCTGAAGCTACTCCCTCTCCATGACAACTATTTGTGGATCCGTATTTCAAACCCATCATCAGCAAAAGGAGTGAACCTTTAAGTGGCACCAAATTAAAGAAAGAATGTTTCAGGGATTACCTTGCTGCACCTAAAGAGCCAGGAGCAATTTGTAAGATCAAAATCACCTCACTGGTCCCCTAATTCCAAGTGTATGAAGTCATATAAAAGCTATTCATGATATGCACTGTGGTCAGAAGAAGAATGAAATTTTAGTTACCTAATAAAAGCATAGAAAATTTTTTATAGATTCATTTCTTTGAAAACAGTAACATCTCTGGTGTAATTGCAATAATTTGGATTAGGGAAAGATCTAAACCTGGCTTATTCTACCCTTGTCTTCTGGATAGGCTATTGAAAGCCTATTTTCTTTTCCCCATCTTTAAAATAACAGTAGTGGACTTTAAATGAAATGAGATAGTGAGCATGAAAGTACTTTGAAAAGTAAAAAGAAGTATTTTAACCTTAACCACTTACATTAATGATAATTGTTTTTGAACTAATTTGTATAGTAAGGCTTATCTGAACATGCATTAGCTCATTTAATCCTAGTGGTAGCTCGCAGGCTCTGTGGTTTTGTCCATCTTGCATATGAGGTGACTGAGGGCTGGTGAGTGTAAGGAACTTGCCCAACGTCTACAGGGGTCTAAGTGGGTTAGTGCCACGATGTTAGATTCCAAAGTCCCTGCTCTTACCCATTCATCATCAGCATTTTATAGGAGATTCAAGATTCTTTTATCCTCTTTGTTATTAGCATATTTTTAGCATTAGTTAACAGTGCACTAGTGTATTTTTTCAAGTTTATTGTGTATATATGTACAGGATGTGTGTGTGTGTGTGTGTGTGTGTGTGTTTGTGTGAACCAGCAGGGATACCAAGATGCTGTCCTTGCACTCAGGTGACTGACAGGTTAGCTGCAGACTGGATCAGGGGTGTGGACAAGTAGAGGATATCGGGGTGAGTGCTTTGACCAGGGTTGGCTTCCTCTGACCTGTGCAGTCATACAGCACTCTGCACTTAGCAGAGCCCCTGTTTGGTTAAAACCTCTGCTGTTGCTGTTTTGAAATTTTTGATAACTCTCAAGAATTTTTGAACATGGCAACCTTCCTCTTCATCTTTCTCTAGGCCCCACAGACTATGCAACAAGTCCTGGTTTTGACCAAAATGCAAGTGGTAAACTATGGGGGTGGCTCAGGGGAAGAGTTGAAAAGGGATCTGAGTAGAGGTTCTGCTTGAGCTTAATCTTGAAGCATAAGGAGTTAGCTGGGTGGAAAGGTGATTTGGGGCAGGAAGCCCCCACCTCACTGCACACACAGGACAGAGAGCCCTGACTGCGGACTTTGCTGAGAGGAAAGGCTTTGCTTTATGGGCAGGGGTAGGTATAGGGGGCCAGGCAGGTGTGGGGGCCAGGCGGGTGAGGTGCCTCAGTCCACTAGGTACTGCTGAATGTCAAGGTGGGCCAGCAGGATTGCCCCTGCGGGAGCCACACTGAGTGCTAAGGCCGAAGCTGTGAGGGCAGCCCAGGACTGCTGGTCAGACCCTTGGGTGCCAGTGTTAAAAGTCTAGAATGAAGGAAACAAAGGGTCCAGTAGCTGCAGCCCCTGAGCAGACTGCCCTGACAGCTGTGATTCCACTTTGAGAGAAAGAGCTGGGATACTAACTACTTAGCAGGTACTGAGTAATAATATTAGCAAACAATTTTGTAGTGTTTACCAAGGGCTAGGTACTGTTCTAAGTACTTACTTGTACCAAATGACTTAATCTTCCCAACTACCCTATGAGATAGTTATTGTAGAAAATAAGTTTCTCTCACTTTAAACACTAGGAAATCAAGGTTCAGAGAGGCCAAATAACTTTCCCAGCATCACAAAGCAAGCAAATGATAGAGTGGGGATTTGAACCCAAATATTCTTATTTCCAGAGTTTGTGCTCCCAGCCACTCCAGTACATTGAACACTAGCACTATTGTTTCTAAAACCCATTAAGGTCCTATGGCTTATGAGAAAGACAAACATTGTAGAGATGGACTAAAGTCCTGGCATGAACTCACCACCTTTCAGCCTCATCCTTCCCACCTGCTTTTTCTTTGAGATGCTGAAGCTGCCCACGTTCGCTCCTGCTTCTAGCAGGTTGTGTTTTACACAGATGGCAACCACTCTATATTCCAACCCACATACACCTTTTAGTATGAGACACTGGAGATCGTCCCATGAGCACATGAGGTCTGTGTCCCCTCTCTGTTAAATTTGAGTGGGCCTGTGGTTATGGCAGAAGAGATGTTGTATGACATTCAAATGAAGGTCATAAAGAACAACACAGCTTCCAACTGGCTCCCCGGGGATGCTGAAATCCCATCTCTATGTGGTAAGGAAGCACAGCTCACACGGAGAGTCTTTGTAGGTAGATGTGTCGGTCTACGGCCAAGCGAAGGAGTCTGCTGACAGCTGATGGCTAGCATCACCCTCCAGACAATGAGTGAAGATGACTTTAAGATGCTCCGCCCCAGCCACTGCCTGACCACCACCACCTGAGAGGCCCTGAGCAGGAATCGCCTCGCTGAACCCAGTCAGCCCCTGGAACTAGGAAAGGTAACCACAAATGATTGTTGTTTAGAGCCACTAAATGTTGGGGGTGATGATTATGTGGCAGTGGATCTTGGAACGGGGCCTCTGCTCTTGCTGTTTTGGTTTTGTTCTTATCTTTCTCTTTTCCTTGGTAACTTTTCCACACAAACTTGGATATCACAGAAGCTTCTCCAGCTGCATCCCCAAGCCCCCTGCAGGATGTCGGGCTGTGTAGCTTTGTTCTAGGTTCTCTGAACTTCATCCCTTCCTTTTAGAGCAGGAACAGCAAACTTTCTCTGTAAGGCATTAGATGGTAAATATTCTCAGCTCTGCAGGCCATACAGTCCCCTTTCGTAACTCTTCAGCTCTGCTACTGTAGTGTAACCGGGTGTGACAATACATAAGTGAGTGGGCACGGCTGCGTCCCAATACAAATTTATTTACAAAAAGCAGGCAATGGGCCTGAGGGCTGTAGTTTGACAACCTCAGCTTTCCAGCAGTAGTTTACAAACTGTTTGCACATTAGAATCACTTGGGGAGCTTCTGAACCTTGCAAAACTCAAACTGCCTATCCCCCCCCCCCCCCGAGCATGTGGGAGGTGGCACCGCGGTGTCGTGAATCTCACGTGTGAGAAGATCTGGGACGCGGCACTGCTTGGTCTGCAGCGTTAGTCTCCCCAGACCGGAAGCTCAGGAAAGCAGCGTGTACTCTGGGGTACATCTCTAGTGCCCAGCCAGTACCTGGCATATGGCTTGCTCCAGATTTGCCTAATAAGCCACTGAATAATAAATATTGGTTGAACGAAGCTGTTGAAACTCCCTCGATCCCCAAATCTTTAAAATATTTCTATTTCTTCCACGATTCTGTTCACGCATTCCTCTTCTCCCATTTTCCCAGGATCACTTCCACTGGTTCATTTCTGCCTCTTCTTTCTTATTCCCCCACACCCCCCAAATTCAATCAGCTCCTAAATCTGACCAATCTACCTTCCTGTCAGTCACAGCCGCCCTTCCATTCCTGTGTCACCTGAGTTCACCTTAGTCCAAGTCTTCCTCAGCTGTCTCCTGGATTCTTGTAGAAATCTGGCTGCCATCTCCCTCTCCCCTCTCCCCTCTCCCCTCTCCTCTTCTCCCCTCTCCCCTCTTCTCTTTTTTCTCTTCAGCCTGAGCATCATGACGTGGGCTTTTGCTCC
Organism: Manis pentadactyla; assembly: GCF_030020395.1. Taxonomy (NCBI): domain Eukaryota; kingdom Metazoa; phylum Chordata; class Mammalia; order Pholidota; family Manidae; genus Manis; species Manis pentadactyla. Next base: position 88,315,734 of record NC_080030.1, read on the forward strand.
AGACAGGCATGGCTTTGGATTCTGGTCTGCGCTCCAGGACGCTCTTCGGTAAGTTACCAGTCTCCCTGAGCCTGTGTTCTTACTTGAACCCTGTGGTTAAAACATTCCTGCGAGTATTGGCATATGATACAGAAACTGCCCCTGTGCCAGCCACACAGTCGGCAGCGACCCCTGCTGCGGTCTGCGCTCTCCCGTCGGCCTCCCTGAGACCCCCACCCACCGCTAGAGTGAACGCTCCCTGAGGACAGGGAAGGGCACTGGTCTGTGTATCCCCGGTTCTCACTATTATAACCTCCAGAGCTGAGCTTTTTAGGGCCTGGTTGATTTGATCCTGGCCTGCTTTTCTTGTGTTTTCCCCCTCACCACCTGTTTGTCCCATATTTTCAAACGGAATGATCTGTTCTTCCCTCACACTCCCTCCGCTTGCCTGCCTTTCAGGGCCTTTCCCGTCCATCCCGTCAGCCTTCGCTGGACTCTGATTCCTCTCTGCTGAATTGTGCTCACCTTTTCAAGTCCAGCTCACAAGGTACTGTGCGCATTAAGACTTTTCCCACCCCCATACACTCTTCTGATGTCGTTGCTGGCAATCCCTCTTTCATGGCATATATTTTGTGCTAAAGTTATTGGAGTTTTGATTATTGGTATCAGATTATTGGAGTTAGGGGTTTCTAATACATTTTGTGTGTCTTTGGTACATTTTCCTGGACCATACAGTTCATCCAATAAATCTTGGAATACATTTCTAAGTGAATGAATGCCCCCAATTCCCCCACTCTGGGACAAAGGGATTGACTTAGAAGGAAAAATCCTGGCAAGAAACTACATGATTTGGGGGATGATCTAAAGTTGAAACTAGACCCCTCAAGTGCCAGGGGCAAAGAAAAACTGTGTAGAGAACAAATGCACCTTGTTTGTAAACAGAGTTTGCAAAGATAAACCTGTTCCTCTCCCGTATGTGTTTTCCAGCTGGAGCTCATAAGCAGTTTCCCCAGGGTTCAGCCTTCAGGGCGGGGCATCCCCCCTGCAGATTAAACCTTGCTGTGTTAATGCGTAACACACCTCTAGATTAGGTTACAATGTGGAGGCTCCACATGCTGCTTGGAGGGGGTTTGCCTGGAAAAGGTGTAACTGCAAGGAGCCTTCTATGACCACATTCTATTTCTGGTCTCCTATGAAGGGTTATTCAGACACTTTCGAATATAACTTAGATTTCTTACTGTGTAGATTTCTTACTCTGCCTTAGTCCTGGATAAGTAGTCATCCTTGCCAAGCACCAAATTATACTTCTTCCTGTACTTTAATGTTGTAACTCCTAGTTAGAAGCTGAACTAAACAGAGTGGTTCAGAGCAATAACAATAGGCCAATAATTAAAGAGTAGCAAAATGTGACCAATACTGAGCTTTAGCAGGTCTTCTGGTTACTCTTTGAGAATTAAGAAATGTCTGGGTGTTCAAAGCTGTTTGGGTAGAAAGGGGATTTCACTATAATTTTCTATGATATATTTGTAAGACAGAGTTACTGGGCAGTACCTAAAGCAGAGGAAACGCCGGCATGGATGCTGGTTCTGAAAATACCATCACTTAAGGTGACCAGCACATTCAGATCTGCCTGGGACTTCCAGGCTGTAGGACACTCAGTGCTAGAATTAGGAGAGTCCCAGGGAAACCAGGAAGGGTTGGTCACCCTAATAATAGCTGGTGGCTTCACAAAGTTATAGAAGAGAAACTCTTGCACAGGCACCAAAATTGTGCCAGAATATTTGGTTAAACACTATGTGTCAAGTCCGAACAGATTTTTTAAGGCATATTTATATGTATATATGTCATGTTCATACATTTTATATCTATATCTACACATTGCTATAGGTTGAACCATATGAAATTGCCAATATTCCACTCTTTTTGACAAAAAAGCAAAAACACCCAACCAGTCTTTTCATATAGTTCAACGTATTTTTTATTTACATCTATTAGGTTCTATGTTGAGTTCTTTACACATATTAATTTATTTAATTATCCTAACAATCTTTGGAAATTAAGTGTAGTATGCCATCTGGTAATAACTGAGGAGCTAAGAGGTTAATGTAGGCATGATGTATTGCAAGTAGAAATAAATTAAATACCATATCTTCACTACCTACTGAAGACCAAGTATCTCCATTACTTATCAAACTTGCAGGGTAGAGATTTATTATCCTTATTTTATAGATTAGTACAATGAAGCAAAGAGAGGCTGCGCTGATGACTACACAGCTTGCTTTGAATAACATTCCCTTATTTCAAGCTTCCCTTCACCAGGTCAGTTTTCTTCCAAGAAGGTCTAGCTTCAGGAATGACCTTGATCTCCATGCATTTAATCAAGTACAGTTGTTTTTCAACATTTTGCTAATGAAAAATTGTAAACACATAAAAAATTTGAAAGAATTTTATAATGAACATCTTATTTCCATGGCCTAGATTCTATAATTGTTAGCATTCTGCCATATTTGCTTTATTGCATGTCTCTCCATCTGAACATCTGTCTAACCATCAAACCATTTTACCAACTTGATGTATTTCAAAGTGAGTTGCTGACATCAGCACCCTTCACTCCTAAACATTTCAGCATGCATATCAATGACACAAGTTTAATTAGTTTACAGGGTGTTTTTAGGTAAAATTTAAAAATTAAATGTACTATTTGATGACTTCTGATAGATGTATAGATCTGTATAATAGCCTAAACTCTTACTAAGATATGGAATATTTCCATCACCCCAGAAGTTTCCATAAACTTCTCTAGTCAATTCTTGCCTCACCAGCCCCACTGCACTTCCACCTCTAGGGGAAACTGGTATTTTGATTTTGTTCACCATAGATTACTTTGATCTGTTCTAGAACTTCATGTAAATGGAATTATACAGGAAGAACTAGTTTGCATAAGACTTTTTTCACCCAACCTACATTTTTTTGAGATTTATTCATGTTTTTGCATGAATCAGTAGTTACTTTCATTATTTCATATTTGTATTATCCTATTGAATGAATATGGCACAATTTGTCTGTCCATTTTCCCGTTGATGGACAGGGGAATGGGCTGTGGATGGATTGTTTCATTTTCCCCAATAGAATAAAGCTGCATTGAGCTTTCTTTCTATAAGTCTTTGTGTATACATATGTTTTCATTTCTCTTGGGTAAAAACCTAAAATTGGAACTGTTCAGTCACAGGCAGGTATATGTTTTATTTTATAAGAAGTTGCCAGAACTTTTGCCTAAGAGGTTGTACACGCCACCAGTAATGTGTAAGAGTGTTGGTTGCTCTTTGTCTTCAACTTTTGATGTCATCAGTTTTTAGCCATTCTGGTTGCTGTATAGCAGTATTTTACTGTGTTTTTGATTTTCATTTCCCTGATGATTAATGTGATTTGAACATTTTCCCATTATTGATCATGCATATATTTTCCTTGCAAAGTGTTCATTCACATCGTTGCCATTTAAAAATTTTCAGTTGAGTATGACTTCTCAATGGCAATAGTTTCACTCCCAAGTGGGCGAAAATCAGCTCATGGCAGGAGGGCAAAATTTTAAGAATGACAATGGTTTGTGGCCATATAAAGGGCCACAGCGCATACCCTGAACCCTACTGACCATCTTGGCTCGTTTTAATACCACCCACACCCTCCCCACTTATTCATTTCTGAGTTCCAGATGCCTTTAGTTCCTTTTAATTTACTGGAAGGAGCTGTGAATCTCCCTCAATAATAATTATCAGAAAGGACAATCTGATACTTTCTCAATCACAGGCCTGATTCTGTATGATATTTTCTCATTTCCCTTTCCAAAATGTCTTTTTTCTTTCACAATTGTAAGATAAGAGACAAAATGCTTATGTTTTCTGTGTGGGAACTACCACTCACATTGTTGCTGCTGAAAGACCCTTTTGAATTTTTTCTATTTTTCACCACACTGTACATGTGTAACAACTGTATGCTTTGAATTTGTATATACAAGCTTATATACAAGATGAAAACCAGCAGCATGTAGAGTAAAAACCCACTTCAAGAACCGGTTATTTAAAATTGTTAGTAAAAAATTTCAACAAGTAAGACTTTCCCCACACCCTTCTCTGAATTTGAAGATGTGTCATATGACACATATCTGAGATAGTGTGGGGGCGGCCTGGGAATGGTAACTGTGTGATTCTAAAACAACAAGACGTCATGTAGCACTCCGGTTTAGATAAGTGAACATTTGGGCTGAGGACAAGATGTAGGCAGAGGATACTAGAGCTCCAACTAATTAGGGAGTTATCACTTGGAGAGTTACATAGCTCTGGGTCACTGAAGTAACAGCTATCAGAGGAAACTTCTGGAAGCCATCTTGCTTTCATTTCACAATCTTCTGATGACAGAATAAGCAGTATGGTATGGTAGCACGTTCCTTGAAGTTCACTGCCCTTTCCGTGTCAGTGATAGAACAAAAAAATCATCAAGAAATAGACAAAAACATTCCAATAGTATGAAGTGCTTATGACTTTTAAATGGATTTTAGAAGGATTTGTTAAACTCAGCTCAAAGAACATAAAATTTAATGTCTTGTAAATTATAAAAGCAAACAGTGTCTATGGCTCATAAAAGCTCCAACATATTCAAAAGACTTTTGACATTGGTTTGTCTTTTTCAGTGCAAAGACCCTCCTTGGTCATAGAAAATCAGAAGTTAAAGCAACAAGGGGCAAGATAAACTTTCCATCTTTTTGGCATCTTTTTATTTCTGAGTATGTTATTCACGAATAAAGGATTTATCAAATTCTATTGTCTTTTTTTATTCAACATACATTATGGTCATTTCCAAGTTGTCAAGTATTGATGCATGTTTTGAGGACACCCCCCACATTCCTCATGAAGCTCACAATCTAAAATATGGTTATAAAATATGAAATTTTGATAACTAAATTTAATATAGATATTAAGATAAGGAAGATATTATTTGGGGATTCAGTGGTCAGGAAGATTTCATAATGATGGATGTATTTCTTGAAAGATTTACCTATTTAGAGGTGAGCAAGTAGCAGAAGCATAAATCAAAACTGGAAGTTGAGACCCCACAATAACTGGGAACTGCATAGAGGCCCAGCCTTGCTGGAGTTAGGGATGCATGTAAGGGAGTGGTCACAGATCAGATGAATTCTCTTTCATTTCAGGAACCATGCACAGGAACAGTGCCATTATTGCAGTGCCCCTGACTGTCTGGCATGCTGCTCCTTCATGGCCGACCTTTTTAACCTCTGCTCTATTTCCCAGCTCCTTCCCGTCGTTGCCTCTTCTCGCTGGCCTCATCCCGCATCCCACTTCACCTTTCACACACAGCCTAGTTAATCATTCAAATGGATGTGACTGAATCCTTTTACATTCCTGGAACATTTTTTTAAGTTTAGCTTTTTCTCATTTGGAAAAAGAAAAATTGTGGCAGTTCCCCAAATCACAAAACATAGCAAGATTTAAAAAGATAAAGACATTAGGGCAAAAAATGTTTTTTAAAAATATATAGACAAATAAAGGCAAAGGCAAAATAAAGGTATGACTGTAAGTACGAACAGTGGGTTTTAAAGTTGGCTCTGAGCTTTCTATCAACCAAAGGGGAGGGAGGAGTATTTATAAGGTTCATATATCTAGGATGTTTTCATCTATAGGTGATTATTTTGATGTAGTCAAAGGTCTTCAAGATTGCACATAAAAAGCATACATGCCTGAATTCTAGTCTTAGCTCTGCCAGTAATTGCTTTTGACCTTAGTCATGCAAACTCACTAGGTCTTAGTTTCCACATATGTAAAAGAAGGGTTCAACTTCAACAGTCAATAAAGTGTTTCCAAGTTCTAACACTCTACCATCCTATTACATAACACTTGCCAACAAATGTGTCCCCGTGAAAACACTACTAGGAAGGAATTAGAGGTGCAATAGAAAAACTTCTAAGTATCCATTTTCCTCAATCCCTAAATTATAAATGTATTAAAATCTAGACAACACATGATTCATCCTTTTCTACATATTTACCCATAGAAAGAGCTGTTAGAATGACCCACATGAAACTGATGGTTTTATTGTTCAAATGTAGGGAAATATGGGTAATTTCATATGTTTCAACCTAATAAATGTGTTGAATTGAGATAATCAGATATACTGCAGCAGGGTGCTGGCTCTGATGTCCTTGATTCAGGGCAGGCAGGACTAGGGTTGACAGTAAAGTGAGAGAAGGCCTGGCCCCTTGGGCTTTAGACTCCTAATAGTTGCCGAGTGTGGACCCTCTGAAGCCAAGCGCCTGGGTTCGAGTCCTCACTCTTGCTCCTCTCTAGCTGCATACATTTGAGCAAGTGATTTAACTTCTCTGGGTCTGTTTCCTCTCCCACACAACTGGAGTAATTATGAAATATATCTGCTTGATAGGGCTGTTTTAAGGATTAAAATATGTATGAAATACTTAGCACACTGTCTGGCAACCAATGTTACTCGGTAAATGTGAGCTGTCAACTGCATTAACTACTGGGTGGGCAACTGAGTAAAGTGCCCAGGAAAGGTATAGGCAATGACCAGCCTGAAAGACATAGTGGAAACATCTCTCCCCACTATTTGGTGGCCTGTAATAAAAATGAACACAGGAGCACTGCTTCTTAGCCAGTAACTTTCAGAATGTATCAAACTGAGACTCAAAGTTAAAACTACTGAGACTCAGAGTTTACATCTTGACCTGCCTTATACTAAAACAAAGCTTTACAGAATAAATCTAACCCTTGCTATGTGTTTTGCACTTTGACCTATTCTATCGTATCCTAATCTATCCTATCTTATCCTATTTTTTCAATACTGGTTCTTAACCACTAAATTTATTTTATGATCTAGTAATGGCTCTTAACCCAAGAAGTGACATTTAGGAAAGTACCAGACCAGGTCATATTTAGCTTTGAGCAAAATATTCTGGTCCAACCGAATGGAGAACAGGCTTACGCAGCAGTGTCCAGGGAGGGAGGCAATGCCAGTGCCACACTCGCCGCCAGCCCTGATCAGCTTACGTCCCCTCTCCTCTCACATCCCTACTCCTGCCACACCGGCCACAGGAAAAATACTAACTAGCTATAGCCAACATAACTATGCTTCAGCCAAAATTCTAACGTGGAGATATGAGCAACTCATTTCACTTTTACCCAGACTCTAAGATAAAACTTTCCATCATCAGATGTAGGAGTGAAATGATAGCTTAAATATTTGTAGTTCTCATTCTAATCGATTTTCAGTGTCCCACTTATCATTGGGTTAAAAGTGCAATCAGCGAGTGCAGCTTTTCCTGGCGCGCTGTCTGGCAGAACCTCCACCCCACGCCAGCATGTAGGTGATGGATGTCAGCGCACACCACATTTTTCATGGTAGCAATTTTGCTTTCAGCTGATGAAGCATTTCACCATCTTGCTATTTGGGTAGCACCAAAAAAATACTTTCTTAAAGACCAAGGTGCAGACTACAGAGTGGTAATTCCACAAATAAATCATTATTATTTGACAGTGCATTTCACCTCTAAGTTTTCTATGAAGATCCTTATCCAAAGGGTCATTTTGAAAAATATCCTCCAAGAAGCACACAGACAGGGCATGATGCCAAGGGATGGGCACCAGGAGCCCATCCATGATTCTTGGGTCCAGAAAGGAGAAGCAGGGTTTTGAGGCAAAACCATGTCACATATCTTACTCTTCTCAGAATCCTACCTCACAGTACTCTTAATAAAAAAAACAAAACAAAAAAATTCTGAGGTTTTTAGAACATCCTCAATTCAATTCAACATGTTCCTTCTTTCAACTTCCAAAACTTATTTAATGGCTCTCTTCTACATGTGAAGGCCTTTTCTAGGCTCAGTGAAGGATAAAAAGATGTAAAACATGACCCCTGCCCTGACAGGGACTGGGAAAATGACATGTAGCTCTTCTGAGTACTTAGTATGTGTCAGGCACTGTGCATTTTCTCTTTTGATCTACACAGCCGTCTGAGACGTGGGTAGCGTTATCATCCCATGGCACAGATGAAAGCCTTAGAGCTCAGTGAGTTTAAGAACCTACGGGAAGGGGAGAGCTTGGACTCAACCCCAGGAGGCTGACTCCAGAAGCCCACACTCTCTACCACCACGTACAACAGGGTGAGAAACTAACTGTAGGGTTTCAATTTGAGCAGCCAAAGAGCCAGTTGCAAACACTTCCCAGAACCAGTTGAATAAAGATTATTTTTTCTCATTTTGGTGCTCGCATATACAATAGTCACATAGCATTTGGAGAAATATATTAGAACAGTCCTGCACAGAAGACTTCTTAGTGCTACAGAGAATGATACATGTGCCCTTTCCTCTTTGCATTCATAATAACATGTACACATCTGCTCTTTGATATGGGCTGCAGGATCGGTAGGTTTTTAGAGAGTGAATAGCCTAAGAGTCACTTTCTAGATTAATTACAAAATGTTCCTTATATAGTCAGTTTATAATGTCATGCAGGCACCCTGGATATTTTTAGACAGTATTGCTTCATTCTATTCAAGGTTCAAGAGAGGTATCCAGTTTTTCTCTCTATTTCTATTTATAATAGTTCTGCTAGCAAAGTGGATGTTACACTTCTCCTTTCCCAGACATACAAATTTGTATTTCCAAAGAACTCATCTAGAGAAATACCTGTGCACTTACTCATTGAAGTATACTTTTTTTTTTTAGAAAGGCAAAATATTGTATCAGGGGAGTGTTAAGTGCATGATGCAATTGTCCTTACAGCCTGCTGGGTCAGTCAGAAATGAGCCCTGGTGGTACTGAAGGAATTGACCTAACCAGAGATTTTTGAGATTGCTTCTTTGGGGCTCACAAAGCACAGGCCTGTCATAGTTGAGACACATTTCATGCTAATGAGCCATTAAAACCAGAAGACCACCACCGCCCACTCCTGGAGCAGCAGCCTTCTCAGACTGCGGTCTGGCACCACTTGGTTCCATCACCTAAGGAGCTTGTAAAGCAGATTCCCTCGACTCTGCCTGAAGTCCTAGGTGAGGCTCTGGAATACGCATTTTAAATGAGCTTTCTGAGTGACCACATATTGAGAAATGCTGGTCACAAAAGTAGCACTGTGAGCCTCAAGAGAATTAGAAGCCAGTGTGTTTTCATGGCATATATTTTGAGAAATTACAAAAGGTTTCATTAGAGCTTTTCCAAAGTAACTTCTGTAAAATAACAATCCCAAGAGATGATTTATAGTAAACAATTTCCATGGTCAAATAAACTTAGAAAAATTCCTTTTAATATCCCTCCTCTTAGAAGTTCCTAATATGCATATTGAAGGTTCTGAGAAGTCCTGCAGGGAAGAAACCTGTTTAACACAATTGTTTCCCAGATAGGTTTCACCATAGGACTCTTTTTCTGGCATAACACTCAGTAATTTTCCAAGAACTGGGGTATTCTTCAGGCCTAGTTTGGGGAAATGGTGGTTGCAGACTAATGGTAGAATTTCTAGAGGAGAGTTTGGAGATTCAGGATCCCTATTTTAATCTTCTATTCTTAGGAATCCTTCTAGAGAGGTGAGAAACCCCATAGCTTATTAATTATGCTTCACATCTGTGTGGTTTTTATAGTTCCATGGGCTCCTTTTCACACCATTTCTCATTAAAGAAAAATCTTCAGTTGAATCCTGCGAGCCAGGCAGATCAGATATTATTATCCCCATATTACAAGTGAATAAATCAATTTATGCAGGGTAAAGAGTTTGCCTACCTGGGTCATTCATCTCTACATCTTATGCTTTGTTAATAACATCCAAGCTTTAGATGACCTGACAGCTAAGGTTCCCAAACCACAGCAACCTATACAATTTTGCTAAATTCACTACTGATGTATTATCTTTTTGTGGGAATACTGATGCCACTGATTGGCCACTGGTAGAAAGAGGTGTGAAATATTTTTCCTTTAGTGGAGATGAATTGACTTGATCTCAGGCCCTCTTGCTTTTTCTCTCACACCCCGTGGAGACCAGGGGCCCACTGTATTACACAGAGCTATGGTCGGGGTGAATCTGTAACTGGAAAGTTATTTTCATGTATGTAACTTTCAACCATGTAATCAAATCAGCCTTTATGAGACACGAATTAAACTGCTTCTGTGCTGTGCCCTAATTGCATGAGTTAACCTATTTCACTAATACGAGTCTATTTCTTTTAGCAAATAAAACCTAGGGCTTTTAAGGGTTACTATCTTAGTGCCTCTGGTCTTCTGTTTTTATGAGTTGTTGTCTTCCTATACTTTCCACAGCATGACTTCTGCAGTCACATTTTTAATTCCTTTTAGTCCCAAGACTTATGGGCTTTCATTCAGTTGCATGACTGCCACAGAAATATTTTGACTAATAGTTAAGTACATCTGTAACAAACTGTTCCAGACAGAGGGCATACATTTGGGTGTACCTGGGAAAATTTTTCTGCCTCTTCAACATCCTTGATAATGTGACTAAATGCCACAGTCTTAGATTTAATATATCTGCTCCTTCCCTCTTCATCTGCCATCCATCATGTGCCATTCAATCTTGATGTTTGTGACAAATTTGGGATATGACTATAACTACATATAAATTTTCAGGATTTTAAACATTTATAATTAAACAAATGTCTTCTAAGCTTTAGTATCTATATATTTGTTCAATGGCAAAGGATTTACTATGTTGTACATAGCAACTCTTTTCTTATAGATTTAACTGGGTCTTATTTCTGTAGGCTGAAAAGTATAGACATTTCTAGAAATGTTCCATTCTCCACCCCAATCCTGTAATCTGTTATAACTGATCCAGAGAAAATAAAAATGCATCATGTTCGAAGTGTAAATCATTCAAGAGTAAACTGTGTCTCACTTTGAGTCATATTATATGTTCATTATATCTAGAAAAACAATTTGGATAATAAAAGTGCCAAATGTTAACTCAAGCTATAAACATCCAATGACATATTTACATCATGCATCATACTTTTCTAGATTTCTTTTCTTAATGCTTCTCATCTTGCACTGAAATTCTTGACCCATTTGTTCCATGATTTATGGGATAATTAATTATTTTTGATTAATAAAAATTAGAAATTTTAATTGGACCCTATTTGAGGTTTGGTTGCATTAAATGAATCTACTGGTGATCAAAATGTATTTTTAAAGGGAGTTAGCCTAATATATCAACAAATGAGGAGCTATAAACATGATTAATATACACATTAGACTTCCCTTATCACATTTTGCTGGCAGTTTTTATCCGGTCACAGCTGAAATTCCATTGAGTTCTTTCTCCTTTTGTATAAAATACAGATTATGTGGAGACAGCAGTCTGAGCAACTGGAGTTTCATCTTGTCTGCCCATTAATTATTAATGCTGTTTCAGTACTTCTTATCTATCACTGTTGAGAGATGGAGGGCTGTAGTTTTATAGTCATTTTCCAGTAAGAAAACAGGCTGGATGGTGCCTGTCCACTTGGCACTATTTGAGAAAGGATCAAAAGTACTTCCATTTTAATGAAACCATTCAAAAGGAATGTTCTAACTCACTACTTCTACTGTTACACTGAAGGGTAGTATGATTTTTGAAGAAGAAACAAGGGCTGAGAAAAGCACATGTCTGCTTTGACATCTTTTTCAAAATACCTTGATCTCAAAGGTATTTAATCCAGGCCACTCTGAGTATTGGATTATCTGTTGCCCAGATTTCATTGAGAAGTCCACGTGAGTCAAACCTAATTTATATCTCCATTACTTGGATGATGGACTTAGTGCTCCTGCAGAGGCGCAGTGCTGTGTTGTAGGGCCAGGTTGTAATGCAAGGCGCACTAGCCGGGAGACCTCAGGCAAGTGTCTTGATGTGCTAAGGCTGAACTCCCTCACATCTATGAGGATCCCTTTTTCACCGGGTGGTGAAAGGAATTAAATGAAACATAGCATTTAAAGCATGTTCCAATCAAAGGCAGAAAACTCTGAAACATCATTGCTTTTGTCTGTGGCCTTTACTAAAATCAGTGAAATGTACAGACCTAATTTTCAGCAGGAAATAATGAAGAACAGGAAGACTTCATGCAAAGAGTATTTCAACACCTTAAATTTAATGTAAGCTGGGGGCTGGGAAGCACTGAAGTGGAAAAGACATAAATAAAATTCTAAGACTAGGATTTCCATCTATTCTGATAAATAATAGGAAAGTAGTATATCTGACATATGAAGTAGACTAGCATTCAAGACAGCAAGGCACTTTTCTATAATTACTTGGTGACCTTAAATAGATCATCTGAAATTCCCTCCCATGTTTGATTTCCCTTTTATTAAATGTACTGAGGAAATACTTTCTCTTAGTGAATGTGAGAAAACCTCATGTGCTCTTAGAAAACCTCAGAGCACATGATAACACACATATATTACATACACCGTTGTTTCTCTGAACATTTGAATATTTGATAATAGCATTCTAGCAAGAACAAACGTAACAGAATCCACTAGTTCTTTCCCAGGAACCATTATCTTCTCCAACCCTTTACATAAAGAATACCCACTCCCTGTTTCTAGTGGGCTTTTGGCCGTCCAGCCAGAAAACTCCTCACCAGGTCCTCTGTATAGCCAGGTACGAGCAGGTGACTTAAGCTTCTGCCACTTGAGTGGGTGCACAGGGGTATATGAGACTTCTGGTCATGTCCTTGGAAAGAAAGCTTATTGGCCTCCACATCTCTCCCCCTTCCCACGGGTTGGGCTTAGGGTATTGAGTCTGCTTCAACCATGTAGACAGGGTGAAATTCTAGGAATTTACCAAGTAACAACAGAAAGGAGACCTCAGTCATTTGATGACCTTGAGGAAAAAAGGCACCCACCTCTGAGCAATGCTCAGAGGGAAAACTATAGAGAAAAGCCTATATTAAAAAGAAGGTCTCAATTTGCTATGCTGATGGACAGTGACTGTAAAGGGGTTTATAGGGCGGACCTGGTATAGGGGAGAGCCTAGTAAACATAATATTTGTCATGTAAGTGTAGATTAATGATACCAAAAAAAAAAAAGGCAGTTCCTGTGTGGTGACCTCCAATATGTTCTACACAAGGGTATAAAGGGCATATAAAAGTGTAGGCAAAGGGTCTGTTTGTGTTTATACAGAGGATCAAAGCCTAATTGGGCTACCCCGAAAATGAACTAAGATACGATATGAAAAAGAACTTCCAACATCAGCACTCTCTGGAAGACTCATGACAGAAGATGATCATCAAAAAACCCCAACAAAGATCCACGCACTGCTACAGGTGTAGATGCCCTCATCCCACCAGCTCCTGGACTTGCCATGGGAATGAGGAAGGAGATATCTAAGCTGGCCTGTGCATACAGTAAAACAACAAATTTGACTGGATCTATACTGTTGGAACTCAAACAAGAATTAGGAGAAATGCAAATTGTAGTGCTCCAAAATCTTACAACTACAGACTATTTACTGTTAAAAGAACATATGGGATGTGAACAGTCCCCAGGAATGGGTTGTTTTAATTTGTCTGATTTCTCTCAGACTGTTCAAGCTCAGTTGGACAATATCCACCATATCATAGATAAGTTTTCACAAATGCCTAAGGTGCCTAACTGGTCTTCTTGGTTTCACTGGAGATGGCTGGTAATTACAGGTATGCTTTGGTTATGTAACTATACTCCTATTATGTTAATGTGTGTGCGCAATTTAATTAGTAGTTTAAAACCTATACATGCTGAAGTTACTCTACAAGAAGATATGTCAAAGAAATAATCAATCTTCCCATGTTTTCTTCTGCCTGCTACTTCTATAGCTTTTCTTCTTCCTTCCTAATTACAACCCTTAAATAGAATTCGTGCCTCATATCAAATTTACCGCGTATCATAATTCTTCCAAGTGGTAAAGACACCTCAAGACAAATGCTGGGCATAGAAGCCACAGGGCATAAATATGCAAAGAAGTAAAAAGCTAACCTTTTCAAACAATAAGGCTTCTCTCTCACTTACCAACTTTACATTTCCCTGTATGGCCCCGGAAGATGACTGGTTAGCCAGAGACGGGTAAGATTCCTCAAGGGAGGAACAACCTAAGACAGGCACAGTCGCAGGGGGGCCATCAGGTGAGGAATTGGGGATCAACAGAGGTGAGGCTTAGAACCTCACCCCCCCTGTTCTGAGAGAAATCTTCTGCATCTGTGGATGTTTTATTGCCCTTGTCTATCTTGGATTAACACATAGTCTACAGGCACACACCTGGTCATCTACATTTGCTCTCTTACAACACTAAACTATGTTTTCTACCTTTATCTTGCATCTACCTACCACTTCAGTGTTTTATTAAAAGTAATAATAATATAGAGAGAAATGTGGTATCCACATATAAATCAAGTATAAAAATCAAATGAGTATTCATATTTGAACTGACTGTTTATAGTTCATAATGCATGAGCAAAACCGAAAGCTTCTGTGATGACTGCCCTTGTACTGTTCACCATGTAACTTATTCACTATGTAAGAATTTGTTCTCCATGTAAGAACTTGTTCGTTATGCTTCAGAAGATTGGAGACTGACGAAAATTAGGCTTGGGGTGGATTAATGATTGTGCATTGAGCATTGACTCCCCTATACAGAATTTTATTGTTGTTAACAACCATTTGATCAATAAATATGAGAGATGCCCTCAGAACAACAACAACAAAAAAAAGAAGTACACACTTCCAATTGTAAAATAAATAAGTAACCGGGATGTAATGTATAGCATAAGTAATACAGTCAAAATATGGTAACAACTTGGTATGGTGATAGCTGGTACCTAGAGTTATCATGTATATAAATGTTGAATCACTGTGTTGTACACCTGAAACTAATGTAATGTAATACTGTGTGTCAACTACCCTTCAATAAAAAATAATTATCTACAAAAAAAAAAAAGAAAGGAAGGTCTCAAATGAGCAACTTAACCTTCCACCTTATGAAGCCAGAGAGGAAGAACACCCCAAGCAGAAGAAGGAATAAAGTTTACATCAGAAATAAATGAAATACAGAAAAGAAAGAAAAAGAGAGAAAATCAAGCAAATCTACTCCATGTACTGTAATGTAGAAAAGGAATGAACTTCTGTAGTATTTGATTGATTCCATTCAGACTTTACATTTTGCAGCAAACTATTTTCACCCTAACAAAACAGTTGGTTGCATCCTTCCTAAGTATTAGGGCTCTTGCTGTGGATGATGCATGGATATTTGTGACTTGAAAGAGCTGATCTACTCAGTGCAAATGATTCTGGTCAGTCATTGTAATTTGTAACAGAATGTAGCTAATAGTTAGAAAAATAAAAGATAAGTTTTGATATACACTGAAAGTTTTGTAGCATTCATTCTTTATCTTTCATTGTTAGGGGGACAAATAGATGACAGAAGACAAAAATGGAGGACCACACAAATAGAGACTGCTCGCTGATGCTGTCCTGGTTCCGTGACCAGACTGCCTCTGGGAGGCTCTGGGCGGGAGGCGGCACTGTGAGGCCTAGCACGCCTGACAGCCGTGGGATGCCACAGCGCGCTGAAGGGTCCTCTCACAAATCCCTAACTCCTTTTTCTGCACATATCATTGCTTCCCTTTTGACTCTGTAATTATTTTTGTATTACGGTGGTATTTTACCAGCCAGTAGAACACAATACTATTAGTCCACATACCCGTGTTAACAAAGCTTAAGCTAGAACAAGGACTAAATATCTTTAAGTGGTCTACACTGAACCTAATAGGTGACACATCATGATAAAAATAATAACGATAAAAAGATTAATGACGTCACAGGAATAATAAAGGTATCCTTTCATCTCAAAAGAATGGGTCTGCTTCACTGCCTATGTTAAAGTTTAATGTAATTTTTCTAGTCAGGTAATGGATTGGTTTAGGACCAGTGTCACGGTTCATCTTAATTTGCTTTGTCATGTGCAGTTGGAGACCCTTGTAACTCCTTCCAGCCAGGGGTATCATGTGAAAGTAACTGGCTCACACTTGGTTTTAGGAGAAAAAAATAGTCAAAATAACTGAGTCCATCAAACCAGCTAAGTTAAAAGTACGTATGTAGAATCCCCAGTGTTATACTTGATTTCCTGCTGCCATCATTATAAGAAGTTCACAAGAAGTTAAGAAAAAGGATATTTTAAGTGCCTAGACCATTGGGTGGGCATTTATGGTTAATTGCTAGTTCATCTTTGTGAAAAATATTCCCAAACTATGTTATACTCTTCCTAAGAAACACTAATGAGCAAATAATGGCCATGGAAGTGTATCTTTGGCTTAAGAATTACACAAGGGCAAAATTTATGTCCTATGTTTTAACTAACAAGTGATCTTCCCCTCTGATTAAACATACACTTTCAGAAACAACTCATAACTGATGTTTCAAAGTCCCACGCAAGAACCAATTGAACTGTTGCTGAATTCCTGGTTATATGGTTTTTCTTTATAACATCTGAATTAGTTTTACTGGTGAAGCTATAGTCAACCTCTGAAATGTGGTAGTGAGAGATCTGGCTCAGTGACAGAAAAACTCAAATCAGGAAATGAGGGAAAATAACAACCTAGAGAATAATGGCTGAAAGAAGAGCGTTAATACTAAATAATGAAGAAGAATGTAAACAGATAAGAGATTCAGAAAGCCCTAGATCTTTAAAAGGCTGAAAGAGGATGGCAAAGATAAAAAATGATAAGACCTGTCAAGAAGAACAAAGTCAATGTGTGTACATTATTCAGTTTAAGGAATTAGAGTCACAAGGTCAAGTGTGGGTAACATTAAATATGAATAATGAGGAATAAAATAAGTAAAAAGCAAGCTAGTTTCATAAATCAATTCCAGAGCAGCTAGGCTGGGGGAAGGAAAAAGGAGAAGAAGGGATAATCCATTGTGGCCTATTGAAATGCTAAGATCTATTACCAGTTACTAAATATCAATGTGTTTATGCAAAGTCCCAGTGTTTAGAGTCACAAAACAGTGCATTCTGTTGGCAGGTGGGAATGAGAGAATTTGTGCTTTGAAGTGTATTTAAACAAAACAAAACAACAGTGGTGTTTGTAGCAGGAGGGAAATGTATGTTAGAGGGCAGGTAGAGAGCAAGACTGTGTGAGCTCTCATCTCAGGGTATTATCCCAGGATGGTCAGCAAGCCCACCTTGGGGGGGGTCCCATTTCTGCCTCTTGGGCTGTATAGACAGTGCCGAGGAAGAAGCTGCTATAAAGGACAAGCCAAAAGGGCACTTCTGGAATGAAGGTTCGGGCGAGAGTCCATATGCCAGAGTTAAGGGCAAGAACTCCTGCTCTTTATGCTCTCCCACTGGGACTGTACAGGCAGGAGGAACAGGGATGGGCCCCTGGAGTAGGAAGGGGGACACTGGAGTCAGCCACTAACAACAGATTAAAGCCCAACGTAAACATTATGCCGGACCCATGTGGGCTGCAGAGAGAGCGGTGATGAATAAGCATATATCCAAACAAGGACTTCAAACAGGAGGAAGCTGAGCCATGATGAAAATGATTCAGTGCCTTCAGAAATGACTCAGAAGAGGCACAGAATGTGAAGAAAATAAAGAAGTGTCCACATTTATCAAGGCACTTGACAAAAAGATGGGAGGATGCACAATTAGGGAAAACAAATCACTGGGACAGGGTAAGAGAAGGGAGAGAGGCTGTGGGCGGCATGGGAAGAGCTCCAGCGATGGCAGGGCCGCACTGGAATACACTGGACGAATCCACTCTCACTGAATCAGAGCGAGCGCACATGGATCTTCCCGGCCCATTGTTTATTTGATTGCAAGGCAATGCTGGTTCTGTTTGGCCAGCACTGGTCTCCACCTGCTCGGTGGTCACCCCCATTCTCAGGCTCTTTCTTCTTTGAGTGAGGGCTGGTATTGAGCCCTCGATACCACGGGCAGACCGTGACCAGGTGTTCAGAGAGCGAGCACGTGCCACACGTAACCGGGCAGTGTTTATACAGTATCCATTGCTGCATGTTTTGATTTTCATCCCTACCTTCAATTATTCTTTGATAATATTCTGAACTCATTTGAACTAATTTTTTTTAAATGACATGCTTTATACCCATGTTTTGAGACTAACTTCTAATTCTGGTATCTCTCCCTTATTTGTGGTCCTGCTCAATGTTTCTAAATCACCCCTTGGGCCCTTGGATCGTGTCTTCCGTATCTTTCAGTGACTGGAGAGAGCAGGGCTCTCCACCAACTTATACTGAACATGGAACATGACTGAGGAGAAAACCTCCCAAACAAACCTTTGTTGTGTTAAGTTGCTGAGATTCCAAGGTAGCTTTGTTCCTGGGGCACATAACCTAGCTTATGCTGATTGACACATCTAAGCTAATTATATAAAATGTTAACTGTAAGTCTGGACCTACAGTCTTCAGAGTTTTATTCACAGAGAAATATCCATAGGATCGGCATCATATGTACTTCTTTTTCTCTATTACAGATATATTCAGAGTCAGATAACCTGGCCTTGAGTCAGATTAGGTCAGTTGTTAAAATCTGTATCTTATACAAGAGAAATTCAGATTGTTTACCAGTCTTTCAACTTTTGAAATATATATATATATATATATTTCAAAAGTGGTTGATTTTATATGTTAAATAAAGCTGTTGGTTTCAATTATATACAGTAATCACACATATGTAAGCATATATAACTTTTACAAAACTTCCAAAAAATTTTCTATGCAGGAAAAACTGCAGAGTGCAATTTGGTAAATATTAGGCCTAGAGAAACAGACAAAAGGAAAGAGAGATCTGGCCAAGGCCAGGGGGGCCTGCTGTCCAGGACTGGGCTGCCAGCAGTGAGGCATGGACCGAGGGCTTCCTTCCCCAGAAGGATGGAAGGTTACTCTTGCATTTAACCACAGCTAGTTTCAGGTGTTTATGTTTTTCCCCTATAACCTTCGGACTAGTGTTTTACAGTTTCTGAAAAAGAGTGTTTAAATCTCTATTTTGCCAATCTACTAGAGCTAGGGCAAAACATCTCAGAACGTGAAACACTGTGGTGTGACACCAGGGTACAAAGTGCAGAGAAATTTTAGTGGCACCAATGATTTTATATCCTTAGATTATGATGTTTCCTACAGATTCTAACATCTTGTCCATTTTATCCTGTTACCTGGGCCACTAAAGACTTTGGGGTTATGTACTTATCATCTTTAACAGTGCCTAGTGCATGGAATGTATTTAATAATTAAATCAGTGTTTAAAATGACACTAAAATGGGGCCAGAGAATCTCTGAAATCTAGCAAAATTATTCATAGAATCCTTACAGAGGTTTATAATTGAAGCTGACTTTGGAGACCATCCATCTGGCTTCTACAACATCCCTTCCATGGGTTCATCTAATCTTTCTGAACATCTCCAGTGTCTGGGAGCTCATCACCTTATAGGATGGTCTTCTCTGTTAATGAGGAGCACTGATTCGGGTGCACAGCTGCTTTTTGTAACTTCCACAATCTTTGTCTCCACCAAAATGGAAGTCCCAGGGACAACTAAATAATAATTTTGTGTTGAGTTTTATGATCTTCAAGTTGGTCAGCAACTTCCCTTCTCCAGGACCCCAGGGCCCCACAGTAAGGCATGACTGGGTCAGCAGCTGCGGTTCCCAATTAGAACTTCCCTCTCTCACCATTTCCAACCTCCAATTGAATACACTCTCTGGCATCTTATCTGAAATAACTCTGATGAATAAATCTGTTCACTTTAACATAGACTTCCTAGGAAAGATGTCTTACCCTGTGGAGTTTTAACTGATATGAACCCATATACCTTAACAGATAAGAGTGAAAATGATTTAAAGATGGATGGAACCCTCTTTACTCTTCAAATCTCACTCTGTAGCAGCTCTGTGTTGTACATTTGTATTAAGTTGGTTCTCTTCATCTTTTGTCCTGACTTCCCACTAGGTGGAAGACTGGAAAATTTGCTCCTTGCCTAGTTCCAAGTTCTCAGACACTTATCTTTGAACACATTTAAATATCTGGATAGGTCTTTGTAAATTCTTTCTTCTTATTATATATTAATGTCATAAAAAAGGAAATGAGTTCTTAGTTTTAGAAATGTACATTTGCTACATCTAAAACTATATGTGTGTATGTTTCCTGTAAGCAGCAGGTGTAATGGAGATTAAATGGAAAGAGAAGAGATGGGCTTTGGTCAGGCTGTCCAAGATTTGAACCCCTGCATGTATACCTTCGAGAACACCACTTCTCTGTGTCTAAGTTTCTTCACCTATAAAGTGGGTATAATGATACCAAACTCCAGGATGGCTTTGGGCCTCAAACATTCTTGGAACTCAGAAAGTACTCAGTTAATATTTATTTCCTTTTCCCACCCAAGAAGAATTTCTATGGTGAAACTACTCATTAAAAATCACTGATTTCCTTTAAAAAGAAATAGGTCTTCATTGACCAATGTATTAATCTGCAACATGAAGAGTAAGTGCGTATTTTGCCAGACCTTTGCAGATCTGGAAAAGGGCTTTCCATCGAATGCCATATGAAATTGGTATGGTTAAGCATTTATGCACTGACAAGTGTGAAGCTGGTCATGCTCCCACAGTGCACTTCACCACACTGCTCTAGCTTGACTCACAAATGTGACTTAATTTTGGGAAATCTGATTGACTTCTAGAAACAAATGAGATTCATTCCAGCTTCACCCCCAAGACACTTTGCAGCCACTGAGTTCATTCCATGGCTAAACCAAGTGACCCTAAAAGCCAGTGAAGTCACTGCAGCAACCCCTGGAATCATTCTTCACCAAGAGATCGTATTCCAAAGGGGACTGCAGAATATTGGGCCAGCTCCAGTGCAGACCTAGTCCCTCCATCCCTACCTTTACTTATGCTATTTATTCTACCTCCAAAATAACTCTATATGGACTCAGCATCTATAACTTCTCAAAATTTTGCATAAGGTTCACTTACCTCATGAAAAGAAATGAACATCTTTAAAATCACTCTTTCGGTCCACAGTTCTGTCTGTAAGGATTGGGCTGAGTTTGTGAGTTTCTGTTCCACTTACTTGTGTTACTTATTATTTTTACTAGTCTTTCTCCTTTAAACACTGTAGATTGAATATTTCTTGAGATCACAGGTCATTTCTTTTCTGTCTTTGTAATTTTTATGATGTTCAACCCCATATACACTTATAGTAAATCACCTACTGATCCCCACAGAATTATCTGCTGATTTCATGCCTCCACTTAAAATATTATCTTGCCCAAGCTTGCTTTTTTAAATTCATTTTCCCATCCATTTATTAATTCAATAAATAATTATTAAATGCCTGTTAAGCATTGGTGAGGTTCTTGGGAAACACAAGTGAATATTATATATTCTTTCCTCAAGAGTTCCAAGTTTTGCTGGGGGGGTAAATAATTGTGATGTGAAATAAGTAAATAAGGGACCCTGTGGTATAAAGGGACAGTTATTAACTGAATAAAGGTCATGGAAAGAGGCATAGAGAGGATGGAACTGGAAGAGGGTCACTTATGCATACGAATTCTTCATGTGAACAATATTGAGAGGGTGGAATTCCAGGCAGAGAGAAAATATGCAGCAACACCGTGTGTTCAACCATCTGCCACAGGAGGCAAGCAGGGCACATGAGGTTAGTGAGGCAGACGGGGGGCAGAATTATGAAGTACCCTAGCAGCCACGTGGAGAAGTTGGGACTTTTTCCTTTAGACATAGCATGGTTGTCAATGCCTTTTAGTCAGAGAGACAAGACTTGCTCTCCTCTTAGTACCTTTTGACTGCTAGCATCATCCACTGCATTAGACATATCCTTCTATGCAGATAGAGACTATTTGTTAGCTGGGCAAGCCACATGTTTTCTTTTGCTGGAGGAAAACCATCTAAAAGCTGGCCCTGCAGCACATGCCAGGGAGTAGTCAGCATCAGAATCGGAAACTCTTTGTTAACTTCTTCCAGTAGACCCACAAGATGCAAGAGAGTAGAAACCCTATTTATTTTGTTGAACCCTGTATCCCAGAATCTAGGTTAGTGCTGGCTCACAGAAAGCAACCAATAATATTTGTTGAGTTAATGAATGAATTCATGAATATACCTGAGTCAAGATAGATATTTTGGAACAGAAGTACCTCCTTTTTATGAGGCAGGGATTTGGGTCTATTTGCTAGAAATATCTTTGAGCCACCTTATCTTGAACAAGTAGCAAATTTGTTTTTGGTCTCTTTTCAACTTCCTATTTGCAAAATATAGGGTACAGAATATTACTGAATAGTTGGTAATTTGTTATCTGTCCTACAGACCCTGGCCATCGAGGATAGAAGAATGAAGTCTCTAAGAAAGTTGGTTTTGGAGTCTACCTGAGTCGTATTTCTTCCTCCCAGATCTCCCCTGATGGCCAGGCTGGTACAATAAAAACATTTAACCTTAAATGGCCTCTTCTGTCTAATTTTCCCTGATCCAAATGTTTGTTCCTTTATTATTTATCCTTTTGCCCAAATGAATATTCTTGATTCCTTTGGATTCCTTAATTATTTCAGATACAAATGGAGGCTCTCAGGCCAAGACCTTAAACCACAGAAGAGTCTCTCACCATAACTACTTCGAAGCAGTTAAGTAGATTTAATAAAGATTGTAAATAAAGATTGTAAAAAATATTGAGTCAGATTATAGCCTGAGCTGCTAAACTGCTAAATCAACAGCTTCTTGGGCCGGGGTAGAAATGAAATAAATCCAGCATTGGAAATCTCTGCTGTCAGATGTCCTTTTTGTGACATGGCACAGCTTTGGGTTGAGAGAAAAGAGCTGCTGGAGGCCTGGCTGTGTTTGTCCAAAATTTATCTCGATCTTTGCCTCTTCTGTCTCGTTCTCACTGTCACCACACTCCACCCCATCCTCAGCTTCTGGTTTCTCTGCCCTTCTGCTTCCCTTCCCCACCTCTGTCTTTGATCTATTCTCATTGATCATTGACCTCAAATTCTTCGACCTTGCTTAGGCCAACTTGATCCCCAACTATGGATTTAATCATCCAATAAACATTCAGCAAAACAGACTAGGTGTCCTTTCCATTTGTTACAAATTCTGTTTAATATCTATAGTACAGTGGCATTCTATAAACATGAAAACAAACAAGTTAGATACACAGAACTGGGCAAATGCCATGCAAATCAAATTGATGGTATCTGGTGGGCTCATCCTGTGGGGAAGCTAAGAGGACGCTTGTCAGGAACTGTGGAAGCAGGTAGCAATCAAAGTCAGCCACATCTTCTGAGAGTCTTTGATAGAATGCTATTTGTCGATGGCAGTTAATCTAAATTTCCCATTCTGCTATTTCTCTGAAATATTTGACTCCCCTTAGTTTATACACATATTTTTCTCCTAAGATTACTCTCCTAACAATAGATGACATAACTTTCCTATTTGAACACTAATTCCTTCTTAGTCATCAAAGCATTAATGAAGATAGTTTGAAGATCATGGCACACTTTAAGGACTCTTGCTTTAGTATTACATATATAATTTCCAATGTATACCTTGATTTGTCACTTCAAAAATGGGCATAGGTTTTCTATCACCTGTTGCTGTCATTTGAAGTCAGTTTTTAAGGATGCATGATTGGGGTAAACATGTGGCCAATGATGCAGATTTTATCCTTAGGACAAGCTTATCTAGACCCTCCCAGAGGAAATTACAGCCTTGTGTTCTTTAGGACCTTGATCTAATCAATGGAAATAACCATTTAATAGAATTTTCCTTCCTCAGGCCATTATCCTCATGTATTATAAAAAAAAAGGAGTTTATAAAAAAGTAGAAAGAGAAAGAGGAGAAGGAGAAGAATATAGTCTCTTTGGTAATCCTATCACCTGGAGAAACAACTGTTCACTATTAGGTATATAATTTCCTAGTCATTTTTCTAGGCATGGATATATACATTTTCTTTTTTCAGAAAATTGGATCGTGTTATAAGTAGTGCTTCATACCCTGCTTTTTTCACCTACCAGTACAGCAGGTATATATTTCCATGTCATAAAGGGGTTGCATACATTTTTTGTAAAGGACAAGACAGAAAATATTTTAAGCTTTGCAGGCCACATGGTCTGTCACAACTACTCAACTTTTCCTTATAGTGCAAATGTAGCCATGGACAATATATAATGCCATGTGTATGTTTCAATAAAAATTTTATTTTAAAAAGCAGGTCATAGATGGGACTTGGCCCACAGGCTGTAGTTTGCCCACCTGTCATATGAGCCTTCAGAAGCATCATTTAAAATGGCTGCAGGTGCTTTTCCTTAACAGCCTCCAAATCCAGACAGAACACGGTAGGCTGCCCTTTCAATGATGCTGCCACCTTCATTCTTGATTCCCTGTTACCTCTGCCTCCACTGGGTTAATAATCTGCTTCTTTTGCAAATATCTTCCTTTGCCCTTATCTTCTTAGCTTGCTTTCTTCACTTACCCTGAATATTAAGTATTGCAAAGAAAATTAAAGGAGCAAAGAGCAGGCAAGTATATACTATCTAACCTCAGCTCAGCATTCTCCAGTTCTCTTCATCTGACTCCCTATTACATTTCTTAACTTTTCCTTTACAGATTCTTTTAAGCCCTTACTGCTTCCTTATTAAATTAGATGCTTACTTTCCTGATTCTCTTCACAGATGGTTTTATCTCATACTTTCAGGGAGGCCTGAGATTATGACATGTGGTCCCTCGACTTCTCTCCACCCAAACAACTATTTATTAATAGAGTATTTTCCTATGCATCAGTCACCTAATCCTCAAAACCCTACAGAAGACTGGCCCTTCCCGCTGGGGTGGGTGTCTGTCCAGTGCTGGCTCATGACCCTTCCCCATGACTGGTTTACCTCTTTCATCCCTCATTATCCTTATTTTCCTCCGTCTAAAAACACAGTCTCAATTTATAAACCGAACAAGCATATAAATAAAACCCATGACAAAATAAGAGAATATATCTCTCAATCCCCATTTCAAGTGACCATTCCTTTGCGCAGCCCCTGCTTCCACGCTACCTACTGACTCCTGGCAATGCGGCTCCCACCATCACCTCTGTGGGAAGTTCTGCTTCAAAAGGCCCCAGTGACCTTTCCCATCATCCCTTTTTCCCAACTTGAGCACCTTCTCTGTCCTTTTTATTCCTTAGGCTTCAATGTGTCTGTGTTCTCTTGACTCTCCGAATTCTCTGACCATGTCTTTTGTTCTTATTTTAGGGTTCCTCTACTTATTCCTGCCCCCTGGTGTGAAGTTGTTTCCAAAAGTTCTGTATCCACTATCTTATCTCTCTGAAAGCTTTCATTAATTCAATCCCAACCCTTCTTTTCTCAGGAAACAATCACTTCTTGGGTCTATCTTTCCAGTTATCACCTGTTTAAGTTCTTCTGTAAATCATAGCATATTGAACAATTCTGCAAGTCTACCAACTGACTTATTGTCAGTTGTCTAGATTTGTCTTCTTTATGACAAATACTTGTTACCTAATATTCTAATACTTGTTACCTAATGCCACAAACACAGCTATCAGTCACTAAGGAATAACATTGTGCTAGGTGCTGTCCAAGTGCTTTACAAATATTTCCATTATTCCTTACAACCTTCAGCAGTAAGAATTATCTCATTTCATAGACAGGGAAACAAGAGGTTCAATTAGTTCTACAAACGTGTCCAAAATCACTCAGTTAGTAGTGGTAAATCTGATAGTTTCACTTAGTTCTATCTGGTTTGGGAGTCTGGTTCAGTTATCTATTGTACATAACAACCTACATCAAAATTTAAGGGCTTAAAAAAACCATGATTCGGATGAAACTTTTTGAATAAAGGTCTCAGCATTCCCTCTCTCCAGCGAAACATAACTTAGCTGGCAATAATTATTTTTAAAATTCACTTAAAGTCTCTGGAAATGTAAATGTCTTAAGGGCACACCTCAAGAAAATCTACTACATTTCTCAATAAGAACAGACAGTCTGTGGATTTGAACCTTGAACCATTTTCCTCACCCCTCTTCCAGCTCCTTGTTACTAAAGCTCTATCTCAGGCACCCTACTCCAGACAGGTGTTGCTAAAAAATGCCCCCATCTTGGGGTTAGATTTCACCATGTTTCCCATGCTCCTCCCCAGCCCCATGTTGCAGAATCCATAGCTATGCCAGGTAGGCGCAGCCACTGGACGGAGTCTCCTCCCTTCACCAGTGTTTACTTGCGGGGGCGAAGCTCTATTTTATGCATGTCAGACAGAGAATACTGGAGCCCAGATTTCCCCAGCTCAGCTTACATGTGGAGGCTCCAGGCCAAAGAGGAACAAGCTGAGAAGACCACGGGACGCGGCCCACCCAGGGCCTACTTGGAGTGGGGGATGTCACTTGGAATAGCGAGGAAGGACCAGAGGAAAAAAAGAGCCAGGAGGAACCCTCCTGTTTTCACAGTTAATAGAGGACTGGGAAGACCCGTGTGGGCTGGGCTACATCCACACAGGAGCAATCAGAGCAGGATGTGAAGACCATTTGAAAGCATCCCGCAAGCCGCACACAGACACATCTACACAGGGCAGGAGGCTCCCAGGCTCAAGGAGCTAAAACTCAACTTCTGACCAAAAATGGACTGAACAAAAAGCTAATCCCACCCAGGGGCATTTGCTAAGAAACTAGGACTAAAATAAAGATCACAGACATTCCTGGCAATCTGGGGGACTGTGTATATGACAAAGATTACATATCCTCAGAAACGATAAGGATGGGTGAACCCAAGCTACTCATCTCTGGCTGGACAGAGCAAAAACGGAAACTCCGTGAACTGTAATAGAGACCGCCAAGCCACACACATGTGTAATAAAGGGCAAAAATACAACTGGCTGAGAGGCTTACGCATCTTTGACCAATAAAGGGCTTATTCCAACCCAGGGACAACCTCTGAACAGTAAAGCTAAAAGATTAAAATAAAAGTTAAAAAATTGAGAAGAAATAAGAGACTCTACACTATGGGATAAATAGATTTCACAGATTAGTTCAGCTGTCACTAAACAGCCAAAATGACTTTCTTACTCTATTCAGGCTGCTATAATAAAAATATCATTGACCAGGTGGCTTATAAACATATGGTCCTGGGGGCTGGAAAGTCCAAGAACAAGGCACTAGCGGATTTGGTATCTGTTGAGAGCCCATCTCCTGTTTCACAGATGGCCACCTTCTCACTGTGTCTTCATATGGAGAGGGGGTGAAGGAGTTTTCTGGGGTCTTTTATATAAGACCACTAATCCTAAGCATAACAACTCCATCCTTATGACCTGATCACCTTTGATAGTTCAATTCCAAATATTATCGCCAATTCCAAATATTATCACATTGCCAATTAGGTTTCAACATATTAATTTTGTGGGGACACAGACATTTAGTCTATAGTGGTGACTAAGCAAATAACTACTTTGGTGAGCGAGGGGGAGAATCAGTGTCCAGAGTTGCTATAATCTAAACTTTCCAGGTTTTAGTAAAATTGTGAGGCATGCAAAGAAGCAGGAAAATGTGACAGAGAAAAGCAGCAATAGAAACTACATTTGAAGGGGCCCAGATAATGGACTTATCAGACAAAGACTTCAAAGCAGCTATTATCAATATGTTTACAGAACTAAATGAAACTATGATTAGAGATAAAAGGAAGAGGTGTGATTATAATGTCTCCTAAAATAGAGAACAACAATTTAAAAAATTACGGAAAAAATAAAGTGGAAATCTGAGTTGAAAAGTACAATAAACAAAATGAGTAATTTAATAGTGGGGCTCAACAGTATATTTGAGCTGGCAAGAAAAATCAGCAGTCTTGAAGATAAGTCAATAGAGATTATGCAAGTAAAATGGAAAGAAAAGGGAATAAATATTAACAAAATACCCTCAGAAAAATTTGGAAAGGATAAAGCACATCAAGATGCCTGTGATAGGAGTACCAGAAAGAGGAAAGAGAGAGGAAAAGTAGAATTATTTTTTTAAATGTGACTGAAAACTTCCCAAACTTGATGGAAAACATTAATGTACATAGTGACAAAGCTCAGTGAACTCCAAACAGGATAAACACACAGAGCTTCACACCCAAACAAATTATAATTAAAATGTTTAAAGTCAAAGATAAAGGGAACTTTTTGAAAGAGCAAGAGAGAAATGATGCATCACATGTGGGAGACCCCAATAAGAATAACAGCTAATTTGTCAGCAGACTTCCCTGACAAGAAATACTAAAGGAAGTTCTTCAATCTGAAAGCAAGTGACAAGAAACAGTAATTTGAATCCATTAAGAAAAAAAAAACACCAATAAAAATAATTATATAGATAATTGTGAAAGACAGAATAATTGCACGTTTTCCTTCTTCTCTTAACTGATTTGAAACATAATTCCATAAATCAATACACATATAATTGCATTACTGGTGCTATTATATACAGGCATGTAATATATAATGACAATAACAACACAAAGGAGTGAACAAGTGGTGGCTCTAATCCACAGGAAAAATATGAGAACCAGGAAGAGTAAATAAGTTAATATAGCAAACTTTGTGAATATATACTTGTTCTTTTTTTTCTCGGCTTCTTTACAAGACACAAGATTATACAAAAATATAGCAATGTATTTTTGAATGTACAACATACGTAAACATAACAGGTATAACAATAATAGTTCAAAAAGTGGAGGAGGAAGGGCATGCAGCTATATGAGAGAGATGTTTTTATATTTCACTGGGCCTGAGGCAGTATAAATCTGAAGCACATTCTGATAAGTTCAGTTACATAGTGTAAACCCTAGAGCAAGAATAAAGAAAATAATTCAATAAGTAAAATTGAAAAATCACTAAAGGAAATAAACTGTTACACTTGAAAATATTCTCATAAGTGTGGCAGGCAGTCCCTGGCAGGTCAGGGTTACCAGCCTCCCTGAGTAAAAGAAAAAATTATAAAAGAAAATATCCTCATAATAGAGAATAAAACAATAAAGGAGGAATAGACTGGGTGGTAGGGAAAACTGTGACATGTAAAAAATCAAAGCCAACATGTAGATGTAAATCCATCCTTTACAAATTTAAGATTAGGGTTGTGGTTCAAGACAGCAGTGCAGAAGGAGCCTGAACTCACCTCCTCTCAGGGACACACTGAATCTATAGCTACATACAGAACAATTTCCTCTGGGGAAAAAAAAAACCCTAGCTGAGTGAATCCTGCACATGGGGCAGATAAGAAAAGTGAAGTGAATGGGAGAGGCTGAGACACAATCTCACCACAAACCTAATCCTGGTCTGGCAAGCCACAATCAAGAGAAAACTCACAACCTTGAGCCTCTCCTTGAATATCAAAGGGCTTGAACCCTACTTTTTGTACCCCAACTTTTAAGACCTGAACCTGAGAGACTAACCCAAAAACGCCTAGCTTTGAAAGCCAGTGGGGCTTTCATCCATGAGACCCATAAGGCTACAGTAAAAGGAGAAACAGTTCTTAAAGGGTTTACTTGCATGGACTTACCCACCTCAGGGCCTAGCACAGAAGCGAACAACTGAAATCACCTAGACTTTCTATGAAAGAGTCTTATTTGCTTACCTTAAAGCTTAAGCCTAAGTGGAAGACATCTAATTTAACACACATTTAAGGCTTACTGAAATACTCCAAAAGACAAAGGCTAGTGGGCACCATCTTCACATTCTTCCTCTCTCTCACACCAGGTCACTGGTATCTCCCATACAGGAGTTTGTTCATTCATCTGGTTCATTGACGTTTGTGGCTGCCACCCAGGGGACACCTCTGGATATCCTGGCTCTGGTGGCCAGTGGGGTTTATAAGTTCCAAGGACTCAAACAGGGAAAGAATTCTTAGTTGTTTCATTCCCCAGGGCACAGTAGAGATATAACAGACTGAGACACTCAATCTTTCTGTGAAAATTTCCTATTAGCTTATCTTCATAGCTATGGCCTGAGGGGCAGGCTTTTAATTAAACATATATCTATAAGTGGGTTTTTAATTAAACATGTATCTGTATAAGGGATGATGATAATCCTCTCAAGAAACCTTGGAGGGTGGGTACCCAAAGTTAACAGAAGGAAGGAAGCAACAAAGATCAGAGCAGAAGTAAATGAAAAAGACTAAAAAGACAATAGAACAGATAAATGAACTGGAGTATCACACTTCCTGTTTTCAAACTATTATAAAGCTATAATAATCAAAACAGTATAGTATTGTCCTACAACCAAACACACAGAGCAATGGAAGAGAATTGAGAGCCCAGAACTGAACCCAGGCATATACAGCAAAGGTGTCAAGAATACAATGAAGACAGGATAGTCTCTTCAATAACGGTATTGAGAAATTTGGATATTCACATGAAAACAATGAAACTGGACCTGTATATTACACCACACACAAAAATCAGCTCAAAATGGTTTGAAGACTTAATGTAAGACCTGTAACTTTTCCTAGAAGAAAGCATAGGTAGTAAGCTCTTCTTTGACATTGGTCTTTGCAATGATTTTTTTGTATTTGACACTAAAAACACAAGCAACAAAAATAAATTCAACAAGCAGGACTACATCAAACTAAAAAGTTTCTGCACAGCAAAGGAAACCAGCAACAAAATGAAAAAACAACCTATGGAAAACCATACACTTGATAAGGGATTAAGATACAAAATATACAAGGGGCTCACACAACTCAATAGCAAAAACCAATTAATAAAATTTTTAAATGGGCAAAAGACTGGAGTAGATATTTTTCCACAGTTTACAAAATGCCAACAGGGACATGAATAGGTGCTTAATATCATTAACCATCAAGGTAAATGCAAATCAATTTCATGTCACAATTAGGTATCACTTCACAACTCTATTATAAAAAAGACAAGAGATAGCAAGTGCTGTCAAGGATGTGGAGAAGTACAGTGTTGGTGGAAATGTAAACTGGTATAGTCACTATGGAAAACAGCATACATGTTACTCAAGAAATTAAATATAGGACCACCATATGATCCACTTCAGGTAGGTATGAAAACAGTATCTCAAAGAGGTATCTGTATTCCCATGTTCATTGCAGCATTATTCACAATAGCCTAGATATGGAAACAAGTTAAGTGCCTGTCAAAAGACAAATGGGTGGAAAATGTGATTGATATATACATATATCACATACACATACACACATACACTGGAATGTTATTCAGGCTTTAAAAAGAAAGAAATCCTGTCAATTGTAACAATGTGCATGAATCTTGAGGATATTATGCTGAGGAAAATAAGAAAGAGAAATAGGGAGATTCAAGATAGTGGCATGAGAGGTGAGACAGAGAACTCCTCCCAAAACCACATATAATATGAAAATACAGCTAATACAACTAATCCTAAAAGAACAACAGGAAAGAAGGCTGTGACAGACCACTTACACCTGGGGAACAGAGCAGACCTCATGGAAATGGGTAAAGTAACAAAGCCATGATCCAGTGGGACCCAAGCCCTTCCCTGACCCCAGCTCACCAGCAGGAGGAAGAGAAATGGAGCAGAAAGGGAGTGGAAGCCTAGGACTGCTGAACACCCAGTCCTGGAGATCTGCTTTGGGAGCATAAACCTGCATTGCATGGTGCTATGGAGATTAGTGGGGTTGGAAAGCTAGGACAAGCAGAATACATGGAGAGACTAAGATTCCAGCCATTTGTGGAGGACAGGGATCCACATATGGCTGCTCTGGGACAAAGGAAAGGAGGGTGGTCTGAGAGGCTTCATAGCAGCCAGAGGGCTGCTGAAAGGGTGGGGTTTGAATGGAGCTTGCTGCATGAAAGAAGGGATAGGTGGACAAGGTTTGCTGGGCATGCTCTTCCCAACATGTTGGGAACTTTCAGGAGCTTCAGGTGCTCCATACCCCTGCCTGGGTACTCAGCTCCGAGGCCCCCCACTGTGATACTCAGCCTGCTGTGCTTTCCTCCTGGCCTTCTGGCACTGGCTCACAATCCACCAGTCCCTGCCCTGACCTCACACCAGCCAGAGGGAGGCCCCGCCTGTGTCAGCTACAGATGCAAAGCACAGAGGCTTTAACCTGTGTGCTCGGCCCACTGGTTCTGACATTGGAGACAAACACTATAACCGGGAAGCAGGAAAGAGCACTTTCCTCCCCCCAGGAAACAGCACCGCTCCCCTGTGACCCCTGACATCACTCCAGGGGCTGAGCAGCTCCAGAGACTAGAGCTTCTGGGCACTAGAGGGCACCACATAGAAAAATGAAATGTCAAAGGAATGTTTTTCAAACCAAAATCTCACAAACACCAGAAAAAGGACCCAGTGAAACTAAACTCACCAATCATCCTGTAACAGAGGTCAAAATAAAAATCAAAATAATGCTCATGGAGGTTACAGAAAAATATTCAAGAACTCAGGGATGAATTTAGGATGGAGATTCAATCATTAAGGAACTCCATACTGAAATGAAACATACAATGGAGGCATTTTAAAAGCAGATTAGATATAGTAGTAGAGACAGTAAATGGAATAGAAATTAGAGAAGAGGAATACAAAGACACTGAGGCACAGAGAGGAAAAAGGATCTCTAAGAATGAAAGAATATTGAGATAACTGTGTGACCAATGCAAATGCAACAATTTTCGCATTAGAGGGGTACTAGAAGAACAAGAAAGAGAAAAAGGGATAAGAAGTGTCTTTGAGGAGGTAATTGCTGAAAACTTCGCCAATCTGGGGAGGAAGATAGTCTCTCAGGCCATGGAGGTGCACGGATCTCCCAACACAAAGGATCTAAGGAAGACAACACCAAGACATATAATAATTAAAATGGCAAAGATCAAGGATAAGGACATACTATTAAAAGCAGATAGAGAGAGAAAAAATATCACATACAAAGGAAAACCCATCAGGCTATCATCAGACTTCTCAACAAAAACCTTAAAGGCCAGAAAGGAGTGACTTGACATATTTAATGAAATGAAACAGAAGGGCCTCAAACCAAGAATACTCTACCTGGTTAGATTACCATTTAAATCTGAGGGAGGGATTAAATAATTTTCAGATAAGCAAAAGCTGATAGAATTGACCTCCCACAAACCATCTCTAAAGTGTATTTTGGAGGGACTTCAATAGCTGGAGTTGTTCCTAAGGCTAAATAGCTGTCACCAGGGGAAATAAAACCGCAGCAAAGAAAGTAGAACAATTAATTACTAAGCAGATGCAAAATCAAATCAACTACCTCCAAAGTCAATCAAGAGACAGGCAAAGAGTACAGAATATGACACCTAATATATAATGAATGGAGGAGGAAGAATAAAGGAGGAAAAAAAAATAACTTTTAGTTTGTGTTTGTAATAGCATATGAACTGAGTTAAATTAGACTGTTAGACAGTAAGGGAATTACCCTTGAACCTTTGTAACCACAAATCTAAAGCCTGCAATGGCAATAAGTATACACCTATCGATAATCACCCTAAATGTAAATGGACTGAATGCACCAATCAAAAGACATAGAGTCACTGAATGGATAAAAAAACAAGACCCATCTATATGCTGTCTACAAGAGATTCACTTCAAACCCAAAGACATACAGAAACTGAAAGTAAAGGGATAGAAAAATATATTTCATGCAACTAATAGGGAAAATAAAGCAGGTGTTGTAGTACTTGTATCAGACAAAATTCAAAACAAAGAAAGTAACAAGAGACAAAGAAGGACATTACATTATGATAAAGGGGCCAGTCCAACAAGAGGATATAACCATTATAAATATCTATGCACCCAACACAGGATCACCTACATATGTGAAACAAATATTAACATAATTAAAGGGGGAAATAGAATGCAATGCATTCATTTTAGGAGACTTCAACACACCACTCACTCCAAAAGACAGATCAAACAGACAGAAAATAAGTAAGGACATAGAGGCACTGAACAACACACTAGAACAGATGGACCTAATAGACATCTACAGAACTCTACACCCAAAAGCAACAGGATACACATTCTCCTCAAGTGCACATGAAACATTTTTTCAGAATAGACCATATACTAGGCCACAAAAAGAGCCTCAGTAAATTAAGAAAGATAGAAATTGCACCAACTAGCTTCTCAGACTACAAAGGTATAAAACTAGAAATAAATTACACAAAGAAAATGAAAAAGCCCACAAATGGAGGCTTAATAACATGCTCCTAAATAATCAATGGATCAATGACCAAATAAAAATAGAGATAAGCAATATATGGAGACAAATGACAACAATAATTCAACATCATAAAATATGTGGGACGCAGCAAAGGCTGTGCTAAAAGGGAAATATATTGCAATACAGCCCTACCTCAGGAAAGAAGAACAATCCCAAATGAACAGTCTAAACTCACAATTAATGGAACAAGAAGGAGAAGAACAAATGAGGCCCAAAATCAGTAGAAGGGGGGACGTAATAAAGATTAGAGCAGTAATAAATAAAATCAAGAAGAATAAGACAATAGAAAGAATCAGTGAAAGCAGGAGCTGGTTTTTTGAGAAAATAAACAAAATTGATAAACCCCTAACCAGAATTATAAAGAAAAAAAGAGAGTCTACACATATACACAGAGTCAGAAATGAGAAAGGTAAAATCAGTACAGACACCACAGAATTACAAAGAATTATTTGAGAATACTGTGAAAAATAATATGCTAACAAACTGGATAACCTAGAAGAAATGAACAACTTTCTAGAAAAATATAACTTTCCAAGGCTGAGCCAGGAAGAAACAGAAAATCTGAATAGACCGATTACCAGCATGGATATTGAACTGGTAATCAAAAAACTACCTAAGAACAAAACCCCTGGACCAAATGGTTTCACTGCTGAATTTTATCAAACATTTAGACATAATACCCATCCTCCTTAAAGTTTTCCAAAAAGCAGAAGAGGAGGAATACTCCCAGACTCAATCTACAAGGCCAGCATCACTCTAATACCAAAATCAGGCAAAGACACTACAAAAAAATAAAATTACAGACCAATGTCCCTGATGAACATAGATTCAAAAGTACTCAACAAAGTATTAGCAAACCAAATTCAAAAATACATAAAAAATGTCATCCATCATGATCAAGTAATATTTATTCCAAGGATGCGAGGATGGTACAACATTAAAAAGTCCATCATCCACCACATCAACAAAAAGGACAAAAACCACATGATCATCTCCATAGATGCTGAAAAAGCATTTGACAAAATTCAACATCCATTCATGATAAAAACTCTCAACAAAATGGGTATAGAGGGCAAGTACCTCAACATATCAAAGGCTGTATATGACAGACCCACAGTCAACATCATACTTAAGAGTGAGAAGCTGAAAGCTTTTCCTTTAAGATAAGGAACAAGACAAAGATGCCCACTCTCCTCACTTCTATTCAACATAGTACTGGAGGTCCTAGCCATGGCAATCAGACAAAACAAAGAAATACAAGGCATCCAGATTGGCAAGGAAGAAGTTCAACTGTCCCTGTTGGCAGATGACATAATATTGTACATAAAAACCCTAAAGAATCCATGCCCAAACTACTATATCTAATATCTGAATTCAGCAAAGTTGCAGGATACAAAATTAATACACAGAAATCTGTGGCATTCCTATACACTAATGATGAACTAGCAGAAAGAGAAATCAGGAAAACAATTCCATTCACAATTGCATCAAAAAGAATAAAATAACTAGGAATAAGCCTAACCAAGGAAGTGAAAGACCTATCCTCTGAAAACTACAAGACACTCGTGAGAGAAATTAAAGAAGATACCAATAAATGGAAACACATCCCTGCTCATGGATAAGAAGAAGAATTAATAGGTTGGGGGCGGAAGATGGCGGCGTGAGTAGAGCAGCGGAAATCTCCTCCCAAAACAACATATATCTATGAAAATATAACAAAGACAACCCTTCCTAGAATAAAGACCAGAGGACACAGGACAATATCCAGACCACATCCGCACCTGAGAGAACCCAGAGCCTTGTGAAGGGGGTAAGATACAAGCCCCGGCCCGGCGGGAGCTGAGCGCCCATCCCCCCAGCTCCCGGCGGGAGAAGAATAGGCAGAGCGGGAGGGAGACGGAGCCCAGGACTGCTGAACACACAGCCCCAGCCATCCGGGCCAGAGTGCAGGGCCCTCGAAACTAGGAAAACAGGGCAGCAAGAACAGTGAGCGGGCACTGGAGGCCGGGTGCCGGAGGACATAAGAAAAGAGCGCGACCATTTTTTTTTTTTTTGCTTTTTTGCTGTTTTGTTGTGGCGAGTGCTTTTTGGAAGTCTTAAAGGGATGGGAACCCCAATACTAGGGAAACAGGGCAGCAAGACCGGTGAAGCAGAGGCCTGAGGCTGGCACCAGAGAATAAAGAAAAACGAGCGACCACCTTTTCTTTTTAATTAAAAAAAATTTTTTTTTTTTTTGCTGGTCGTTGTTTTGTTTTGGCGGGTGCTTTTTGGAAGTCTTAAAGGGGCAGGGCGGGACACTTAATCCAGAGGTAGGGAACCCGGGGATCTCTGGGCACCCTAACCCCTGGGCTGCAGGGAGCAGGGAGGCCCCTTATGGAATAAATAGCTTCCCAGCCGCTCCTGCTCCAACGTGACTCCACCACTTTGGAATATCTGCCCGAGCCAGGCCACGCCCACAGCAACAGCGGAGATAAACTCCATAGCAGCCGGGCAGGAAGCAGAAACCATGTCTGCGCGCAGCTGCGCAGCACAAGCCACTAGAGGTCGCTGTTCTCCCAGGAGAGGAGGGCCACAAACCAACAAGAAAGGAAGTCCTTCCAGCCGTCATTCGTCCCAGCTCTGCAAACTATTCCTATCACCATGAAAAGGCAAAGCTACAGACAGACAAAGATCACAGAGACAACACCAGAGAAGGAGACAGACCTAGCCAGTCTTCCTGAAAAAGAATTCAAAATAAGAATCATAAACATGCTGACAGAGATGCAGAGAAATACGCAAGAGAAATGGGATGAAGTCCGGAGGGAGATCACAGATGCCAGAAAGGAGATCGCAGAAATGAAACAAACTCTGGAAGGGTTTATAAGCAGAACGGATAGACTGCAAGAGGCCATTGATGGAATTGAAATCAGAGAACAGGAACGCATAGAAGCTGACATAGAGAGAGACAAAAGGATCCCCAGGAATGAAACAATATTAAGAGAACTGTGTGACCAATCCAAAAGGAACAATATCCGTATTATAGGGGTCCCAGAAGAAGAAGAGAGAGGAAAAGAGATGGAAAGTATCTTAGAAGAAATAATTGCTGTAAACTTCCCCAAACTGGGGGAGGAAATAATCGAAAAGACCACGGAAATACACAGAACTCCCAACAGAAAGGATAAAAGAAGGACAACACCAAGACACATAATAATTAAAATGGCAAAGATCAAGGACAAGGAAAGAGTGTTAAAGGCAGCTAGAGAGAAAAAGGTCACCTATAAAGGGAAACCCATCAGGCTAACATCAGATTTCTCAACAGAAACCCTACAGGCCAGGAGAGAATGGCATGATATATTTAATACAATGAAACAGAAGGGCCTTCAACCAAGGATACTGTATCCAGCACAACTATCATTCAAATAAGATGCTGGGATAAAACAATACCCAGAAAAACAAAAGCTGAGGGAATTTGCTTTCCACAAACCACCTCTACAGAACATCTTACAGGGACTGCTCTAGATGGGAGCACTCCTAGAAAGAGCACAGCACAAAACACCCAACATATGAAGAATCAAGGAGGAGGAACAAGAAGGGAGAGAAGAAAAGAATCTCCAGACAGTGTATATAACAGCTCAATAAGCGAGCTAAGTTAGGCAGTAAGATACTAAAGAGGCTAACCTTGAACCTTTGGTAACCACGAATTTAAAGCCTGTAATGGCAATAAGTACATATCTTTCAATAGTCACCCTAAATGTTAATGGGGTGAATGCACCAATCAAAAGACACAGAGTAATAGAATGGATAAAAAAGCAAGACCCATCTATATGCTGCTTACAAGAAACACACCTCAAACCCAAAGACATGTACAGACTAAATGTCAAGGAATGGAAAAACATATTTCAAGCAAACAACAGTGAGAAGAAAGCATTGGTTGCAGTACTAATATCAGACAAAATAGACTTCAAAACAAAGAGTGTAACAAGAAATAAAGAAGGACACTACATAATGATAAAGGGCTCAGTCAAACAAGAGGATATAACCATTCTAAATACATATGCACCCAACACAGGAGCACCAGCATATGTGAAACAAATACTAACAGAACTAAAGGGGGATATAGACTGCAATGCATTCATTCTAGGAGACTTCAACACACCACTCACCCCAAAGGATAGATCCACTGGGCAGAAAATAAGTAAGGACACGGAAGCACTGAACAACACAGTAAAGCAGATGGATCTAATAGACATCTATAGAACTCTACATCCAAAAGCAACAGGATATACATTCTTCTCAAGTGCACATCGAACATTCTCCAGAATAGACCACATACTAGGCCACAAAAAGAGCCTCAGAAAATTCCAAAAGATTGAAATCCTACCAACCAACTTCTCAGACCACAAAGGCATAAAACTAGAAATAAACTGTACAAAGAAAGCACAGAGGCTCACAAACACATGGAAGCTTAACAACACGCTCCTAAATAATCAATGGATCAATGACCAAATCAAAATGGAGATCCAGCAATATATGGAAACAAATGACAACAACAACACTAAGCACCAACTTCTGCGGGACACAGCAAAAGCAGTCTTAAGAGGAAAGTATATAGCAATCCAAGCATATTTAAAAAAGGAAGAGCAATCCCAAATGAATGGTCTAATGACACAATTATCGAAATTGGAAAAAGAAGAACAGATGAGGCCTAAGGTCAGCAGAAGGAGGGACATAATAAAGATCAGAGAAGAAATAAATAAAATTGAGAAGAATAAAACAATAGCAAAAATCAATGAAACCAAGAGCTGGTTCTTCGAGAAAATAAACAAAATAGAAAAGCCTCTAGCCAGACTTATTGAGAATAAAAGAGAGTCAACACAAATCAACAGTATCAGAAATGAGAAAGGAAAAATCACGACGGACCCCACAGAAATACAAAGAATTATTAGAGAATACTATGAAAACCTATATGCTAACAAGCTGGGAAACCTAGGAGAAATGCACAACTTCCTAGAAAAATACAACCTTCCAAGATTGACCCAGAAAGAAACAGAAAATCTAAACAGACCAATTACCAGCAACGAAATTGAAGCGGTAATCAAAAAGTACCAAAGAACAAAACCCCCGGGCCAGATGGATTTACCTCGGAATTTTATCAGACATACAGGGAAGACATAATACCCATTCTCCTTAAAGTTTTCCAAAAAATAGAGTAGGAGGGGATATTCCCAAACTCATTCTATGAAGCTAACATCACCCTAATACCAAAACCAGGCAAAGACCCCACCAAAAAAGAAAACTACAGACCAATATCCCTGATGAACGTAGATGCAAAAATACTCAACAAAATACTAGCAAACCGAATTCAAAAATACATCAAAAGGATCATACACCATGACCAAGTGGGATTCATCCCAGGGATGCAAAGATGGTACAACATTCGAAAGTCCATCAACATCATCCACCACATCAACAAAAAGAAAGACAAAAACCACATGATCATCTCCATAGATGCTGAAAAAGCATTTGACAAAGTTCAACATCCATTCATGATAAAAACTCTCAGCAAAATGGGAATAGAGGGCAAGTACCTCAACATAATAAAGGCCATCTATGATAAACCCACAGCCAACATTATATTGAACAGCGAGAAGTTGAAAGCATTTCCTCTGAGATCGGGAACTAGACAGGGATGCCCACTCTCTCCACTGTTATTTAACATAGTACTGGAGGTCCTAGCCATGGCAATCAGACAAAACAAAGAAATACAAGGAATCCAGATTGGTAAAGAAGAAGTTAAACTGTCACTATTTGCAGATGACATGATACTGTACATAAAAAACCCTAAAGACTCCACCCCAAAACTACTAGAACTGATATCGGAATACAGCAAAGTTGCAGGATACAAAATCAACACACAGAAATCTGTGGCTTTCCTATACACTAACAATGAACCAACAGAAAGAGAAATCAGGAAAACAACTCCATTCACAATTGCATCAAAAAAAATAAAATACCTAGGAATAAACCTAACCAAAGAAGTGAAAGACTTATACTCTGAAAACTACAAGTCACTCTTAAGAGAAATTAAAGGGGACACTAACAGATGGAAACTCATCCCATGCTCATGGCTAGGAAGAATTAATATCGTCAAAATGTCCATCCTGTCCAAAGCAATATACAGATTTGATGCAATCCCTATGAAACTACCAGCAACATTCTTCAATGAACTGGAACAAATAATTCAAAAATTCATATGGAACCAGCAAAGACCCCGAATAGCCAAAGCAATCCCGAGAAAGAAGAATAAAGTAGGGGGGATCTCACTCCCCAACTTCACGCTCTACTATGAAGCCATAGTAATCAAGACAATTTGATACTGGCACAAGAACAGAGCCACAGACAAATGGAACAGACTAGAAAATCCAGACATTAACCCAGACATATATGGTCATTTAATATGTGATAAAGGAGCCATGGACATACAATGGGGAAATGACAGTCTCTTCAGCAGATGGTTCTGGCAAAACTGGACAGCTACATGTAGGAGAATGAAACTGGACCATTGTCTAACCCCATATACAAAAGTAAACTCAAAATGGATCAAAGACCTGAATGTAAGTCATGAAACCATTAAACTCTTGGAAGAAAACATAGGCAAAAACCTCTTAGACATAAACATGAGTGACCTCTTCTTGAACATATCTCCCCGGGCAAGGAAAACAACAGCAAAAATGAACAAGTGGCACTATATTAAGCTGAAAAGCTTCTGTACAGAAAAAGACACCATCAATAGAACAAAAAGGATCCCTACAGTATGGGAGAATATATTTGAAAATGACACATCCGATAAAGGCTTGACGTCCAGAATATATAAAGAGCTCACACGCCTCAACAAA
The DNA here is from genome assembly GCF_030020395.1 of Manis pentadactyla. NCBI lineage: Eukaryota > Metazoa > Chordata > Mammalia > Pholidota > Manidae > Manis > Manis pentadactyla. Next base: position 88,356,839 of record NC_080030.1, read on the forward strand.
CAAAAAACAAATAACCCAATTAAAAAATGGGCAGAGGAACTCAACAGACGGTTCTCCAAAAAAGAAATACAGATGGCTAACAGACACATGAAAAGATACTCCACATTGCTAATTATCAGAGAAATGCAAATTAGAACTACAATGAGGCATCACCTCAGACCAGTAAGGATGGCTGCCATCCAAAAGACAAACAACAACAAATGTTGGCAAGGCTGTGGAGAAAGGGGAACCCTCCTACACTGCTGGTGGGAATGTAAGTTAGTTCAACCATTGTGGAAAGCAGTATGGAGGTACATCAAAATGCTCAAAACAGACCTACCATTTGACCGAGGAATTGCACTCCTAGGAATTTACCCTAAGAATGCAGCAATCAAATTTGAGAAAGACCAATGCACCCCTATGTTTATTGCAGCACTATTTACAATAGCCAAGAATTGGAAGCAGCCTAAATGTCCATCGATAGATGAATGGATAAAGAAGATATGGTACATGTACAATGTAATACTACTCAGCCATAAGAAAAAGGCAAATCCAATCATTTGCAGCAACATGGATGGAGCTGGAGGGTATTATGCTCAGTGAAACAAGCCAAGCGGAGAAAGAGAAATACCAAATGATTTCACTTATCTGTGGAATATAAGAACAAAGGAAAAACTGAAGGAACAAAACAGCACCAGAATCACAGAACTCAAGAATGGACTAACAGGTACCAAAGGGAAAGGGAATTGAGAGGATGGGTGGGTAGGGAGGGATAAGTGGGGGAGAAGTAGGGGGGTATTAAGATTAACATGCATTGGGGGGGTAGGAGAAAAGGGAGGGCTGTACAACACAGAGAAGGCAAGTAGTGATTCTACAACATTTTGCTATGCTGATGGACAGTGACTGTAAAGGGCTTTATAGGGGGTACCTGGTATAGGGGAGAGCCTAGTAAACATAATATTCATCATGTAAGTGTAGATTAGTGATACCAAAAACAAAACAAAACAAAACAAAACAAAAAAGGGCAGTTCCTGTGTGGTAACCTCCAATGAGTTTTACACAAGGCTATAAAGGGCATATAAAAGTGTAGGCAAAGGGTCTGTTTGTGTTTATACAGAGGATCAAAGCCTAATTGGGCTACCCCGAAAATGAACTAAGATACGATATGAAAAAGAACTTCCAACATCAGCACTCTCTGGAAGACTCATGCCAGAAGACGATCATCAAAAAACCCCAACAAAGATCCACACACTGCTACAGCTGTAGATGCACTCATCCCACCAGTTCCTGGACTTGCCATGGGAATGAAGAAGGAGATATCTAAGCTGGCCTGTGCAGACAGTAAAACAACAAATTTGACTGGATCTGTACTGTTGGAACTCAACCAAGAATTAGGACAAGTACAAATTGTAGCGATCCAAAATCTTACAACTACAGACTATTTACTGTTAAAAGAACATATGGGATGTGAACAGTCCCCAGGAATGGGTTGTTTTAATTTGTCTGATTTCTCTCAGACTGTTCAAGTTCAGTTGGACAATATCCACCATATCATAGATAAGTTTTCACAAATGCCTAAGGTGCCTAACTGGTTTTCTTGGTTTCACTGGAGATGGCTGGTAATTACAGATATGCTTTGGTTATGTAACTCTACTCCTATTATGTTAATGTGTGTACGCAATTTAAGTAGTAGCTTAAAACCTATACATGCTGAAGTTACTCTACAAGAAGATATGTCAAAGAAATAATCAATCTTCCCATGTTTTCTTCCGCCTGCTTCTATAGCTTTTCTTCTTCCTTCCTAATTACAACCCTTAAATAGAATTCGTGCCTCATATCAAATTTACCGAGTATCATAACTCCTCCAAGTGGTAAAGATACCTCAAGACAAATGCTGGGCATAGAAGCTACAGGGCATAAATATGCAAAGAAATAAAAAGCTAACCATTTCAGACAATAAGGCTTCTCTCTCACTTACCAACTTTACATTTCCCTGTATGGCCCCGGAAGATGACTGGTTAGCCAGAGACGGGTAAGATTCCTCAAGGGAGGAACAACCTAAGACAGGCACAGTCTCAGGGGGGCCATCAGGTGAGAAATTGGGGATTAACAGAGGTGAAGCTTAGAACCTCACCCCCCCTGTCCTGAGAGAAATCTTCTGCATCCGTGGATGTTTTATTGCCCTTGTCTAGCTCGGATTAACACATAGTCTACAGGCACACACCTGATCATCTACATTTGCTCTCTTACAACACTAAACTATGTTTTCTACCTTTATCTTGTATCTACCTACCACTTCAGCATTTTATTAAAAATAATAATAATAATAATAAAGAGAGAAATGTGGTATCCACATATAAATCAAGTATAAAAATCAAATGAATATTCATATTTGAACTGACTGTTTATAGTTCATAATGCATGATCAAAACCAAAAGGTTCTGTGATGACTGCCCTTGTACTGTTCACCATGTAAGAACTTATTCACTATGTAAGAATTTGTTCACCATGTAAGAACTTGTTCGTTATGCTTCAGAACATTGGAGACTGACGAAAATTAGACTTGGGGTGAATTAATGATTGTACATTGAGCATTGACTCCCCTATACAGAATTTTATTATTGTTAACAACCATTTGATCAATAAATATGAGAGATGCCCTCTCAAAACAAAACAAAACAAAACAAAACAAAACAACAAAAAAAACCCCACAATGAGATATCACCTCACACCAGTAAGGATGGCCACCATCCAAAAGACAAACAACAACAAATGTTGACGAGGATGTGGAGAAAGGGGAACCCTCCTACACTGCTGGTGGGAATGTAAATTAGTTCAACCATTGTGGAAAGCAATATGGAAGTTCCTCAAAAAACTCAAAATAGAAATACTATTTGACCCAGGAATTCCACTCCTAGGAATTTACCCTAAAAATGCAGCAGCCCAGTTTGAAAAAGACATATGCACCCCTATGTTTATTGCAGCACTATTTACAATAGCCAAGAAAAAATGGAAGCAACCTAAGTATGTATCAGTAGATGAATGGATAAAGAAGATGTGATACATACACAATGGAATATTATTCAGCCATAAGAAGAAAAAAAATCCTACCATTTGCAACAGCATGGATAGAGCTGGAGGGTATTATGCTCAGTGAAATAAGCCAGGTGGAGAAAGACAAGTACCCAATGATTTCACTCATCTGTGGAGTGTAGCAACAAAGCAAAAACTGAAGGAACAAAACAGCAGCAGACTCACAGAACCCAAGAATGGGCTAACAGTTACCAAAGGGAAAGGGACTGGGGAGGATGGGTGGGAAGGGAGGGATAAGAGGTAAAGGGGGCATTATGATTAGCACACATAATGTGTGTGTGGGGGGACAGGGAAGGCAGTATAGCACAGAGAAGACAAGTAGCGACTCCATAGCACCTTACTATGCTGATGGACAGTGACTGTAATGGGGTATGTGGTGGGGATTTGATGATGGGGGGAGTCAAGTAACCACAATGGTGTTCATGTAAATGTATATTAATGATATTAATGATACAAAAAAATAAAAATTAATAAAAATAAAAATAAAAAAGAAGACCAAGTTGGAGGACTCACTTCCCAGTTTCAAAAGCTATAGTAATGAAGACAGGGTGTTGCAGACATAAAAACAGACATAAACATCAATGGAAGAGATTTGAGAATCCAAAACCAACACTTACATTTATCAATTAATTTTCTAACAAGGTCTCAAAACAATTTAGTGGGGAATATGTCCATTGGACATCCACATGCAAAAGAATGAAGTTGGGTTTCTTCCTGTTCTTCAAAGAAGATATACAAATGGATAATAAGCACATGAATAGATGCTCAACATTACTAGCCATTAAGGAAATGCAATTCAGAACCCAAGGAGGCATCACTTTATACCACCTACATGGCTATAATTAAAAGACAAGCAATAACAAGTGTTGTCAAGTCTGTGGGAGATTAGAACACTCATATCCTTGATAAAGGGAAAGTAAAGTAGTAAAGGTACTTCAGAGAACAGTTTGGGAGTTAGGGTGCATTTTTATTTCATTTAATTAATAAATATTTATTGCATCCCTAACATGTGCCAGTCACTTGCTCTAAGTGTTTGGGATACAAGATAGCTAAACTATCATCTTTATTATTACATGGAGGGACACCCATAAACAAAAGAATGGTGGTGGAATAAAAGAGGGGAATGGCAAAGACTTCAGAATGACCGAAGGGATGTGCTGGGAGCTTGAACCATGAAGAGAAGATGAGGGACTGCTCTAGGACTCCGAGAGCTACTGAATGATTTTAATCAGGGAACTGGCAATAGCACATTTGCCCGGTGAGTGGACCCTTGTAGCAATAGTGTGGAATATGAACTGGAGGGAAACAAAAGTGGAAGAAGCTAGAGAGACAACGAAGACCTAACCTACACATTCTCTTTAGGGCAGATAAGAATATATATATTTTTTCAAGTGGCATCCCTAAATTAAAATTTAGGGGACTGAATAATCAATTGAATGTAGGGCGTGAGGGAAGTAAAGAAATAGTAGGTGGTTCTTGGGCAGTAGGAGCTGGTATATTTTTCACTGTGTCTCTGAAAAAAATGTGTGTGCATATATAAAATACATAAGTTTACTATAAATTTTTACTGTATGTATAGTATATCATTTAAAAGAGAATAAAATATGCAATATTCTTTCCTGTTAATTCCATATAGCCAATTAATTCTCACAGAATGCTTTCATAGTTTTTGCTGAGCTTTTATTTCTGTGGCCAACCTATGGATGTAAACCATGATTTGACAGATGAAGTTACATCTCAGTCTGCTCTTTACCCAATAAAATTATTTTTACTATATCCTACAGGTGGTCTACTGTTAAACTATTTCTCATACTCATACAAGTAATGTTCATTAAACTGAAACCTCTTGCATTTTCAGCACTAGACACAACACACTTTTAACTTGCATTATTAGCATTTTCTCCATTGCTTTCTTGAGCCTAGACAACCAACAAAACAAACATCAAGCTGTGATTTGTAGCATTTGCCTATTTCCATGGTGAAAATGTTCCCAGTATGGTTGATGTCAAGCTATCCATATTACGTTGCTAAACAGGGAGTTGGAAAGAAATGCATAGTAACACCTTATTATATAGTATTTCCAACATATAGGTACAATATAAACTCAAGAGCATAGAAGTCCATCAGGAAATGGTGATTTTCAAGTATTTATTACCTTTTAGCATGATTTATTAAATTGTAATTTTGCATAGTTTAATGGCTGTGTTTGAACAGGCTTGCAAAATTCTGAATATGTGAAAATTAGCTCATATATACTGGTATAAACTGGGTCCAGCACCCTGCTGGTTCCAGGTATTCTGGCTTGGGTGAGAGCAAAGAACTGAGGGTGAAAGGATATGCACTTTGGATTAGATTTTAAATATAACATCACAATAACACAAAGTTTTATTATATGTAGCAGTATTAGATTCAGGTCATATATCAATACCACCATCAGTAAAAACTACTGACTTAAACGAGATGAAAGTTTGTTTCTCTCAAAGGAAAGAAAATCCAGAAAGAGGCTGCATAGGCTGGTATAGTGTCTACACTGTCATCACAGCCCAGGTTCCTTCTGTCTTTATGCTTTACCACCTCATGGTGCAAGATGACTGCCTGAGCTCCAGTTATCATATCCACTTTCTAGCAAGCACAAAAGAGGAAAGAAGTGAAGGAAAGACAAGTGCCTCTATTTAAGACACTTCTAGGAGGTAGCAAAATATCCACTTAAATATCATTGGCCAAAAAATAGTCACATGGCTATTAAAGCTTGGGTCTCCTCTGGACTATGAGGAGGAGTAGTCCTTTCACCCATATTCGTGAAAGACTTGGGAATATAGTCTTTTAGCTGGACCACAATGCCCAGCTATGTATAAAGGTTCAATTTCTAAGGATATACAAATGACTGAATACATAGGAAGCAGCTAACAGTCATCATCCCAAAATCTTAGGCCCAATTCTCCACTTTTATCCTCATCTTGACTTACCAATGGCAATGGAAAGAAAACACAATATACCTTTAAATAGCCCAACCCATTCAGAAATCATTTTAGCAACTAAAATGTGCTCTGCTCCAGTCCAACCTGGTCTGCCATCATCTGACCTGGCATGGGCTGTGCCCCAAATAGGCTGGAGACATTTTCTCCTCATTATCACCTTGTTAAGCAACCCCCTGCCTCTGAGGCATGTTCTGGGATATTAACGAGGTGATAATGAGGAGAAAAATGATGTGGCATTCCTTGCTCTGGTCTACTCTTCGTAGTCCAGAGGAGACCCAAGCTTTAATTAAAAATACTTGCTTTGATATAGAACATTCAGAAGACATATTTTTGATGTGCCCAAATAGAAGGACACAAAGAGAAATGTGTGTTTTTATTAATGTATGTCTAGGAGTTGTCTTTTTTTTCACTACTCCAACAAAGAGAGGTATGTTTCCTGAAAGAAATGAGGAATTATAAGAAAAGGCACAAATTGAGTAGATAAGGTAAGAAAAATAGGGGACAGAAAACAAACAAGAAAAAGTTCAGGTGTTCTACGTCTTATAGATAGAACATTTAGATTTTTCCTCCATTCTCATCTGACCATTTGGTGCTCTGTGGGCCTATTTTCTGTGGAAAGTGTTTTATTATATTTATAATTTTATTATACTTATATGTTTGGTCCATTAGTGCCACTTCAGTTAATTATACAAACTGAATATTTTATTCAAAATGTTAAGTGTTTATATAATATCATTTAAGGAGTATCCTTTGCAGTGATTAATTTCTTTAAAGTGTGATTTTGGTCTCTTTGCTATGTGTAAAGGATAGCTTCTGTACTGCCTACAAATGATTTTTAAAACCAACCTATTTCAACAATGTTAAAGATAGTCATTGATCACTTCTGCTTGATGGGAAAATATATCAGTAAATGCCTGCAATTTAAATGGTCTTCTTCTTAAGAGGTGAAAAAAGTTCCCAAAGTTTTAGGTGTTCTCAGACAAGCAAAGAAGCAACTTCATAGCAGTGTGTTATATACGGCAACATGGAGCACTCCACGTGAAGCCAAGCATTGGATCGCAGCCCGGAAGACCATCAGCACTGTTTCCCAGTGCCCGTCTGTCTTTATGACAAATTCTGACCACCCAACAGTCCATTTGGCTGTGGTGCATGCAGGGGGAAGAGAAATGCTCAGAACCCACTATGCTGACACACAATCATGCCACAGTCCATTTGTTCATTTGTGCTTACATTTGAAGCAAATGGAGTTGAAGGAACTTTCCCAAGGCTGATTCCTCATAAATGATCGATTCACTTCTGTTTGAATCTATCACACAGTTGATTAAACTATTCTACAGATAACCCCACTTTATTATTACAAAGTCAATATACCTTCACCTCATTTTATTAGCTGGTCAGTCTCTCAGGGGCTCCTCCTCTTTACACTTTCATCAAGGAAAAATGAAAAATCCAGAGCAGTATTTTTCTATCTGAACTAAGCTATTTACCAGTAAGGAACTTTTGAGATTGTTAGTGCAAGGAATGTTTCACTAACATTTGATCTCGATTTTTTTCTACTAACTTCATTTCCAGTTTTCTAAAACTTTGATTAAAACTTTAGAGGAGTTCTTATGGCTTTGTTTCATTGGCACGTGGAAGCTGGAGATCACTTCTGAGTATATTCGACTATAGTTTGTATTTATTCACAGAGAAACAAAGGAGCAAGGATCACGCTAAGCAGCAGATGAGCAAAAATGTATTTGTCTTCTTCATCATAATTTTTTAACGGAGATGCTACATTAATCTTATCCCCTGACTTTTCATCAACCATTTGTGAAGAAAGGTATAAAACTCACATTCTGGTGGCAAGGGGAAAGCCTTAAACATTCCCCCAATGTAATATATATTGGTAGTGAATGGACCTCAATGGAACACTGATTTTTCTAAATATGTTTTATACTTTAAAACCAGGCTGTTTCCTTTTTTTAAAAATGAGTGTGAAACACAAATGTGACAGACACAAAACCAATATGAATAGTATTTCTATTTAGCTTGAATCTAGATAAAAAGCCTGTTCTTTCAGAAAAACGTACCTGTTAATGAATTTACTATTTCTCATTGTACAGAAAATAACACGAGTTAATTATAGCAAATCTTCAGATTTTTACATGACCAGTTAGCCAGAAGCCAGAATCTACTGACAAATTAAAATATTGTATAAGTTTCTCTAGCAAATTTATAACCTAATGGGTTATTTTGTTGTTTAAATGATAGAAATCACTGTTTAAATGATAGGAGGTAATTGTGAAACCCGCACTAACCTTATTCTTTCAACATCAGCTAGTGCATGACAGAGGAGAGATGGATGGCACTAGAGGAGCATGTCAGAAGATTTGATTTCTAGTCCTATGTCTGCCACCAAAGAATATTGTGACCCTAGGCAAATTACTCCACCTCTCTGGGACTCAGAATCCTCAACTATAAAATGTGGAAGTTGCAGTAACTGACTTTTAAAGTCATTTCAAGTCCCATGGGTTTTATGCTTAGGAGGAGAAAGTGGGGAAGACAGATTCCCTAAAGCAAAAGCTCAGGGTTTTACAATGTAACCAAGCCCGGAATCATCCCCTCTCTTTTCTCTAATTGCGTCCCTCCTTTCCCACACACTCTCCTGCACACCATTAGGAAATAAAATGAGGAAGAAAGAAAACCTCCTGTTGCATGCAAAAAACAGATCTGCCAGTGGTAAAAGGGCTGCGTTAAATGGAGCCTTTGCTGACGATATCACATTATATTTTAATGAGATGTCAAGTTCTAAGCCCATGAAGCCGAAATGATGAAGAGCAGGCTATTAACCGTCCCAATTATGGAGCCCCAAGTATCTCTTAATTTATGTACTGATAATCTCCTGGTAATTCTCCCGGAGCTGCCACCGCGTAAACATTCCAGTTTCTCTCCTGCTTCGCAGGGATCTGTGCTCCGGCCGTCACAGTTTCCCCATTAGGTCCAGCCCAGCTCATTTGGAGCAACCACCTTGCTCGTAGCCAAACCGCCAGCCTCAGCTGGGGCGAGGGGAGGGGGCGGCGGCTCACCGGCCGCGCAGCCTTTGGTGGAAGTGTGGCCAATTAGTCACACGTTTGGTGTTCTAATTAGGCGAGGCTGGAACTTTGGAAAATGTGCTGTTGATTTAGGTACTTCCTCAAACAATGCTAAATTGTGTTATGTGAAATTCAATTAGTCTTTTTCTAAACGTTTCCACATCTGTTCTTCTTTAAGCATAAAGTGATGAGGAGAGAAAGAGAAGTGAAAAGCCAGAGCCTCCACTGGTGAAATATGTTAGGCCTTGGGGACCAGCCCTTTTCCCAGCTTTTGACCCTGAACAGTGATATACAGGAAGGAACAAAGTTGGAGAGCGATCACGGCGAAGCCCTTTTAAATAAATCATTATAGAAGAAATACTGCATCTGCACGGGAATGTAATCTCATATGATGGCCATAAACTCAGCTTTGTTCGAAAATGGATGGCATGAGGGAGGAACCACTAAGAGGCAAATGATTATAAATTCTGCCTTAAAGGTAGTATTCGTGGTCATTCTGGTTATGTTTTTTTAAAGAGTCTTTTAAAAAAATCCTCTGGTTTAATATTTCATGTCTAGGTCCAGTGTAATGAGTTTTTGTCCCCTCCTATCTATTGAAATTTTCCATATAAAATTGAGAACAGCCTCCATCCCCAAACACTTGTGGAATGAAAGAAAAAGAAGAAGGAGGAGTAGGAAGAGAAGGAAAGATTCCACTTGCTCTGAGATGTTTCATAGTTTCCATTTGAACCACTACTGTCAGCCACAAGACGGCATGTTGCTTTGATCTTTCAAGTTCTGTGGCAAGCTGCTCCAACCCTGAGCTCCTTCTTCTCGCTTGCTCGAGATGCTGTGTTATTGTTTCACAACATCTCAGTTCCAGCACACCCTCCCAGCCGCACATCCAAAACCATGTCCATCGCATGTTTCCATGTTGTGTCACACTTGGCATGTCCACTGACTCTGCCAAGAGGTCAAATGGCAATGTCTGTTATCAAAGTGGCATGGATTAAAGCTGCAGGCGTCCAAAGGTGAAGGTGTACATGGTTTGATCCTTCCTTCTGTTACCACCTTTTCAGTGACTAACATTTCAAAACCTTATCTGTGGCTGGCAGGCCATGTTTCAGTTTTGTCAAAGCCAGGGTATAGACTGTGTGGTTTTCTGATGATGTATCTCCATAAGATTTGTGGAATGCTAAAGATGGAGTTGTCAACACTACTTTACGGCACCTTGGTGCATGTCAGAAAATGAAAATACTTTCAAAAGTGATATCGTTATGTTGACTGATAACATGCTCTTTTAAGACAGACTTATTTAAATTAAAAAATCTCAAGAACAGAAACTAAAATGAGGCATTACCAGTAAAAAAGGTGATTTATCTGGTGGCTGACTCTCACAAACAAGAGAAAGGAAGATTTAAAAATTAGAATAATAACACTTTTAAAGCTAGTCTGGGTTTGCAGTTTCCAGTAACAAAAATCATCCTGAATTTGATGACTCTATATAAATTTGAATTTCCATTCACTAATAGGAGTATATTTCTCTAAAAATAAACAACTGATACTTCCAGAATATAATAAATCAAATGAACAAATGAAAGATGTAAATAATTTAATACATATAAATAAAATAAACTGTAACCTGTATGGTTTTCAGAATCAGTTTAAAAGTCTATGCAATGGAATTGCAGCAGCACATGTAAATAAATTGTTTTTTACTCTAGAAGATAACTATAAGCTTTATGGTTTTGATAATATTTTCTAAAATCTGGTTTTCAGGAGTATTGGTAATTATAACCTATTATATTGTGTATGTTTTCCCACATAACATGTTGTTTACCAAAATTGAAATCTGCACTGCCATTGTTGCATAGAAATTTTGCTTTAATTTCTCAGTTTATCTTTACCTGTTTTGTTTGTGACTTATTAAGTTGGATTAGTTATGATGCAACATTAACTCCATAGAGCAATATGATTTGATTTTTAAAAACTCTTTATTAAAATGGAAAAAAATCTAGATGATAAGCTGAACCTTGATAATAGGAGAAAAGTGGGGAAGACAGATTGGGTCTGTCACTGGCTCTGACCAACAAGCCCCGTCTTCTGCTCCTTAAAGGCTCAGTCAGATCATCCATCATGGCCGAGCTTATGCTCTTATGGTTTTTAAGCAAGATCACTGTGAACCTGTCCACTCTGGCTAGTCTGAATGAAACCAGCCCAAGTCATCTTGCCTCCTATTGGCCTCTCGTTATATGGCAATGTCAGGGCCACTGGTTAACAAAAAAGACATCTCTCAGCTCCATGTTCTTTGAGCAAATGTGCCATGACTTGCAGTTTTCACCAACACAGAGTCAAAATCATTCTTCCCTCTTGTGCACTGATCTTGCAGGAAAACGTCACTAAAACACTGTGTACTAGTTTTTTCTAGGTTATTAGTTCAAGCCAGATTAATCTCCATAACAATGGCACATCTCTGGGGAGAAAAGGGACGCAGGTCTGCAGATGTTGTCCCTTCCAGGCGGCCTATGGACTTCAGGGGGCTGTGCTTGGCCAGCTGACGGGCATCTTCACTCTCCTTATTTTCACAGAGTGGCCTTTAAGTCAGGTTTCAATGCATCCCACATGTGTTTGCCTTTTGCCGTCTCTGAGCTGGCCTTGTGCTAGGTCTGGCTCAGGAGTTCTTTTATTTTGATAGACTAGATGTTATGTTTTGTTCTCCTTGTTACCAGATGCTTTAACGTTGGTATTGTTAATGATACTAATGAATGATGTATGTAGTTTTATGCCATTTATAAATATCTTGAAACTAATCATTCTAGTCTTAAAATTGAAAGTCTTCTCTACTGCTCTCCTAAACTCTTAATTTTTTATTATTTAAATTGTCACTTTTTTCCTGTCTTACTTGCTTGTTTTGGCGAGTGAACTCTTTGACGGCTGGCACCACTTTCCTTGCATTTCTATTTCCTTATACCATAATTCACTTAACGCATATATTCATTGATTTGTTTTGATTGATGGTTCCTAGGTGCTACCAAGTTTGTGCCATAGCATGATGGCTACAAATTCCACATTCCCCAGGTGCTGGGACCATCTCAGAATTGGATCCCAGATCCCAAACACCACTAGTTTCTTTTGTCGTATGTAATTAGGCTGGTAATATCAATGATTTTCATGGCGCCTGTGACGGCTGGGAAGTGACAGAAGGACTGACCTGCCTAAACACACTTCAAGAGGAGCCACTAACAAAATTAAAGCAAAGGACAGCATTGGGGCTGGAGAGGTTCACTGATTGATTAAGAAAAAACAATTCGTCTAGAAAGAGCTAAGACAGAAACAAGAGTTATATTGTCAGATAAAACACAAGACAAGGGAAGCCACACACCACACACGATTAAGAACCAAACTGGACTGGATGGGGAGGGTGGGAGTACATGGACGGGACTGAGGACGTCCAGGCATTTCTGGGCGACCTAGACATGAGCAAAGGCAGGAGAAAGCGATCGAGGAGGTTTTCTCACCTGTTTCCTCCTTTTCCATCTTTCTGCCTTCTCTTTCTCTTCTTGACTTTCAAAGGCTTGACCTTCAGACCTCTTCTCTTCTCTATTTTGCACACCTTCACAGTCCAGGCAATGCCATTCAGTTCCAGTAATTTAATGCCATTTATATAGTGATAATTCCTCAATTTTTACCCCTAACCCAGAAAACTCTCCTAGCTTAAATGTTCAGTTGCTTATTCAATATCTTCAATTGTGAGTCAAGTGGCATGTCACAGCTATACAAAATATGCCCCAACTGAAAAATTTTTTAATTGAAGTACAGTTGATATCCAATATTATATTGGTTTCATGTGTACAACATAGTGATTCAATAGTTATCTACATTATTAAATGCTCACCACAGTAAATGTAGTTACTGATTACAAAGATATTGCAATAATGTTGACTGCATTCCTATGCTATACTTTCATTACCATGACTAATTTATATTATAATTGGAATTACATGCCTCTTTATCCCCTCTACTTGTTTCACCTCCACCCATGGCATCCACCAGTCTTTTCTCTATGTCTATGAGTCTATTTCTGTTTTTGTTTTTTAGATTCCACATATAAGTGAAATCACATATGGTTTTTGTCTTTCTTTACCTAGCTAATTTCATTTAGCATAATGCTCTTTAGGTCAATCTATGTTGTTGCAAAAAGCAAGATGTCCTTTTTTATGGCTGAGTAATAGTCCATTACATATACGTACCACTTCTTTTTTATCCATTCATCTACTGATGGACATGTAGGTGGCTTCCATATCTTGGCTATCATAACCAATGCTTCAATGAACATAGGTGTGCATATGCCTTTTTGAATTAGTGATTTTGTTTTCTTCAGCTAGATTCCCAGAGGTGGAATTGTGGGGTCGTATCATATTTCTGTTTTTAGTTTTTTGAGGAACTTCCATGATTTCCATAGTGACGGCACCAATTTACAGTCCAACCAACAGTGTATAAGCTGTCCCTTTTCTCCACATCCTTATCAATACTTGTTATTTCTTGTCTTTTGGATAGTAGCCTTTGTGTGAAGTGTGAGGTAATATCTCATTGTGGTTTTGATTTGCAATCAGTGCAATCCCTATTAAAATACCAATGGCAGTTTTCACTGACCTGGAGCAAATAATCCTAAAGTTTGTATGGAACCACCAAAAGACACCAAATTGCCGAAACAATCTTGAGAAAGAAGAACATGGGGGTACCATGCTCCCTTGTTTCAAGCTGCACTGTGAAGCCACAGAGATCAACACATTATGGTGCTGGCATAATAGTAGATAGTGATCAGTGGTGCAGAATAGTGAGCCCAGAAATAACCCCATGCTTATACGGTCAGTTAATATATGACAATGGAGGCATGAATATACAATGGGGAAAAGACGGTCTCTTCAATAAGTGCAATAAATGGTGCTGGGAAAACTGGGCAGCTACCACGAAATAATGAAACCGGATGATTGTCTTATACCATGTACAAAAATGGATTAAAGACTAGAAATGGATTAAATACTTAAATGTAAGACTTGAGACCATTAAACTCTTAGGAGAAAACAAAAGCAGTAAACTCTTGAACATCAATATTAGTAATTTTTTTGTGGATATGTCTCTCTAGGCAAGGGAAACAAAAGCAAAAATAAACCAGTGGGACTACATCAAACTAAAGAAATTTGCACAACAAAGGACACCATCAACAAAACATAAAAGGCATCTGTGGGAGAATATATTTGCAAATATATATGAAGGACTTATGAGGGGCAATATCCAAATATATAAAGAACTCATCCAACTCAACACCAAAAAACAAATAACCCAATTAAAAAAATGCTCAGAGGACCTGAATAGACAGTTTTCCAAAGAAGACACAGATGCCAACAGACATATGAAAAAATGTTCAACATCACTAATTATCAGGTAAATGTAAATCAAAACCCCAATTGAACTTTTGATTTCCCAGTGTTCACCTCTGAAAACTGCTCTGCCAATCATATAATGAAAATCCTGTTCTTTAAGTTCCTCATATCTAAAACCTTAGAGTCATATCTGATATATCTAGAATATGACCTCTTCTTATTACCCCTCCGGCCACCATCCTGGGCCAGACTGTCATTACCTACCACCGGGATGACTGCAATAACCTCATAATCAGTCTGTCACTTCACCCCTGACCTCCTTACAGGCTACTCTCTCACTGACACACCATGCTTCTCTTAAAACATCAAGTTGTGCTGCCTTTTGGCTGCGACCTTCTCATGGCTTTCCATCTCTCTCATCAGAAAAATGAAAAGTCCTCACCATGGCTCACTCATTCTTACTCGAGCTCACTCTCCCATTATTTTTTCACTCATCTCCTGTCCCCTCCTCCTTGTTCACGCCTCCCCAGCCATCCTTGCCCTCCTCGAGTACACCAAGCACACTCCCACTGCAAGGCCTTGCTATGTGTCGTTTCCCCTTCATGGCCTAGCTTCCCTCTGGCCTCTGCCCAAGCGCCACCTCATCAGAGACTTCCATGATTCCCCATCCCTGCCCCATGTAAAATACCTAATAGGCTTCTATCTCCCTCAGTGTTTTAGGTACCTTCAGAGCCCTTGTCACCACCTATAACTCTAAATGTTTATTTGCTTACTTACTGTCTGTCTTTCCCCCCCAAAAGTATAAACTCCTTAAGATCATGAACTTCATCTATGTTGTTCAGAAATAGAATCCTCAGCACTTGACTAATGTCTGGACCATAGAAGATGCCTAATAAGTATCTGTTGAATAAATGAATAATGACAACAAAAAGACTGAATTTTAGGTAGACAAATAATTTACATTTGGAAGTGCTAGGTTGTCATGTTGGAAAGTCAGCATGGACTTAGGTAGTGGGAAAACCTGAATATTAAAGGGAAGAATATGGATTTTATTTTATAACCAAAGTATAGCTGTTAAAACTTTTTGAGCAGGGATCTACATAATGAATACAGAATGTAGGGATAAGCAATATGGTGATACCATATAGGGTGGATTTTAAGGATAGTTTCTCAATAATCTAGGTTTTAGCTCCCATGACTGAGGGCATAAATGTGGCTCTTATATGAAACTATAAGTTGAAATGTACCTAATCATTTAAAAGAACTGTATTTCTTAAAACAGGATTAAAAATGTCAAAGACATTGAAATCAAGCTAAGGCTCAGACTGTATGTATAGGCAGCCTCCACTTGGCCACAGATATCCAGTGAAATGCAAAAAAAATTCATTTAGCTATCCAGCTACATTTTTAGACAAGACTTTATTATCCACTTTCCTTCTGGACAATTGCCTTGGGTTCAGTTGGATGGCATTCCTCACCTGGGCTCAGCTGAACGCCAGAGGTTTCTGGAACCAAATCTGTGCCTCTTAGGAGAAGTGGATTGGATGAATAGTGGTAAGAACTTGCCTGCAGAAGGTTTTCAGCTCCACAGAAAAGACAGTCAAGAGAACTATAGTTCATGGGGTCCCAAAATCCTTGAACAAAAAACGTAATGAGGGGGAGTAGACTCTGGGGATTCCCCTGGCCTTCCCTTCAGTGTTTCCATGTTTTACTGAAATGATCAGTATATCCTATAAGGTGCCCACTTAGGCTTTACCCCCAAGAATCTGAGGTTTATCCATCTTCATTTCTAGAGATTACATGTCTGCGTTCTTAATTCTGCTTCTTGAAGATCTAGAATTTCTCTTATAGGAGTGACTCTCTTTCCAGCACTGGCTTTTCCCTGACCTTCTGGAACAAGGGTAAACCAGTTGGGGAAAGTTCAGTTGCTTTTCTTCCCTCCATCTTAGAAAGAGGTTCTCATTTGAAAGAAATGCATCTTGAATAGGTGTGAATGTAGTGAGGATTTTAATGATCCTATTATTTAAATTTTTACAGAATCAGAAAACCTGAGTGCCTCTTTATGTCATTAGTAGGGGAAACTGGAAAGCTTTTACTTGGTCTAAAAACTGAAGGTCCACATTGCTTCTGTGATGTGTGACAGTGAGTGCGGTCTTCTCACTAAGGCTCTTTGTGGTCTTGAAGCCCATCATCAGTGACTCTGAGCTGACTCCCAATAGCAGGTCCATGCATCAGTGACTGTTTGGAAAATGTCTGGCAAAGTGGCCATCATTAGTTGCCTATGAAATAGCAGTTTTCAATGTGAATACTACAAAATATTATGACAAAAGGGGAAGGACCATATAAGCTATACAAAACATGTGTGAATTGGTACAGTTATTAACTTGTTTAAGAAATCTTTGTCCTTAAGAGTTTGGAATGTGGGAAAATCTAGGGTGATCTAAAAACAGAATGGTTATGTGATATATGAACTACCAACCACAGAAGCCCAGATTTTTAATTCCTATGACTGGATTCCAGCCTGTTGCCAGCATCGCTCCACATCCTACTTAGAAAGGAGGACTCAGGAGGGAAGTGTATTTTATCCTGATCTCAGGGGCACTGGTCATGGGAGGAATCCAGGTCCAGCAGCAGAAGGCCTGAGTTACAGCACATGCTCTGCAGTTGTACGAGTCTCTCAGCTCAGTCAGAACTCAGGAGTCTCAGTTGCCTGTCTGCAAACAGAGGTGATAATAAAGCTTGCTCTACTTAAAGCAAGAGCATTGTGACGATGTCCAAATAAACTGTGTGCGAAAGGGCTTTATCAATTATAAAGCACTATGCAAAAATGGCTTTCTGTAGGCAATCATTACATTTAGTTTGGATTAATTTACTATAGCAGGTATAAACCAACCAGGACATGAGAAGCCTCTATGAAAGGATAACAGATGTAGAAGGAAATGAATTCCTTGAATACCCTAACAGCTCCCCTTGGATCATTAGTTCCTTGCTAAGCCCACCCTAGAGTTTAGGGGAGCTAATCTGTAGACTATACTCACTCTGCATCTGCCTTAGTTAAGTAACTAAGTAAGCAAACATTTAAGTGACTGCTATGTGCTGACACTGAATGGGAGACTAGGAATATAACAATGAACAAAATAGAAATGGTTCCTGACCTTTTGGAACAAGAAAGAGACAATCATCAAATAATCACCCAAAACTGCATCTGTGGTCAGTGCAAAGAGGAGAAGGGCATGGTGAAATATGCACCGAGAGGGAGGTTTGCCCTGGGTAGGTGGGTCTGGAAGGCTTCCCTGAGGAAGGGGCCATTCTGCTGAGAACTTAAGCATGTGTGGGAGATGACTGGTGGAGAGGGAGAACAGAGCACAATTTCTTTTTAAAAAGCCTTACATAGGAAAGGAGATCATTAAAAAATCATTAGGTTGAACAACAGCAAATTGTTGATATTTAACTGTTTTTGACAATAGACATGGCATTCATATAGTTAAACTTAATAAAAGTAGGCTAAAGTGGTCAGAGTGCAGCTAGCAAGAAAAGGCTTGGTGGTAGGAAGCTGGAGAGGTAGAGAGGGCTGCTGATAGAGGCTTTGTAAGGCTTGTTAACAGCTGTTGGTCTTGGTCCCAAGCCTCTGAAGATCTGCACTTGGTGAGGATGACCCTGCCTGTCCTGTGGTGATGGAACAGCAGGCTGCTGATGAGGATGATACTGCAATCACCCAGGAAAGCACTAGTGGGAGCCTAGCACCTCCCGACTCACAAAGCCTGCCTGCAGACCAGCAGTGTGGCCATCACTTAGGAGCCTGCTGTTAGAAATGTACATCTGCTGACTAAGAATTTGCATTTTACCAAGCTCCCCAGGTGGTTCATTCACATGCATAGTAAAGTGCAAGCTTAGACCACACTGGAGGTTGGTAGGTAGAAAGAAGGGAATGGGTTTAACAAATATTTAGAAGGTAAAGGCATGTGTATTGGTGAAAGACCAGATAAGGGGGAAGCAGTTGAGGAGAAGGGCCTGAGATAAGGGCCTAAATTTGACTTGTACAACCAGATGGACAGAAGAACTTTCTCTAAGATCTGTACATTGTTAGAGTGCCAGGTTTAAAGGGAAGATCATGAGTTGAGTATTGGGCTTGCTGCCTTTAGAATAACTGTAAAGCATTCGAATGCAGAAGTTCATGCAGCAGTTGGATATATGGGTCATAAGGAGAAATAGAAGCTAGAATTATAAATTTGAGTCTTGCAGAGACATTAAAGTCAGCCGTGAAAGAGCAGGAGAAGAGTGTTAAAGTCAGAGGCAAAGGTGCCAAGTTCCCTGAGACAAGAGAGGACATTCCTGAATCAAGTTATTGAGAGACCCTCAGGCAGCCTTGGGGTGGAATGCAGGGGTGACACAGTGAGTAAGGAAGCAGAAAGGCAGACAGGGACCAGATCGTGCAGGGCCCCAGAGGTCTTCTTAAAGATTTGTGAGATTAGCCAGATAGTGATGAGAACATTTGTATGTGGAGGGAAGAAATGATCAGATTTACTGTCAAAGGATTGTTAAGACTGTCGCCTAGAGAGCGGACTAGCAGGGCCCGTGTGCTGTGCTCTGGACGAGGGACCTACTCTCTCAGGCATGTGCATGGTGCTCTCAGAGCATCTTCTGTTGGCTCCCAGGCCATGACACCATCATCCACACTGAGAGGAGAAGGAAGCATGTGCCAATGTTGCCCTCTATTTCTAGATGACAAAACAGCACTACCTCTTCCCTTAGGGTCACACAAAAGTTCCATGAGATGGAAGAAAACTTTAATTTTCCTATGGCAGCACTGCCAATATATTTTCTGATTTACCTAGGATATTTGGGATTTACTTTTCAGAGCAAATATTTAAATGTATAATTAAAAAACAAAATAAAAAACCTATTCGATGAATTTCCTTGAAGTTAATTAAGTAAAAAAAAGAACTGATTTTTTTTGCTATGAAAATCTAATTTTCAATGTTCATTAAAAAAAAATATTTCTACTAAACCTAACTCTCCAGGGATTCTTGAAATAATGGCAAAAATGTCCACCTTCTATCTATATATGATACATGTAGTATGCATCATATATGGCATGAAGTTCCTTTATTAATGTTTAACAGTCCTACTGTGTTACCATTAACTCAAATGGTACCTTGTTCTAAGCTTAATAAACAGTCTCCTCAGCAAATGTCAGTCATGTATGATGATCTAGTGTGCATGGACTGAGAACACAGGCCAATTATAACTTGTCTCTAATTTCCATCTCCAATGTATCAGCATCATCTCATTCTTTCCAGCTACCAAAATTGTTTGAAATATACTCTTCCAACTCCTTACTTCTCTCTATGTTTTCCAATTCCATCAAGTCTGCTTTTTTTTTTAACCTGTAATGAAATCTGGCTGTTTGAATCCAGGGCACAAATCTTTATAGGAACACTGATTCACTTACCCAAATTAGTATTTGATTTTACCTGAAATACAAATAAACATCCCAAGAAAGGGAAAAACATAAAACCTACTGAAATATTTTGCTGAGGACTGGGAACAATTTCTAATAATTTACAACTTTTCATCCTCAACAGGTTATTCATTATTCATTAACTGGAATGTAAGGAAGTACATGCTCTGCTTGGTACACTATAGCTCCAGAGAATCCTAACCTCCTGATACAAAATTGATGCACAAATGGTAAAACTTTTGTGTATAGAATAATGGCTGAGAGCTTGGACTCTGGAGCCAGAATACCTGGGTTTTAATTCTAAATCCAACAATTATGAATTGTGTAACTCTGGGCAAATACTTATCTGCTCTATGCCTCAGTTTCCTTATATGTAAAATGAGAAAATACAGAGTTGTTATGAGTAGTAAACAACAATACTTATAAAGTGTGCAGAAGAAAGGCACAACGTATGTGCTTATTAAATAAAAAATGTAATATTTATCATTTCAAATAACTGCATATCTTCAAATGGTATCATTAATGGTCCTTGAAATAGAACATCTTTTCCATCACCTGAAGGGCTTACCTATACTGTCATGTAGTTATAGTTGTAACTTAGGAAGATATGGGGAGACCCTAGAATCTTAACAAGATTAGAAAGCACCATCCGTGGACTTCAATAAATTTGGTCAGAATTTTGTTCCAGAAGAAATTTGGCCAAGTTGTGTTCAGACTGGCACTTAGACCCACTAACTTCAGTGTTTGCTCAAACATGGGATAATGAAAATGTCTGTGTGCTCCCATTTTCTACATGTGCAGCAGTTCACTCTATGGCTTTAGAGTGTTCTTTACAATGGAGGTCAAATCATTCCAATGATAGATAGTATCATACCCATATGACTCTTTTTATTTAGATACCACCATTACATAAATGCACACACAAATTTCCCAGCCAATATTATTTATACAGTGTGAGGAAATTTTGAAAACAGCTCCTCTGCCAGGGTTACCACAATGTCCCATTTATTTTCAAGTCAGGCCTGGGAAAGGAATATGCTAGGAATTTGTGCCAAAAGTAGCTCAGCTGGACGTGAGTCAGCCTCCCTTTCCTGATCTTTTTTTTGAAGTCTGAATGTCAGTGTTTCTACTGAAGCTACTCAGGGAAACCGACTTTTCTTGCAGGACCATGGCCTTCTGGTGGAAATAGTGTATGGTAAATTGTTCATGTTTGAGGTCATTTTTGAGGTAAAATGGCCAAAGACTTACATTTACTGCAGAGGAGCTGTGTGATTGTCGTAGGAAGAAGATTTCAATATAAGAAACAATAATTTCTTGCTCCACAATGATGAAGTACTCTGCCAAGTTCAAAATTGAATTATCTAGAAAGCATTTGGAAATATTTTCTAACAGTCTATTGTTAAGCACTTCAGCAAAATTCTCAGGAATAACAATTTGTTCTATTCATGGAGTCTCAAGTAATTTTAGGAATCTTTGAGGAACTCTTTCAAATCCTAATTAAAACATTTAAGAAGTACCATGTCAGTTAAGCGTAATATCAAAAGTATTCCAAACTCCTTCACTTGAGCAGTTTAGTCTAGGAGTGTTCACAGTATTCGCTTGCGCTTTTCAGTTTGCTTTACTTTCATGGTTTGTGTCTTATCTCTGTTCTAGTCCCTAACTAACTTTCAAACATTTTTTTTCTCTGTTTACAAAACTAAGGTCAAGTCTATACTAGCCAATTGAGGTTGAAAAATAAGACACTTTTGAGGATAACTTCCATGGAAAACTATTTTTCTAGTGACTAGCTTTTTCAAATTATTGACTAGTATTCTCTAAGTTCTCGACTTTTTGTTCATGTTTTGACCCCGACTTTGCTAGGTAGACATGTCCTAAATCCTGGGATACTACAATAAATCCCATTCCATTTAAAATTACTTATACTAAATAAAACTTTCTTGTATTTACTGAAAATACAATATGTATATATAGGGATATATATACATAATATAATTTTTGTTTTATTCTAAATGCAAGAGTTACACAAAAATATTTATGTACAACCTCACCTTTTTCAATAACTTAACTAAAAAACATGCCAACTTACCAATATGTCATCACAAGTTAAAAATGTAATAATAGTATTAAAAACTGACTCTACAGAATATTCCTAGCATGTCCTGAACAACTAATGATTACATATTTTTAGTCTTTTTTTTTAGGTATCATTAATATACAAGTACATGAGCAACATTGTGGTTACTAGATTCCCCCCATTATCAAGTCCCCACTTTTGTAGCCTTTTTTATTAGATGTATCTCAAAATAACCAACTTCTTCAGTTTATTCCACATCCATTTAATTTTAAAAACTAGTTTCTCTTTATATACCTTTGAAAAATGGAAATAAATATGCCTCTTTATTTTGACTTCTCAATTATAGACCAAAATTCTATCACTTTGCGTTTATTTCAGTGAATTCTGGCTTCCATGTGAAGAAGAGAAAAGGACATTCAGGAGTTGGCCTGGCAAATACCAGCCATGCTTTCTCCTTGGCCTGTGAGCACTTCCCAAAGGCGCCCACATCGGCCTCGGCACCCTGCGCCCATGGTGGATCAAGACAGAAATAGAGCACTCTTGTCTGAACACAAACAAAAGCATGAATGTGTTCCCATATCTGGGCTACACAGTGGATGCTGCTTCTTTACCAGTTATAGCCTTGTCATCTCCAGCCTCCCTCCTATTAGACAGGACTTACTAAGATATTCAATCCAGTAACAGCCCACTTCCTGATCCTACCCAATCCAGATCAAAGCTCTGCCTCCATGAACTCTTCCTGAAATCACCTAACAGAAGCCCAAATCCTCTAATAATTGCTAACACCCTTCTTCAGTGTCCACTGCCTCCATGGTGCACACTCTCCCGCACGGTAACAAGGCAACAAACTCGGCCTACCTGACTCCAGGTGTGTCTCTGGTGGTGCTGGGCTGGAGAGCATTAATATAAGCAGGACTGGCTCCGTAACGTGATTTAAAAGTTTCACTTTAGGTAGGAAATAACTTTGAGCAGTGACAGTGTATGGAGTAATTTCAAATCCCGTGTCAGAATCCTAATGAAATCATGGCAGCTTAATGAAAACTTGTGTTTCTTGTAATTCTTTATAAAAAAGGAGGACCAGGTCCTCCTATCAGTCTTCCATTTTTCCCTTTGTTGAGATCTCTGTGGGATATGAATGACAGATCCGTGGACAAAGATGATGAAAGTGAGCCCACACGGGCTGTGAGAGATCTAGAAGGCTGCCTCCAATGTTCCTCAGGAGAGAAAGGATGGGCCTGGCTGTCCGTGGTCCCAGTGCAGAAGAGGATGGTGGGGGCTGGGGGTAGGTGGATGCCATCTGTCTAACTGATGCATAATACATGCCCAGTAAAAATTACCTTCCTCTCTCCCCTGCTTCATAACTCTCTCTCCTTCCTTCCTTCTTTCCTTTCTTTATTTTTCTTTCCTTGTTTCTCTCCCTCCCTCCCTCTTTTCCCCACCTTCTTGCCTTTTCCCTTTCTTTATATGCCTGTGCAACACCCAGAATGAATGCTGATGAAACACTCTCAATTTTGTCTTCAGGGAAAAAACATTGCCCATTTCATAAAATCATATACAAAGTAGCTACAAAAGGATTATAATATATAAATGTAGTGACTTGATAACAGAGTAGCTGAATGATCTTTTAAAAGAAAATTTTATATATTGAAATATTTTGAATTAGCTTGATTTTATAACTTCTGCCAAGAAAAAAAAGAGAGAAAATCAGTTCACTTCAATAACTTCCATCCGTTAGCCCTTCCTTTCTTCAACAAACACATCACTCTTTCCCTTAGAGCAGTGTAGATTGTTTTAAAATGCAAAATGAGGTGATAAGATTAAAAAAAAAATCAAAGGAAGGTTTTTAAAAAAATTTTTTACTTAAGTGTAGTTGACATAATATTATATTAGTTTCAGGTTACAAAATAGTGATTTAACATTTATATATATTATGAAATGCTCACCGTGATAAGTGCAGTTACCCTCTGTCCCCACACAAAATTATTATAGTATTATTGACTATATTCCATATGCTGTACTTTCATCCCTGTGACATGTTTATTTTACAGCTGGAATTGGTACCTCTTGATTCCCCTTCCCCTATTTTGCCCCTCTCCCCGTTCCCACTGGCAATCACGTTTGTTCCTTGTATTTATGAGTCTGTTTCTTGGTTTTTGTTTGTTCGTTCATTAGTTTTATTTTTTAGGTTCCACATCAAAGAAAGTGAAGCTTCTCCTGCTCTGTTTTTCCTTTGCAGCCTAGACTCAGGCTCTTTGAGAAAACCTCTCTGCTACACTTTAGATAAGAGTGTTGAGCCCATAAATTCATTCGCAAGGCACAGAGCAGCTTCCCCTGTCTGTGTCATTTCACAGGGCTCAGGTTTCATCCTGTGCCCAGAGTCATACATCACACTCAGCCATGTGTCTCCAGAGCCGACTGAGGAAAGTGCAGAAACACTACTGTTAACAAGGGAGTAATTACATTCAGCCTCGATTAATTATTGGTCACTCAGGACTGGTGAGCAAGGGCCACACAGATGGCCTCTGACTCAGTTCCCACCTTTGAGGAAAGAAATATTCCAATTTGGTGCACATGACCGCATAAGATAACAAGAGGCAGGTTATTTCTGGTCTGCTGGTCTTGAATTTACCATATTTGCTAATATGACATAGGGCTTATTTGCATTAACACTGTAGGTACATTGTATTTTGGGGGTAAAACATGAATGATAGTCACTTGGGACGGAGGTCATTTCACGGCAGTCAGCATTAGGACTAGCAAAGTCAATCCAGGGCCCTTTAAAATGCAATTCGGTCAGAAGAACAGGTCACGGATCAGTGAACAGGTGATGGAAGGTGTGGGTGAGGAATTTAGATTAACACAAAATTCAAACAAACCACAAGAACAGGGGAATGAGAAAGCAGGGCAACCCGAAAACCAGGAAGCCATGGTCTCAGCACGGTGGAGAGGAAGACACTGATATCTCCTGGATTCTATGCTCCATGTGGGCAAGGACTAGGATTTCTCATTTATTCTGTGTCCCCAGAAGCCAGCACAGTTAGCATATACCATATGACAATGAAGTTTTCTTGAATTAATCAGTCAATTTAATCTGGTGTTCATTCGTGAAATACCATGCTCTTGCTAGAGACCTCATAGAATGAATTTGATTCAATAAAATTTTTAGAGTGTCTAGTATGTGCCAGGCAATATGCTAGATACCAGAAAATATGTAACCCGTGCCTCCTGTTTTCAGGGAATTTACAGTGTAGTGTCTAAGGCAGAATGTAAATAAACAACAGCCACTTTGATAGCTATAGAAATAAAAGTATGGAGATGGTAAACAGATAGAACAAAGGAACTACTGATTGACTCTGTCAGGGAAGGACTTCCCAGAAGCAGTTTAAAAATACAGACAGGAATCTATCAGATGGACAAATTGGGAAAATCACCACAGAAGACAAAACAGCATGTACAAAGGCAGAGAGGAAGAAGCAACATACCAGGCTCAGTGAAGAGGTAGCTCATTACTGGTAGAGAAAGCTGAAGAGACATTCCTGGGCCAGATCAGCAAGGGTTTGAATGCCAATGTGAGGGGCTTGGGCATGGTTAGTGGGGACCAAAGCCAAAAGTAGGGAAGTGTCAGATTTTCACTTTAATGAGACAATTCACCTAGTACTTAAAGAAAAGACTGGAGGAAGTTTAGGATATGAATACAAAATCCCATGTAAGAGATAGAAAGCCACAAAACTAAATAGTAATGAAAGTGAACAGAGAGGCTATACTCAGGAGGTATCTGAAAGGTGGGTCAGATAAGATGTTTAATTGTATGTAATCAAGGATGAAGAAAGAAAAGATTACCTTTGAATTTCAGACATGGGAGATGGTGAATTATCAATGGGGTTAAGTAAAATTGAGTAAATATTTGGAGGTGAGAAATTAGTTGTTTAGGAGAAGTTGAATTTAACTGCTCATGATATTTAGGTAGAAGTTTTCAGTAGGCAATTAGATTTTTAGACAAGATCTATGTTAGAAACACAATTTGGGGAGATATGATATTGGTAAAATACAGATGGAGAAAAGAAAATATTAGAGATAAATCTTGGTGAATACTTATATTTAAGTGATTAGAAAAGAAAGAGGGATTTGTGAAGACTAAGATGAAACAAAAAGGTGGGAGAAAAGACAGTGTGGAGTAACAGATGATCAGAAAAGAAATAACTTTGATGAGGAAGGATGGAAACATGAGTGTTAGAGAAATCAAATAACTGAATGTAGTCTATCATATTAAAGAACTAGAAATATATTAGTAAATGGAATGATAGGGTTAGACAAGACATTCCAAAGTTAAGGACCACTTAGAAAATAAGGATATATTAACTTGTATTGGGCATTATTCTTTGAAGAAGCTTGATTAAAGAGGAAAACAGGGAAATAGGGCTTTAGCAAGAAAAGGTTAAAACTTCACAGATAACATTTTTTTTTTGATAGAAGAGAAATGAGACTATTTGTAGAGTGAAAGCAAAGCTATGGAGATGAATACAAGCTACAGAATAATAAAACAATATTCCACAGATGGGGGAGGAGAAGGAGCTCATTGCTTTTTGAATTGCTTTGAAAGGAAAAGGTGAACCTCAGAGTGATGGGAAGAATTCAAATGCATTCCTGTTTGGTGGTATCATAGTTAATACAAATCAAAATTAAACTACAGAAAATTATATTAGTGTTTTAATAATTATCATAATTTTCAAAGTGACCCAGAACCACTTTTATCTTCATCAAGGATGTCTTTTTCAAAAAGTCTCCTTGAATAAAATGCAGTGAAAATCCAAAGGTTTTCATCCTCCCTCCCTCTACTATAAACTCACAATTACTATCTTGTACATTCTAAAAATAATTCACTGGTAATAAAAAAGACAAGCTAGTGGAAGCATCTGTATTTCAGATTTTTTGAAATTAATTAATGCTGGCTATGCTAGAATTTAATTTGCTTAATTTAGTAATTAGCATGGTTTCTTGCACTATTTGTTTACAATTAGTAGCCATTGATCATACATTTTACTAAATTGTTAAGTTAGCTGTCCAGTCATCCAGCTGGTGTCATTATATAAACCTAAACTCAGAAGCCATGATATTTTGTGCAATAGGAAAGCCCACTTCTTCAATAACCACTCGAATCTACACAGACCACCGTTTCTAACACCAGTGGATACTGTAATCATATAGCTAACTTTCAAATCAAGAAATGTGATTAACACTTACTACTGAAATTTTGCTTAGGACTGCTTTGACTCTGAAGACCAACTTCAGGAAAATTTAGGAAAATCTTTAGAACACTGAGTATTCTAATCCATAAACATGATGTTGTTGCCGGGCAGCTGCATCTGGTGAGGTTTCTCTCTGTGCGCCAGGTGAAACTTCAACCCGAACGGGGGAGGGTTCATGACTCTGAACAAGAAAGAATTCTTGAGTGGGTCAGACGAGTGTAGGTAAGGAAGGAATTCACCAGAGCGAGAGCAACAGAGAATGGCAGCTGCCTTGCCCGCAGCTGAGAGCAGGAAGCGCAGAGGGAGGAGGGGAGGTTCACTGAACTCCTTCTCCAGAGCAGATTCTCTCGCCAACTTCTAGAGCCAGGGTCACCTGACATCTCATAGCATGGGGACTAGTCCCTACCAGCTCCGTATTTGGGGGAGCTGTGGAACATGGGATGGAGTGTGATTATGTGCTGAGAACTTCCCAAAGAAAGGAAATTTTCAGGCAGGCTACTTACTAAAGAGCAGATCACACAACTAACGTTCTGTCCAGGTCACGGAGGCGGTGGGAACTTGCACACCCAAATCAGAGGTCTCAGCATCCCCTCCCTACTTATCAGGAGTAGCAGACAGAGGGAAGACTTGGAAATAGAATGAAATAGCAGAGAAAACAAAGATGCTTACCACTGGGAGAGTGCAGAGACAAGACACAGTAAGTTGAGCAGTGAGAAGGCTTTATGTAAAAGTACACACTTACAGGGGAGTGAGGGCAACCTAAGAGAGGAGGCAGCTGAAAGGCTGGGGATTCTGTCTTTTAAGGCTTTCAAGAATGGCCCACAGGCTTGACCTGTGGTCTCATGATGTCTGACTCCAGTGAGAAACATGTCACCATCCACACTCAGTCCTCTAGATAATGCTGAAGATAAACTGAGCACAGTGCATTGACCTGGTTCCTCTCTAAGACAGTGGTTTCCCTCAAGCACTGGGAGCATATCAGTTAAGACTGCTTGCCCTGACTTAATATTGGGGGGGGGGGTTTATTGTCTGATTACCAGAGAATATGTTAAGAATCTTGCCTCCTAGCTCCCTGGTTTTTTAAAAGGGAATCTTAGCCTTAAGATGGAGTCCTTCCCATTCTTCCTATGCTATTTATATCTCAGCATTATTCATCATAGGCAGGAAAACTTATTCATGATTTTGTTTCATGTCCCTGCCCTATATTAGTGTATTCCTCCATATACCAAGGTAGTTTTCTCAGCAGTGGTCTTACACATATTTTATTAGATTTATAACTATGCATTTGTGTTTTGATACCATAATAAACTATTGTTTTAACATTTTTGCTATACAGTTGTTGCTGATATATGGAAATTTTAAATCCATATATTAATATGCTAATGGATTACCTGACATTATTTTGCATTTTCTGCTTATGCAATCATGCTGCCTGCAAATATTGACAGCTTTAATTCTTCCTTTATAACACTAGTCATTATTATTTATTTCTTTACCTAACTGTGTTGTCTGGGACTTCTAGTACAATGTTGAATAGAAGCAGTGATAATGAGCATTCTTGTTTTAAAAAACCCAATTTCACCTATAAGCATATCTGCCATAGGTTTTTATTATACATTTATTTTTATTTTTTATGAAAGTAAAGTGCACATTGCAAGTCAAAAACTGAAAAATCCATACCCAGCAGCATACTGAGAAACAGAACATTACCAAATCCTCATAAGCCCTTCTTACTCTTTTCCAAGGCTTGAGTGTTCCCACAGCATTATTTTCACAAGTACAGACCACACTCAAAGGGACGGAAATTAGAATACACCTTTGAAAAATGCAGTATCAAAAATTGTGTAGACATATTTTAAGATCACCAAGGTATGTCTCCATTTATTTAGGCTTTTAATTTCTCTCAGCAATATTCTTTAACTTTCAATGCATAAACTTTCACATAGTTTGTTAAATTTATGCCTCAGTATTTCAGGGTTTTTGAGGTTGCTATAAACGCTGCTGGTTTTAACTTTCCCATTTTCTTATTGCCAGTATATAAAAATAAAATTATCTTTGTATTTTGAGCTGATGTTCTATCACCTTGTTAAATTTATGTATTGATTATAGTTTCTTCCCTGCAGATTCTCTAGGTACACATTCATGTTGTCCACAAATAAATAAATGTCCCATATCATTTATAGTAAAGTCAGGAGAGAAACTATACCAACTATTTTAACAGACAGAAAATATATTTACAGTACATATTAGAGGTCTAAAAAGGCAAAAAGGAGAACACTAACATATAAAAGAGATACTAACATGAAATAGCTATCACACTCAAGGCTTGGGGGAATGAAAAGAATTAGTAAAATGCAAAAATTAGTAAAATGCAAATGCTTAGAGGAGGGGCCCAAGGACATTGAAATCAGACCTCTGAGAAAGGAGTGCTGCTTGGTTTTTGGTAATGTGTCTGGGTTCAAAGGAGAGTTTCCACAAGGCTGTAACCTCAGCCTCACAGCAAAGGGTCTCAGCTGGCTGATCCTGGTGCCTCTGAGGGGACACAATTAAGCTAGTTCAAGTGTTGGAAAAACTACAAACTGAATTTAACTACTGTAACTGGAATGAACTGCCAGTGGTGTCAAGAAGTGAGCCTGGGGAGCTATTGATAGGAATGAGTAGCAAGCAGAAAGCTCACATAAAGCAAACATGAATAAACAAATCTCTTCTCTTCCTCCAGTATTTTTCTCTAGATTTATATCTCTAGATTCATTCACTGTATTTGCATCCATAGATTCAGAGCACCCTCTATTGGCTCTATTCAAAAGCAGTAAACAGATTGCCAGCTGGCAAAAGAAAAACATGGAGAGTCCTAAGAGTTACAAGCAGAATATATAAGAATGGGTTTAAAGCTGAGCAGTACTATCTTAATATATGGCACATGGACAAATAAACCAGAAGAAAGTTGGAGAACCTCTAACACAACAGCAATTGCTCCCCTAAGAATATCTGTCAAAGTAGAATTAATCTCTAAAGCAAAGCAAAGCTTTCAGCAGTCTTATAAGAGAATGATTAGAATTTAAGACCTCAGATTGTGATTTGATAATTTGGAACGGTCAAGAGCACAACAAATGTAGACTGACAGTTATCATAACTGCAATCAGCCTTGATTTACACAATCCCTAAGTTATAGAGGGGTTTAGCTAGCTACCAGTAGTGGTAGACTATCCACACAAAAGGGTCACTCTATTACCTGAAATATCTATAATTTTGCATACATAATGCAGGCATTCAAAGAAAAGTAAAGGGCTTTCCAAGAATGTAAAATGAGCTCATAACCAAAAATAAAGAGAAACAAACAATAATAACCAAAGGTGACTCAAATATTGATGTTATCTGAGAAGGACTTCAAAATAACTGCTATTAATATGTTCAAGAAAACATGGACAAAACAGATAGAAAGATAACAGTAACCAAGGAATGGAAATATGATATTGAAAAGAATCAAATAGACTTTCTGGAACTGAAAAATATGATGTCTAAGTTAAGAAATCATTAGCAGCAGAAGAAAGGATTAGTGAACTGGAAGAAAGCTTAATTAAGAATATCCAAATTGAAGTACACACACACACACACACACACACACAAACAAATGAAAAACACAGAAAAGAATAGTAGAAATGTTGAGATAAAATGAAAAGTTCTAACATATATATAATTGGAGTTCCCAAAAAAGAGTATGGAAAGAACAGATAAGAAGTAATATTTGAATAGATAAGGACTGTAATTTTCTAAAAGTTAGGTAATATCTCAATCAAAGGTTCAAGAAATTCACTGAACTCCAAACAAGATAAATAAAGCTGAATAAGTACAAATAAAATAGCATTACACATATCATTATACGACTACTGAAAACCAAAGACAAAGAGAAAATTCTTAAAAGCAACCAGAACAGAAATTCCATATTACACTTAAAGGAGCAACAATAAAGGAAAAAAGAAAAAGAAGAAGGAAGGCTATGAAGTGACACCCTTAAAATTATGAAAGAAAATAACCTCCAATCTAGAAATCTATAACCAGAACAAATACCCCTTAAGAAAATCAAAGTGAAATAAAAATATTTTCAGACAAACCAAAATAGAATTTGTCATTAGCAAGAAGAAATAAGAAAGAGATTTTTAAACAAGAAAAATTATCTGAGATAAATCATTCAGAGTATGTCCTCTCACTATAATGGAATCATGCTATACTTAAATAAATAATATATAGATAACTAGGAAATCTTGAATTTAATCCAATATCTTGAATTTAAATAATGTATATCTAAATGACACATAATCCAAGAAGATATACCACAATGTAAATTTAAAATAATTTAAATTAAAGGTAATTAATATGCCATAGTGAAATTGGGAGATGGTTGTCAAATGAGTTTTTTAAGGAAAACACATAATCTTCAATGCATATATTAGAAAATTTAAGAGACTAAAATCAATGATTTATGCTTCATCTCATGAAGTTGGAAAAAGAAAAGAAAAATGAAATATTAAGATAAGGAAAAAGTAGATGAGAATAGAAATCAATAAAATAGGAAACAAAGTTCAGTAGATGGAATCAGTGAAGACAACAACTGGTTCATTGAAGAAATTAATAAAATTGATTATCCTCTAGTAAGACTAATTACCAAAAAAGGAGAGGAACTGTAAACTACCAATAACAGGAATAAGTAACATCAGTACAGACTTTGCAAACATCACAAGATAATAACAAATGCTTTTTAACAATATATTTCAAACTCTTGGAAAAAAACAGGTTTTTCTCTTGAAAAATATAACTTGCTAAAAATGAAGAGATAAATCTGTAAAATTATAAGAATAAATAGAAAATCTGAACAGCCTTATGTAGTGGGTTGAATGCTGGTCCTCCCCACCAAAAAATATGTCTGCCAGAAACCTGTGAGTATGGCCTAATTTGGGGAAAAAGGGAGGCAGAGTCTGCTTGAAGGATTTAGTTCATTCCATGAGGTGAAATCATGAATCATCTCCTTTCCCAAGAGAAGCTGTACCCATTTACTAAGGTGTCTGTCCTTGGAATAATGGACACTTTCAGATTTTTCAGTGAATACTGGGTACTGATTCAACTGCTGCTAATTCTAAGGGGTCCCAAATCACAGGGTGGTCCAGCAGTCACAGAAATGAGGTAACAAATGGACTTTTAACCTGGGTCTGTCCAAAGGGTTCTGAACCCACCCCAAGTTCTTCAGTGCCTGAATGCATAACTGGAGCAGACTTAACCAGCTACCAGCAGAAAAGTCATGTTAGCCCCAAGAACTGAAAAAAAATCTCTGTTCTGGGAGGAAGGGCCAAGCAGAACCCCTAAAACTGCTTCTCTCTATAAAAATAATTAAAAGTAATGAATCACATCAACATCACATTCCTGGAGAAATATGAGAAATTAGTGCATCATCGAAGATTGCCAAGATACAGAGTTCAAAGAGGCAAAGTGGGTCTGGTTCTGTGCCCTCTTAGAGCAATTTTGGTCCCTGTTAGTCAACACTAGTTGAACTCCTGGTTGTTACTTCTTATTTCTGGGCTTGGAACCCGACAGACATACGGCAGACATTATCTGCTCTATACTTGGGTGTTATTCCATTTCTGGTCCACAGTGATGCTGGTCTTATTTTTCAGCTTACCAATGCATTTAAAATTTTCTTTTTCAAAGTTCATCTACAATTGTTATGTGTTTGGAGCATAAGACATACATCAGCACTTCAGTTTACTGTGCTTCCTCAATCTGACATCAACCATTAAGTGTGATGTAAAATCATTAATTGGGCAAAAGTCTACTGATATGCAAATTGTGGTGAATAATAACTAGTGCATAATTTTTATAATAGTTCTTTCAAAGAATGTTGTCATACTATAGTGCTTTTGTGTCTGCTTTTGTGTCTATCAGGATATAGCTAGAAATGCAAAATAACATTCATTTTTAAAATGATATTGAAAGGGATACATTTTGAAGCATAAACCATAAATAGCTCTTACATGAGTGAAAAAACTCAAGTGATTGGATTCTTGAGAGTTGTAGGGGCTTTTTACTACAAATGCATTACGGCATTGTGGAAATTCTTATGACAAAAGTAGAAACTTTTCTTCCCTGTTGGGAACTTTTAAGTTTTGTTCTGCTGCTTATTTTGAATGTTCCTAGACATAACTGGCAAATTAAAATGTTGCAGACCAAGTTCCTGATGTTAATGCAGCTAAATTATCCCAAATTTGGTTTAAGAATCGATTCTTTTTACTCTATTGTGCCAACCACCATTCTAGAATAACAGGTGACTTGGGACTGCAACTGGGGCTTTGTAGTTCTGAGCACTTAGTTCTGAGGTTTTCCAAAATGAAGCCTCGCAGGAATGGGGAATGCTTTTCTTGTTTTCTCACATTGTCTTTCAGATTTGATACCCAGCCATCATGCAGAAAGTGCTTATTTCGTGAGTGAATGCAACAAGATACAACTATATGTAACTTTGGGAGGTGGGTGGGAATATGCTCACAGCCCAGGACAAATAACCTTTAAAGCTGAAATCAGTCAAAGGGAGAAATAAAGTGGAAAAAACCCATTTATTGCCTACAAAGTGTTGTCTTCTTCTGCTCTCCTGTGTCTCTCATGACCCTGCTGCAAAAGGACCTCACCACACTGCTCTGGTCCCAGTGGATGCTTGCTCCCCACACACCTGTAAACACCTATTGATATGGAGGTGGACTACTTTCCACCCCTTGGAAATACCTATTGATATAGAGATGCATTAAGACTAGGTGAGAGATTCTGGAAATACTGCAATTTTACCCACAACCCACCCCTCCGGAAATCTCACTTCACAATCTACTCATTTCCCATCTTCCACAATGGCCCCTGTGTGAGAAAACTGAAGCACTGTAACCAGACTAATAATACACAGTAACAACAACAATAAAATCATGATAATCCTCAAGCCAGAGGATCCAGCTAGGTTCAAAGCCCTATGCAGATTAAGTCCACAGCTCGCCCATTCCACAGGCAGTCAGTAGCTGAATGGGTAGGGAGTTCAGTGCTCATACCACGTTAGCTGGAGCCAGGGGGCAAGACCAGGCCACAAGGACTGTAGAAGAAAAGGATCTTAAGAGTGATATAAGATACATGTTTTAATGACACCGGCACTGACTAATCTTGTCCACCAGGTAGGATTCATGCAAGAGAGTGGTCTGTGACAGGAGAGTGGCAGGAGTGGGGTCTCGTCCTGGTCTAGTATACCAGACCTTCACTGCCCTCCCTGTGAGAGTTACAGATGGGTCAGTATATAGGGATACAGGAGGTACATGACTGGTCGTAAAGATAAAACAAAATTTCCCACAAGATACTCCTACTTCCCAGCCATTTTGGATCATCACTACTATGATCTTTGTGGACCACTTTGCTGTTACTCCAGGAACACACAGGAGGCCAGCTTCCAGGCCTTTTCTCAAGGTGCCAGAAGGGCCAGCCATCACTGGTCCATGTGCTCAAATGTACAGGGCCACTCCAAAGAGTCTCCAGGGCTTAACATAGATGGGGGTGGCAGCAGGATGTTGCTCTGCTGGCCATATCCTGGCTTCAATAACTCCTCTTTGGGTTGCACATATAGCCATATAGGAGAGGCAGCAATGTATGTTAGCATATCCACAGGGTTCAAGGCTCCTTTTTATGACTTCTCATTGAAATGCCATAGTGCTGTCCATGAGCAAACTGACCAGCCCCATAGACTATTGTTGTCTGAATTCAGGCCAGATTTCAACAAACCATTGTACCTCTCTATCATGCATGCCCCAGTAGGGTTATATGGTATATGAAACTTGCACTTTATCCCTAATTGTTGCACCCATTCTTGTAATGCATGAAAGTGGGTGCCTTGATCATTCTCTATCACCTACGGCCGGCCATAGGCTGCAAAGAGATGCTCTAGTCCCCATTTGGTCACTTACTGATCTGCAAAAACATGCAGGAAAAGCAACTAAAATTCCAGTAGCTGTGTCCACACAAGTCATGGCATACCAATATCCTTCTGATATGGGCAGAGGTCCAATATAGTCTATCTCCCACCTGACAAGGGGTATTGGCCCCTTTACTATTGTCCCATGTTGCTGCAGGACTCGGTGTAAGTCGCTCTTAGAGCACACAAGACACTCCTTCCAGGCTCTGCTGACTTCTTCAAAGGTTAGTGGCAAGCCCCAACGACAGGCTATAGCCCACATTGTCTTTTGCCCAGAGTGCAACAAATGCTGATGCAACCACTGGGCTACATCAGAGGCAGGCTTTCCTTCTAGCCAACCCACCTGGGCCAATGTGTCTGCTTCATCATTTTATGGGGATGCCAAAGGTAAATGGCCAATCACATGATATATGGTAACTGTCTTAGTCTGACCAGAGGCCCATAGGTCTTGCCACAACTCTTGCTCCCAAAGGGGCTGGTGACCAACCATCCAGTTGGCATGGTGCCATGTTGGTAGCCACAGGGTCAAGCCCCAAGAGACAGCCCAGCTGACAGTGCAGACAACTATGGGGGAGGGCTCCTGGGTGATCACAAGCCACAACACTGCCTGCAACTCTGCCCATTGACTTTTCTTCCCCTCTCCATCCTCCATCCATATTGTCTCAGTCTTAGGATGGAAAGCCACAGCCCTCCACTTCGGGGCTGCCCATGACTGGAGCCATCTATATTCCATGCATCTTCAGGTATAGGGGCTTTTCCCTCTTAATAAGGATTCTCGGCTACCAATGGCTCAAAAGCAAGTTCTTCCTTCTTCCCACTGGTATGCGTCACTGGCACCAATCAGTGTTGGAGTTCTTCACTTAAGTAGAGAAGGTACTGTGCTGCTGTAAATATGCGCCCCATTTGGCCAGTGGAGGCATCTGTGCTGTGCCACTCTGTGGCCTTTGGGTCCATTCTCACATCCACCCCATGATGGAATAGGTAGCTATTACCTTGTTCGGAGCTGTTCCAGTGATGGGCTCCATATCCAGCAAAGCATGGTACACAGCAGTCAGTTGCTTCTCTACCAAGGTATATTAGGTCTCTGCTCCTTTCCATAGTTGTGAACAGAATCCAATAGTTTGGGTCATCCGTTCTAGCCACTGCCAAAGGCCCCATCTGTAAGCATCCTCCATTACATGAACATCCTGCTCATAGGGCCTTGATGAGTCCATTACATTCAAGGCCTATATGGCCTTGACTGCTGGCTTAGCAGCAGTAAAAGCAGCTGCACATGTTTCATCCCAGTCCTACCTGATGCCCTTGTACCAATTGGTATAAGGGCTTCAGAATTTGTGCCAAGTGCAGGATAAATATTCTCCAGTACCCCCAAAACACCCAAAAACTCGTGCAATACTGCCACAGTGGTAGGGGTATGGAAATCCTGGACCTTGTGTATGTCTGCTTCTGGAGTAACTTTAGTTTTATCAGACCAGATGACTCCCCAAGAACTCTTCAAACAAACGAGGTCCTAGAATCTTGGTGCTGTTCACAGCCCATCCTTTCTCCTGTAGATGTTGCAGCAGTCTAGCAACTGCCCCTTCTAAATCTGCAGGAGAATCAGACGTGAACATAATATCATCAATGTAGTGATACAGCCACACCATTTGTGGTTTCTTCCATGTGGCCCAGTCCTGGGCTACAAGTCCATGACAAATGGTGGGACTGTCAAGGTTTCCCTGCGGAAGGACAGTGAGTGTCCACTGCTAGCCTTCCCACATGAAGGCAAACTGTTCCTGACTTTCCTGTGACAGTTCAATAGAGGAGAAAGCATTAGCAAGGTCCACAACATGATACGTCCCTAGCTCATTACTGAGTCTGTCCAGAAGGTGTGCTATAGAGGGGGCAGCAACACGCAAAGGTGGTGTGACTTTATTCAATTCCCTGTAATCCACAGTCACATGCCAGGAGCCATCTGGCTTTTTCACTGAATTAAAAGGACTATGAGTGGGCTTTATGATGCCCACCTTCTCTAACTCCTGTAGAGTTTCTCTGATTTCCCTGGGTCCCCCAGACAATTTATACTGCTTAGTATTTGTCACTTTCTGAGGTACAGGCAGAGCTACAGGCAGTTGCTTAACATGTCCCTTCAGAACTGCCTTTTCCTCACATACCCTCAGTCTGAACTTACCTGCAATGGTCTGTAACCACAGGCCCTGCAGGTTATCCACCCCTAAAATATATTTAAGGATGAGAGAAATGTACACAGCATAATCCTCTGAGGGGTTAACACCCTATCACCAATGGGATTTGGGCTTTCTTCACTCCAATTGCCATACCCCCATAGCCATCTAGCACAGCAGGGGTCCCAGGAAACCACTCAGGGCTGCCGTAAATCAGAGAACACTCAGCTCCTGTGTCCACCAGCACCAGGGCACATTGTACATTCACAGTGGACCAATGAATTGCTAATTCTACATGTGGCCTCTGGTCCCCATCATGTCCCCTAAGGTAGGGTACTTGATCCCATCTCAGTCAAACTGTAATGCCCATTCATCCTCCTTTGGCGGTGAGGCCCAGGCAGAGCCTGAATACTGTCTCCCAGGAAGTCTTACAGTGACACAGGCCAGATATGGGGCTTTGCCTCTGGCTTCCGTGTCCTGGACCTCAGGGCTGGAGCTGCTGCTCTGGCTTTAATTGGTGCCACAGTACTAACAAGATCCTACTAAGCTGCCCATTATGTTTTTCATTCACTACCCCTGCCTTTATCAAGTCAACCCACATCTAGGTCCTCGAGATCTTCATGGGGCCCTTTGTAACTGTCCTTTCAGTCATAGCCCATACTTCCTTCTGTGTTCTTATTGTTTCAGCCTCCCCCAGATCTGCTAAAGTATGAGTAGCCTCACTTATGGGTTGCCCTATGTGGGGACAAGAATAGTCACAAGAGACCCGAAGAGAGATGGGGGAGCTGTATGCAGCAGCAGGTTTCTCATTCCTATGGTGAACAATTCCTCATCGGGGCCCTTGGGGCCCATATTATAGATGATAGTTTTCATGCCCAACTCCTGTAACACCTGCTGGAGCTCTGCATACATTTTCTAGCTAGTGGGTAAGTATGGTAAGTCACCCTGATTAGGCCAAACTGCCCAGGTGGCAGCTGTCAGCCAATCCAGACGTGCCCGATTCCCTGAGGTGTGGTGGGCACTTTGCAACCACTGCCCAAGGGAAGGATGAGACATCACCCCCCAGTGTTGCAGCCCTGAGGCCTCCCCACCATCCACAGTGGGGGTTCCAGGCATCTCCCCATCATTTCATATATCTAATGATTTCAACTTACACATATGATGAAGTTAATTTTTCTTAAATATTTCACTGTTTATTTGATTCTTAAGTTTAAATAGACTTTCATTCTTTTATTTTTTCATTTTCTTCCTGTCTGTAGAAATGCGCAAGTGAGATCCAACCGAGTTGTGGAAATCTCTCCTGGCTGAGATGAGTCACAACTTCCAAGACCTTTCTATGCCAGTATTAAATCACTGTCACCTTATCTGCAAGCACTCTCTAATGGGGGAGGTGAACGTTGATTAGGCCTATTCACAAATCTGAGAACTCTGCCCCACTCAGGTTCATACACTCGGAATCCCATGAAGCACCTCATCTCCAGCAGTATAATGGCCTGTTGACAGGACCCACACCCCAGGCCCTCCCCACACTGTTTTTTCATCTGGAACCTAAAGATTTGTTCAATGCAATTTTGCAATCATCTAACATAATTCAGTTGTTTTATGGAAGATAAAAATGAAAATAATAGAGGAAAGTGTTCTGTATTCATCACCAGTGAGCAGCAGAGCCAGTACTTTCTCCATAAATTCTTGACTCTGGCCATTGTTCTTTCCCAGAAAAGTTGGAGTTAATTAAGATGTACAGAGAGTCAAGAAGCACAAGACAGAGAGAGGCAGGCATAGAATCTCTCTGCCTCAGAAGAAGACACTGCCCCATCACTGCCAAAACTGGCAGCTCCCAAGTTTGGAGGCTAAAGGAGCTCCGTTTCCCATTCCCTTGGCAGCATCCCTGCTAAGCTCTGCTGCTGGGAACTTCATTCTCTGAAAAGAGGCCCTCAGAGCTGTTCAACAATACTAGTCACTTCAGTTACAAAACATTCTGATGTGTAAAGTTTATTACTGTTGAATGGACATCATTTCACTGAATGTACAAAAGTTCAATTTCAAAGCAGAAATTTCTAGGATGTTAGTTAAGGATTAAAAGAAAGAAAAGAAAAATACCAGAGCTTTTCACTTGCCCCAGATGACTGGCACCACCAGAGATTACTTTAGGAAAAAAATATTCTTGAACTGTAATGACTTCAGTTCCCAAACCCAAAGTTGACAGAGATCTCACAGTTATTAAAGTTAATAAATCAGAAAGGGAGAGAGAGATCCTACATGCAAATCTGGACAGCTTTTGCATTTTTCTGCACACAGAACTCAAAGAGTTCCTCTCCCCATTCCCTGGCCCTTCTTTTACCTCATGCAACATGGGTATCTTAAAAACAGCAAAGAGACTCATGGGACGCAAAGTTCTATAAGATGTAGTTATGGTACCTTATTTTTAAAAGTTTAAAAGTGTATCTTTATGGCCTTATGCAGCCACAATAACTTTTATATGTTTGATTGACATAAAACATGCATTGGCATAAAACATTTCCTCGAACTGTAGAAAAGTGGAGATTTTAGTCATTATTCTCTCCCCTCCTCCTCCAAGTGACGTTCCTTCCATTCTTCCTGTCCCTCCTCATTTGTTCAGTGCTATTGATCAGCTGTAGGGGGCACAAGGCAGCTGGTGACCCCAGAACAGCTCTTCTGGTTGTTGTAAAAGCTAAAATGAACTGAAATAAAATGCATGTGATTCACAAGCTAAACATACATGTGGAAATCAGAAGACCCAGCATTTACAGATCCTTTTAAGGTGAGCTTTCATACTTGGAGGTTTACATTGTCCCAGTTTCACTTTTGTGGGGTATTTTTTTTAAGTGAAAAGGGCTGTCTTTCCCTCTCAGATATAAGAGGTGTTTTCATATAGCTGATATAAATACTTCTGAAGTTTTATAGAGTGACTAATAACCCTGCGGAAATGAACCAGGCTGTCAACTTTCCCGAGATTTTTGGCTAGAAACCCGAATGTTGGCTAAAGGCATCCGAGCAAGATCCTCATCTTACAAAAAGGCTTTCTATTCAGAGACCATAAATATATGTGTACACAGAGGAACAGTTCACCTATTCCTCCAAAATAGTGGGAAGTCTACACTCTAAGTAAAATTCGAACTAAGCTTATAGTTAGCTGTATTTTAACTTGTATTAGAGTATAACTTCACTAATACCACCAAACAAACAAATAAGCATTGACTACCATTCTTTGAATATTGCTTCGGATTCCTTAAAACAAGCTTGGCCCCTTCATGAAGCAGCCTCCCGTTTGTGAGAGCAGACGGAGCTCTGAGTTG
The DNA here is from genome assembly GCF_030020395.1 of Manis pentadactyla. Taxonomy (NCBI): domain Eukaryota; kingdom Metazoa; phylum Chordata; class Mammalia; order Pholidota; family Manidae; genus Manis; species Manis pentadactyla. Next base: position 88,397,570 of record NC_080030.1, read on the forward strand.
GAAAAGAGAAAGTTCTCTGACATCATATTTTAAACTAGTGATTCAAATTTCATGACCTCGCTGTTGGTAATGGGGGCTTTTCCTGATGTTTTCCAAAAAATCTTACCTCAGACACTCTCTTCACATATTACTGAAATAGTTCATGTAATTGTTTACTGAAAGTGGCCCCAGTAGTCCCTCTTTCTCCAGGTTTTCCTGACCAGATGTCTATTTCTGTTACTGTATGTAGCCACTAATAACTCTTCCCTCGGGGGATTGAGGATGCGTAGTGGCTTGAGTAATTTATTTTACCCCCCCACCCACCCAATTTTCTGGCAAGTAGACCAGGAATTGTTGCCAATTAGTCAACAAGCATTTGCTAAGTGCTCACAGAGTAAAAGTGGTATCTTACATTAAAACTTTTGGTCAATTCATCCTGAGAAAACATGTAGAAGTTTAACAGAAAACCCCAGGTTCCCAGTGTCTAGATTCCCAGGACTTTCAGGGTTCTAGAATAATGCCAAGCCCAGAAGGAGCCAGAAAAATGAACAAACACCTCTTGTGAAGCAATCCTGAAGTGTCAGCGACAAGTGACAGCAGGTGCACTCTGATTGGTCAGTTTATTTCTCATAAGGAAAGTGCATTATATTTGGCTTCTAAAGGTTATAAAAGACCATTTGCACCTCCTTCCACTATCTCTTTACTAGTAACAACCAGCAAACAGAAAAATAACAAATAGAAAACAGAGAGAAGAAAGGAGATGAGGCAGTATTTCATTAAATCCCTATTGAGCTAGATAGTATTTTGAGATTACTAATAATTGTATTTTTTCTCTTTATGTTTGTCCCTGATTCTTATCACTCATTCTTGGAGTTAGCAAACTGTGTGCCATTTCTTCAGGGAAGAGCAGAATGCAGGGGTAGCCGGCAAGATTCTAGATTTGTTTCTAGAAAACTAAACCTATTTTCTTAATATTCTTTTAGCTATGGTTTCAAAAAGACTCAGGAGTGAAAATCTTCCCTCAAAGACAAAACAACAGCTGAACATTACACACATGTACACACCCCACACCCACACACAAACACCCTAGATTAGGAGGAAGAGGCCTGGGGTTCACAGACAAGGGCAATCAATGACACTTCTCCAGGGCTGACCCTCTGGAAGAGGAAGAGCAGCTGTGAGATGAATCCTGGATGACCACAGGAACTGGGCCCGTGAACTCTGTCAAAGGTGACCGCATCCTAAGCTCGCCCAGATGCGGAGGGCTGGTGTGCTCCAAGTGCCACCGTTGGCCGAGGCATATGGGATGTCAGTGACACTCATGAGATGCTGCAAACTAGTGGTCTATACTGCCTTCCCCATTTTCCAGGCAACATGCAAGTCTTCCCAGTTTTGATGTGAATGGACTCAATGACAACAGGGTTGAAATTCACCTCAGGCCAGGCAGTGGTACTTGGAGTCAAAAGTCAATGTGCATTACAGTAAATAAAGTTAGATTCCTTGCATGCATGAGTTTACAGAATGAGATTCATACCTTCTTCACTCAGTAACAACTGTATGTAATATTGTTTCTGTTTTACAGATAGGGAAATCTATGTGAGAAGTTACTTAACTTGCACAAATATATGCCATTAGTAAATAATGGAACTGGAATTTGAAGACAGGAGAGAGGATGGCAGACGCCAGTAGCCTGCTGATTAGCAAAAAATAGGAACAGCTAGTAAAGGGCAGAAAGTGGAGATAATGAGACTCAGTGTCTCAAAGGACCAACGAAACTCTCAGGACTAGGAGGAAAACCCCCAATTAGTGATCAGAAGCCCCTGAGGGCACATGTGATCCATACTGAAGAAGCCAAGAACCATATAGTAGTTCTATTATGTCATAATGATAGCATTATACTGAGAAATGCAGTCAAACTCTAGTTCTATCACCAAACCGAGGCCAGTAGATAGAACACTGGGTCACGCTGTTAGGGAGCTGTCTGCAGCCCCACAGAGCTGCTTAGTAAACAGGTTATTGCTAATGGTGGTGGTGCAACCCAGAACACATTGATAACAACAAAGAAGGAAATAGTTTGACTTTCTAGGGGGTGAAAAGAAAAGCCTGAAAGGAATTTGCTTCTGATTTGAAATACTGGTTTTGCAGCAAGACATGTCTTTAATGCATAGAAGGTCATTTATCTGTCAGACTTCACTCAGTAAGAAAAAGGGAAAGGTACCACCGTTCCTCCCCATAAAAAGAAAAGAAAAAAAAAGGGAATAAGAAATGAAGGGCAGGAGGAAAAGGAAAGAGAAGAAAAACACTTTTCCATCATCAAGTCCTTTATCAAGTTCCAGAATTTCTTCAGATATTCATGAACTTTGAACTCATGCCCTCTTATCGCTGGTAATCATAACAGTGATCAGAAAAAGATTAAACTATATTGATCAGTGAATTCTGTTAGGATAATGCAATTCTCATGCATTCCTGCACCTGTGTAAATTGGTAAAAATAAACTTCTCTGAAGCAAATTGACAATATGTAACAAGATTTTTTAAAGATGCTCATATTCTCTGATTCAGAATTTTATTTCTTGCAATCTTAGGCATGTAAAAAAAGGCTACATTCCTAAAGATTAACAGCAACATTTGTAAATCAGAAATTGACATTATGTTTCTTATCAAGTGCATCGTGGAGGATATGGTCTATGGTTCTGTCACATCTTTATTTTTTATTTTTTTAAATTTTATTTTGGTATCATTAATATACAGTTACATGAGCAATATTGTGTTACTAGATTCCCACCATTATTAAGTCCCTACCACATACCCCATTACAGTCACTGTCCTTCAGCATAGTAAGATGCTATAGAGTCACTAATCTTCTCTTTGCTACACTGCTTTCCTCATGGGCTCCCCCTAAGTTATGTGTACTAATCATAATACCCCTTATCCCTCCCTTTCCACCCATCCTCCCCAGTCCCTTTCCCTTTGGTAACTGTTAGTCCATTCTTGGGTTCTGTGAGTCTGCTGCTATTTCGTTCCTTCAGTTTTTGCTTTGTTCTTATACTCCACAGATGAGTGAAATCATTTGGTACTTGTCTTTTTCTGCCTGGCTTATTTCACTGAGCATAATACCCTCTAGCTCCATCCATGTTGTTGCAAATGGTAGGATTTGTTTTCTTCTTATGGCTGAATAATATTCCACTGTGCATATGCACCACCTCTTCTTTATCCATTCATCTACTGATGGACACTTAGGTGGCTTCCATTTCTTTGCTATTGTTAATAGTGCTGCAGTAAACATAGGGGTACATCTGTCTTTTTGAAACTGGGTTCCTGCGTTCTTAGGGTAAATTCCTAGGAGTGGAATTCCTGGGTCAAATGGTATTTCTATATTTAGTTTTTTGAGGAACCTCCATGCTACTTTCCACAATGGTTGAACTAATTTATATTCCCACCAGCAGTGTAGGAGGGTTCCCCTTTTTCCACATCCTCACCAACATTTGTTGTTGTTTTTCTTTTGGATGTTGGCCATCCTAACTGGTGTGAGGTGATATCTCATTGTGGTTTTAATTTGCAATTCTCTGATGATTAGTAATGTGGAGCATGTTTTCATGTGCCTGTTGTCCATATGAATTTCTTCTTTGGAGAAGTGTCTGTTCAGATCCTCTGCCAATTTTTTAATTGGCTTAGTTGCTTTTTGTTTGTTGAGGTGTATGAGCTCTTTGTATATTTTGGATGTCAACCCCTTACCGGATATGTCATTTATGAATATATTCTCCCATACTGTAGGGTGCATTTTTGTTCTACTGATGGTGTAGTTTGCTGTACAGAAGCTTTTTAGTTTGATATAGTCCCACTTGTTCATTTTTGTTTTTGTTTCCATTGCCTGTGGAGGTATGTTCATGAAGAAGTTGCTCATGTTTATATTCAAGAGAGTTTTGCCTATGTTTTCTTCTAAGAGTTTTATGATTTCATGAGTTACATTCAGGTCTTTGATCCATTTTGGGTTTACTTTTGTGTATGGGGTTAGACAATAATTCAGTTTCATTCTCTTATATGTAGCTGTCCAGTTTTGCTAACACCAGCTGTTGAAGAGGTTGTCATTTCCCCATTGTATGTCCATGACTTCTTTATTGTATATTAATTTACCATATATTCTTGGGTTAACATCTGGACTCTCTATTCTGTTCCACTGGTCTATGGGTCTGTTCTTGTACCAGTAACAAATTGTCTTGATTACTGTGGCTTTGTAGTAGAGCTTGAAGTTGTGAAGGAAGATCCCCCTTGCTTTATTTTTCCTTCTCAGGATTGCTTTGGCTATTCAAGATCTTTTATGGTTTCATATGAATTTTAGAACTGCTTGTTCCAGTTCATTGAAGAATGTTGTCAGTATTTTGGTAGGGATTGCATTGAATCTGTAGATTGCTTTAGGCAGGATGGCTGTTTTGAAAATATTAATTTTCTTCCTACCAAAGAGCATGGGGTGAATTTCCATTTATTAGTGTCCTCTTTAATTTTTTCTTAAGAGGTTCTTGTAGTTTTCAGGGTATAGGTCTTTCACTTCCTTAGTTAGGTTTATTCCTAGGTATTTTATTCTTTTAGAGCAACTGTCAATGGAATTGTTTTCCTGATTTCTCTCTCTGCTTCTTCATCATTATTATATAGGAATGCAAAAGATTTCTGTGTATTAATTTTGTATCGTGCAGCTTTGCTGAATTCAGATATTAGTTCTAGTAGTTTTGGAGTGGATTCATTAGGGTTTTTTACATACAATATCATATCATCTGCAAACACTGACAGTTTGGCTTCTTCCTTACCAATCTGGATGCCTTTTATTTCTTTGTTTTGTCTGATTGCCATGGCTAGGACCTCCTGTACTACGTTGAATAAAAGAGGGGAGAGTGGGCATCCTTGTCTTGTTCCTGATCTTAGAGGAAAAGCTTTCAGCTTCTCGCCATTAAGTATGATGCTGGCTGTGGGTTTCTCATATTTTGTCTATATTATGTTGAGGTACTTGCCCTCTATACCCACTTTGTTGAGAATTTTTATCATGAATGGATGTTGAATTTAGTCGAATGCTTTTTCAGCATCTATGGCAATGATCACGTGGTTTTTGTCCTTTTGTTGATGTGGTGGATGATGTTGATGGATTTAGAATGTACCATCCTTGCATCCCTGGGATGAATCCTACTTTTTCATAGCATATGCTCCTCTTAATGTATTTTTGAATTTGGTTTGCTAATATTCTGGGGAGTATTTTTGCATCTGTGTTCATCAAGGATATTTGTCTGTAGTTTTCTTTGTTTGTGGTATCTTTTCCTGGTTTTGATATTAGAGTTATGCTGGTTTTATAGAATGAGCTTGGAAGTATTTCCTCTTCTTCCATTTTTTGGAAAACTTTAAGGAGTGTGGGTATTATGTTTTCTCTGAATGTGTAATAAAATTCAGCAGTGAATTCATCTGGTTCAAAGGTTTTCTTCTTGGGTAGTTTTTTGATTACCAATTCAATTTCATTGCTGGTAATTGGTCTCTTCAGGTTTTCTGTTTCTTCCTGGGGCAGTCTTAGAAGGTTGTATTTTTCTAGAAAGTTGTCCATTTCTTCTAGGTTATCCAGTTTGTTAGTATGTAGTTTTTCATAGTATTCTCTAATAATTCTTTGTATTTCTGTGGTGTCCGTCATGATTTTTCCTTTCTCATTTCTGATTCTGTTTATGTGTGTAGATTCTCTTTTTTTCTTATTAAGTCTGGCAAGGGGTTTATCTATTTTGTTTACTTCTTCAAAGAACCAGTGCTTGATTTCATTAATTTTTTTACTGTTTTATTCTTCTCAGTTTTATTTATTTCTTCTCTGATCTTTATTATGTTCCTCCTTCTGCTGACTTTGAGCCTCGTTTGTTCTTCTTTTTCCAGTTTCAATAATTGCGAATTTAGACTACTCATTTGGGATTGTTCTTCCTTCATTAAATAGGCCTGGATTACTATATACTTTCCTATTAGAACTTCCTTCCCACAGAAGTTGGGGCATTGTGCTGTTGTTTTCATTTTTCTCCATATATTGGTTGATCTCTGTTTTACTTTGGTCATTAATCCATTGATTATTTAAGACCATGTTGTTAAGCCTCCATGTGTTTGTGAGCCTTTTTGTTTTCTTTGTACAATTTATTTCTAGTTTTATACCTTTGTGTCCTGAGAAGTTAGTTGGTACAATTTCAATCTTTTTCAATTTATTAAGGCTTTTTTTGTGGCCTAGTATGTGGTCTATTCTGGAAAATGTTCCATGTGCACTCGAGAAGAATGTGTATCCTGCTGATTTTAGGTGGAATGTTCCATAGATGTCCATTAGGTCCATCTGTTCTAATGTATTGTTCAGTGCCTCTGTGTCCTTACTTATTTTCTGTCTGGTTGATCTGTCCTTTGGAGTGAGTGGTGTGTCGAAGTCTCCTAAAATGAATGCATTGCATTCTATTTCCTCCTTTAATTCTGTTAGTATTTGTTTCACACATAGATATTTATAATGGTTATATCCTCTTGTTGGACTGACCCCTTTATCATTACGTAATGTCCTTCTTTTCCTCTTGTTACTTTCTTTGTTTCAAAGTCTATTTTGTCTGATACAAGTACTGCAAGACCTGCTTTTTTCTCCCTGTTGTTTACATAAATATCTTTTTCTATTCCTTCACTTTTAGTCTGTGCATGTCTTTGGGTTTGAAGTGAGTCTCTTGTTGGCAGCATATAGATGGGTCTTACTTTTTATCCATTCTATTACTCTGTGTCTTTTGATTGGTGCATTCAGTCCATTTACATTTAGGGTGACTATCGATAAATATGCACTTATTGTCATTGCAGGCTTTGGATTTGTGATTACCAAAGATTCAAGGGCAGCTTCTTTCCTATCTAACTGTCTAATTTAATTCACTTGTTATGCTATTATAAACACAGTCTGATGATTCTTTATTTCTCTTGCTTCTTTCTTCCTCCTCCACTCTTTATATGTTAGGTATTTTATTCTGTACTCTCTTGTGTTTCCCTTGACTAATTTTGTGAATAGCTGAGTTTATTTTGCTTTTAGTTAGTATTTAGTTGATCTACTTCCGTTGCTGTGGTTTTATTTTCTCTTCCATCTGGAGCAGTCCCTTTAAAATACACTGTAGAGATGGTTTGTTTGAGGTAAATTCCCTAAACTTTTGCTTATCTGGGAATTGTTTAATCCCTCCTTCAAATTTAATGGTAATCTTGCTGGATAGAGTATTCTTGGTCCAAGGTCCTTCAGTTTAATTGCATTGAATATACCATGCTACTCGCTGCTGGCCTGTAAGGTTTCTTCTGAGAAGTCTGATGATAGCCTTATGTGTTTTCCTTTGTAGGTGATCTTTTCTCTTTCTCTGGCTTCTTTTAATACTCTGTCCTTGTCTTTGATCTTTGCCATTTTAATTATTATATGTCTTGGTGTTGTCCTCCTTGGGTCCCTTGTATTGGGAGATCTGTGTGGACTTCTATGGCTTGAGAGACTATTTCCTTCCCCAGATTGGGGAACTTTTCAGCAATTATTTCTTCAAAGACACTTTATATCCCTTTTCTCTCTCTTCTTCTGGTACCCCTATAATGAGAATATTGTTCCGTTGGATTGGTTACATAGTTCTCTCAATATTCTTTCATTCTTAGAGATCCTTTCATCTCTCTCTGCCTTAGCTTCTTTGTGTTCCTGTTCTCTGATTTCTATTCCATTAACAGTCCCTTCCACCTCATTTAGTCTGTTCTTAAATCCTTCCATTGTTTGTTTCATTTCTGTTATCTCCCTTCTGAATTCACCCCTTAGCTCTTGAATATTTCTCTGTAGCTCCATTAGCATGCTTATGACTTTTATTTTGAATTCTTTTTCCAGAAGATTGGTGATTTCAATCTCACCAAGCCCTCTCTCTGGTGTTTGAGGGTTTTGGGGTTGAACAAGGTTCTTCTGTCTTTTCATGGTGATGGGAGTGGTCGCCTGTGAGTGGTGTTTGTGTCAGCTGGGAGAACAAAGTTCCTTTCTGCTTGCTGTATACCTTGCCTGTTTCTGCTGTCTGTGCTGGTCAACCATGCACAGAGAGCAGTTTCTGGGTTAATCCCCTAGGCTGCTGTGGGCTGGGCAGCCCTCAGGATGGCCTAGGGCCTTGGCGGGGTTTGCAGGCCAGCAGCATGTGTTCTGCTGCAAGAGCAAATCCCATTCCTGCCTTCTGGTCTCTGCACCCATCTCCACTGTCTGCCAGTCAACTGGGCACAGGGAGCAGCCTCTGGGTTAATCCCCTTAGCTGCCATGGGCAGTGTGGCCCTTGCTATGGCATACAGCACTGGTGGGGGTTGCAGGTGAGTGGCGCATGTTCTGCCATAAGAACAAAGCCCCTTCGTGCCTCCTGGTCTCTACCCCCATGTCCACTGTATGTGCCCATCAACTGCATGCAGGGAGAAGCCTCTGTGTTAAGCTGTGTGGTTGCTGCAGGCAGGGCTGCTCTCTGGCTGGTCTGCAGCAATGGCAGGGACAGCGGTTTGCTTGCAGGTGCCAGCGGGGAAGAAGGAACGGCAGGCTGCTTATCTCCATGAGGGGTCTCAGAGTTGCATTGCCAACCATGGCGTTAGGGTGATTGAAATTCCTTAAAGTTCCCAGCCTGCTGGGGTGAGCATGCCAGGATGATTTTGCCCACCTGTTAAACCCTTGTCCCCTTAAGAATGCTTTCTTTTTGTCCCAGGACAGCCAGCTCTAGGAACCTGTTTGCAGTCTTAGTCTCAGATTTTACATTTCCACTCCTCTTAATATCCAGAGCACCAAGCAATGTGTGTCTGTACTCCTGGGGAAGATTACTAGGGCTGGTTATTTAGCAGCCCTGTGCTTCCACTCCCTCCCCACTCTGATTCTTTTCCTCCCCCCGGTGAGCTGGGGTGGGGGGAATGCTCAGGTCCCACCAGGTCCCGGCTTTGTATCTTACCCTTTTCTGTGAGATGCTGGGTTCTTGCAGATGTAGCCTGGCTAGTGTACTGTATCTTCTGGCCCCTCTTTTAGGAATAGCTGTATTTGCTGTATATTTTCAAAATATATATGGTTTTGGGAGGAGATTTCTGCCACTCAACTCATGCCATCATCTTTTCCTTTCTCCCTGTCACATCTTTCTATGTTGACAGTAAGTGCACTAGTTAGGGTAAGGATTTAATAAAGTGTGTAACTGTTGAGTCATTGTGTTCTGTACCTGAAACCAATATATCAGCTACTCTACAATAAAGAAAAAGGATATAGAAATAAAAAAAGAAAAATAATATAGAATTTAAAAAATTGGCCTTTTATATTCATATAGATTTATAAATATATATAAATCAAATAATGTATTAAAAAAATATTACATATTCAGCCAGAGGGCGATTAAGCAATTCATTACAATACTTTTGTTTGAATTAAAATTATAGCTACAAAGACCATATAAAACATGAAAATTTGTTTATTTAAAGATCAGTGAAAAATCAGTATAAAGTTTATATTCACACTTTGATTACAACTCTGTTAAAAATACATACACAAATGAGAAAAGACTTGGAGAACATGAAAGAGTACTGCAACATGCTAACCATGACTGTTTAAATGAAGATACCATACACGGTTTCTTTTTTTTATTGAAGTATCATTGATATACAGTCTTATGCTGGTTTCAGGTATACAACACATGATTCAACAGTTACCCATATTACTAAATACTCACTCCAACTAGTGTAGTTACTACTATCTGTCAACATAGAAAGATGTTAGTGTATCATTAGCTATATTCTCCATAATTTACTACCATTGCTGTGACCAATTTATATTGTGATTGACAATTTTGTGCCCTTTTATCCACTCACCCTACCAACCCATTAACTCCAAACCCTCCCTCATGGTAAACACCAGTCACTTCTAGTGTTTATGAGCCTACTACTTTTTTGTTCATTTTGCTTTGATTTGTTTTTGATTTCACAAATAAGTGAAATCATATGGTATTTTTCTTTCTATGCTTGGCTTATTTCACTTAGCATAATACTCTCTAGGTCAGTCCATGTTACTGCAAAAGTCAGGATTTCTTTCCTTTTATGGCTGAAAAATATTTCATTGTATATATGTACCACCTCCTCTTTATCCATTCATCTATTGTTGCACTTTTGTTGTTCCCATATCTTGGCTATTGTAAATAATGTAGCAGTAAACATAGGGGTGCATATAACTTTTGGAATCGTGGATTTTGTTTTCTTCGGGTAAATTACTGGGTCCTATGGTGTTCCTACTTTTAGTTTTCTGAGGAATCTCCAAACTGCTTTCCACAGTGGTTGCACTGATTTACATTCCCACCAACCATCTAGGAGTGTTTCCTCTTCTCCACATTCTCACCAACACTTGCTATTTCTTGTCTTTTGGATAGTGGCCATTCTATTGCTGTGAGGTGATATCTCATTGTGGTTTTCATTTGCCTTTCCCTTACAATTAACAATGTGGAGCATCTTTTCACGTGCCTTTTGGCCATCTGTACTTTGTAAAAATGTCTATTCAGGTACCCTGTCCATTTTTTAATTGGGTTATTTGTTTTGGGGGGTTTGAGTGTTATGAGTTCTTTCTATATTTTGGCTGTTAACACCTTATTGGATAAATCACTTACAAATATAATGTCTCATAATGTAGTCTGCCTTTTTTATTCTGTAGATGGTGTCCTTTGTTGTACAGAAGCTTTTTGGTTTGGTGCAGTTCTACTCATACATTTTTTATTTTGTTTCCTTTGCCCTGGGAGATGTGTCCAGGAAAAAAATTCTCATGCTTATGTTCAAGAGACTTTTGCCTATGTTTTCTTCTAAGCATTTTATGGTTTTATGTCTTACATTTTGTTCTTTAATCTATTTCAAGTTTACTTTTATGTATAGAGTTAGACAGTAATCCAGTTTCATTCTCTTGAATATAGCTGTCCAGTTTTTGCATCACCAGTTATCGAAGAGACTGTCTTTTCCCCATTGTATATTCATGGCTCCTTGATCATATATAAATTGACCATATATATAAGTGTATGTGTGTGTGTGTGTGTGTGTATGTATGTATGTATGTAGGTTTATTTCTTAGCACTCTATTCTGTTCCATTGGCCCATGGGTCTGTTCTTGTGCCACTGCCATACTGTTTTGATTACTAAAGCTTTGTAGTATAGCTTAAAGTCAAGGACCATAATACCCCCAGCTTTGTTCTTCTTTCTCAGGATTGCTTTGGCTATGTGGAGTCTTTTCTGGTTCCTGTAAATTTTAGAACTATTTGCTTTTGTTTTTTAAAAAATATTGTTTGTATTTTAAGAGGGACTGCATTGAATCTGTAAATTGCTTTGGGCAGGATAGCCATTTTGACAATAGTAATTCTTCCTATCCATAAGCATGAGTTATATTTCCATTTATTTGTGTCTTCCTTAATTTCTCTCATTAGTGTCTTATAGTTTTCAGAGTATAGGTCTTTCGTCTTCTTAGGTTTATTCCTAGGTGCAATTGTAAATGGAATTGTTTTCCTGATTTCTCCTTCTGCTAGTTTGTTGTTGGTACAAAGGAATGCAACAGGTTTCTGTGTATTAATTTTGTATCCTGAAACTTTGTTAAATCAGTTATTACTTTTAAATATTTTTTCATGGAATGTTTAGGGCTTTCTATGTATAATAGCATGTCATCTGCAAACAGTGACAGTTTAACTTCATCCTTATCAATATGGATGCCTTTTATCTCTTTATCTTGTCTGATTGCCATGCTAGGATCGCCAGTACTATGTTGAATAAAAGTGGGAGAATGGACAACCCTGTCTTGTTTCTGATCTTAGAGGAAAAGCTTTCAGCTTTTCTCTGTTAAGTATGATGTTGTCTATGGGTTTGTCATATATGGCTTTATTATGTTGAGGTACTTGCCCTTTCTACATACTCATTTTTTTGAGAGTTTTTATCATGAATGGATCCTGAATTTTGTCAAATGCTTTTTCAGCATCTATGGAGAAGATCATGGGATTTTTGTCCTTTTTGTTAGTGTGGTGTATGATGATGGATTTTTTAATATTGTATCATCCTTGCATCCCTGGAATAAATCCTACTTGATCATGATGGATGATCTTTTTGATGTATTTTTTACTTCAGTTTGGTAATATTTTGTTCAGTATTTTTGAGTCTATGTTCATCAGGGTTATTGGTCTGTAGTTTTTTTGTGTGTGTGGTATCTTTGCCTGGTTTTAGTATTGAGTGATGCTGGCCTCATAGAATGAATTTGGAAGTATTCCCTCCTCTTCTACTTTTCTCAAAATTCTAAGGAGGATGAGAATTAGGTCTTCTCTAAATGTTTGATAAAATTCAGTTGTAAAGCCATCTGGTCCAGGGATTTTGTTCTCAGGTAGTTTTTGATAAACAATTCAATTTCATTGCTGGTAATTGGTCTGTTGAGATTTTCCTTTTCTTCCTGGGTCAGTCTTGGAAGGTTGTATTTTTCTAGAAAGTTGTCCATTTCTTTCAGGGATGTCATATTTGTTAGCATATAATTTTTCATAGTATTCTCTAATAATTCTTTGTATTTGCATGGGCCCTGTAGTGATTTTTCCTTTCTCATTTCTGATTCTATTTATCTCTGTAAACTCTCTTTTGTTCTTGATAACTCTGGCTAGGGGTTTATATATTTTGTTTATTTTCTCGAATAAGCAGCTCCTATTTCATTGATTCTTTCTATTGTTTTATTCTCAATTTTAATTATTTCTGCTCTGATCTTTATTATGTCTCTCCTCTACTGACTTTGAGCCTGATTTGTTCTTATTTTTCTTGTTTCATTAATTGTGATTTTAGACTGTTCATTTGGGATTGTTCTTCTTTCTGGAGGTAGGCCTGTATTGCAATATACTTCCCTCTTAGAACGGCCTTCTCTGCATCTCATAGATTTTTGGTGTTGAGTTATTGTTGTCATTTGTCTCCTTATATTGCTTGATCTCTGTTTTTATTTGGTCATAGATCCATTGATTATTTAGGAGCGTGTTATGAAGCCTCAATGTATTTGTGGGATTTTTGTTTTCTTTGCATAATTTATTTTTAGCTTTATACTTTTGTGGTGTGAGAAGCTGGTTGGCAAATTTCAATCCTTCTGAATTTACTGGTGCCCTTTTATGGCTTAGTATGTGATCTACTGTGGAAATGTTCCATGCACACTTGAGAAGAATGTGTATCCTGCTGCTTTTGGGTGTAGAGTTCTATAGATGTCTGTTAGGTCCATCTGTTCTAATGTGTTTTTCAATGCCTCTGTCTCCTTATTTTCTGTCTGGCTGATCTGTCCTTTGGAGTGAGTGGTGTATTGAAGTCTCTTAAAATGAATGCATTGCATTCTATTTCCTCCTTTAATTCTGTTAGTATTTGTTTCACATATGTAAGTGCTCCTATTTTGGGTGCGTAGATATTTATAATGGTTATATTCTCTAGTTGGACTGACTCCTTTATCATAATGTAATGTCCTTTGTTTCTGGTCACTTTCTTTGTTTTGAAATCTATTTTGTCTGATAAAAGTGCTTCTACTCCTGTTTTTTCTCCCTATTATCTGCATGAAATATCTTTTTCCATCCCTTCGCTTTTAGTCTGTGTATGTCTTTGGGTTTGAAGTGAGTGTCTTTTAGGCAGCATACAGATAGGTCTTGTTTCTTTATCCATTCTGTAACTCTTTGTCTTTTGATTGCTTCATTCAGTTCATTTACATTTAGGGTGATTATTGATAGATGGATACTTATTTTCATTGCATGCAGGCTTTAGTATTGTGTTCACCAAAGGTCCAAGGGCAGTGTCTTTACTATCTAACAGTCTAACTTAACTTGTTTGGTACATTTCAAACACAATCTAGCGGAGCCAACATGGCGGCGTGAGTAGGACAGTGGGAATCTCCTCCCAAAAACATATATACTTTTGAAAATACAACAAACACAACTAGCCCTAAAAGAGAGACCAGAAGACGCAGGACAGTGGCCAGACTGCAGCTACACCAGCGAGAACCCAGCGACTGGTGAAAGGGGTAAGATACAAGCCCCGGCCCGGCGGGACCCGAGCGCCCCTCCCCCCAGCTCCCTGCGGGAGAAAAATAGGCAGAGCGGGAGGGAGACGGAGCCCAGGGCTGCCGAACACCCAGCCCCAGCCATCCGGGCCAGAGCGCAGACACAGTACATGCCCAGGGGGCCCTGGATACTGGGGGAACAGGGAGTAAGACCTCTGAGCGGGTGCTGAAGCTGATGCCCCTGTGACAAAGAAAAGCGGGGGCTTTTTGAAAGTCTTAAAGGGACAGGGACTTAACAGCATGACGGAAACAACCCAGGTCACAGTACAGCAGCTGGAAACTACAGGGAAAACCGGGTGCACTAACCCCCTGGGCAACAGCTCTGAGACCCCTCACGGAGGCAAACAGTCAAGCAGCCCCCCCATCCATCACCCCACCGGGCGCTGCGAAAGCAGAGAAGCAGCCTGAGACAAATTCCGCCCACAGAAAGGGAAATTTCTCCCTCCCGGCCAGGCAAGACACAAAGACCCAGTCTACACGCAATTACCCAACACAAGCCACTAGGGGTCGCAGTTGCCCCAGTAAAGAAAGGCCAGTAGCAAGTGAAAAGTTTGGCCCTCCCAGCTGACAGTCAATAGCACCTGTCAACATGAAAAGGCAAAAAAATATGATCCAGACAAGACTAACCCAGACAGCTTCAGCATCTGCTACATCTTCCCCTGAGAAGGAATCTGGGGAGATAGATTTAGCCAGTCTACCTGAAAAAGAATTCAAAACAAAAGTCATAACCATGCTGATGGACTTGCAGAGAAATATGCAAGAACTAAGGAAGGAGAATTCAGAAATAAAACAAGCTCTGGAAGGACTTCAAAACAGAATGGACGAGATGCAAGAGACCATTAATGGACTAGAAAACAGAGAACAGGAACGCAGAGAAGCTGATGCAGAGAGAGATAAAAGGATCTCCAGGAATGAAAGAATTTTAAGAGAGCTGAGTGATCAATATAAAAGGAATAATATAAGAATCATAGGCATTCCAGAAGAATTAGAGAGAGAAAAGGGGATAGAAAATGTCTTTGAAGAAATAATTGCTGAAAATTTCCCCAAACTAGGGGAAGAAATGGCCTCTCAGACCACAGAGGTACACAGAACTCCCATGACAAGGGATCCAAGGAGGGCAACACCAAGACACATAATAATTAAAATGGCAAAGATCAAAGACAAGGACAAAGTATTACAAGCAGCCAGAGAGAAAAAAAAGGTTACCTACAAAGGAAAACCCATCAGGCTATCATCAGACTTCTCAACAGAAACCCTACAGGCCAGAAGAGAATGGCATGATA
Organism: Manis pentadactyla; assembly: GCF_030020395.1. Lineage (NCBI taxonomy): Eukaryota > Metazoa > Chordata > Mammalia > Pholidota > Manidae > Manis > Manis pentadactyla. The sequence continues at coordinate 88,412,887 of NC_080030.1, forward strand.
TACTTAATGCAATGAAACAGAAGGGCCTCGAACCAAGACTACTGTATCCAGCACGAATATCATTTAAATATGAAGGAGGGATTAAACAATTCCCAGACAAGCAAAAGTTGAGGGAATTTGCCTCCCACAAACCACCTCTACAGGGCATCCTACAGGGACTGCTGTAGATGGGAGCACTCCTAAAAAGAGCACACAACAAAACACCCAACATATGAAGAAGGGAGGAGGAGGAATAAGAAGGGAGAGAAATAAAGAATCATCAGATTGTGTTTATAATAGCTCAACAAGCGAGTTAAGTTAGACAGTAAGACAGTAAAGAAGCTAACCCTAAACCTTTGGTAACCACAAACTTAAAGCCTGCAATGGCAATAAATTCATACCTTTCAATAATCACCCTAAATGTAAATGGACTGAATGCACCAATCAAAAGACACAGAGTAATAGAATGGATAAAAAAGCAAGATCCATCCATATGCTGCTTACAAGAGACTCACCTCAAACCCAAAGACGTGCACAGACTTAAAGTCAAGGGATGGAAAAAGATATTTCAAGCAAACAACAGAGAGAAGAAAGCAGGTGTTGCAATTCTGGTATCAGACAAAACAGACTTCAAAATAAAGAAAGTAACAAAAGACAAAGAAGGACATTACATAATGATAAAGGGCTCAGTCCATCAAGAGGATATAACCATTATAAATATATATGCACCCAATACAGGAGCACCAACATACCTGAAACAAATATTAACAGAACTAAAGGAGGAAATAGAATGCAATGCATTCATTCTAGGAGACTTCAACACACCACTCACTCCAAAGGACAGATCCACCAGACAGAAAATAAGTAAGGACACAGAGGCACTGAACAACACACTAGAACAGATGGACCTAATAGACATCTACAGAACTCTACATCCAAAAGCAACAGGATACACGTTCTTCTCAAGTGCACATGGAACATTCTCCAGAATAGACCACATACTAGGCCACAAAAAGAGCCTCAGTAAATTCCAAAAGATTGAAATCCTACCAACCAACTTTTCAGACCACAAAGGCATTAAACTAGAAATAAACTGTTCAAAAAAAAGCAAAAAGGCTCACAAACACATGGAGGCTAAACAACACGCTCCTAAATAATCAATGGATCAATGACCAAATCAAAATGGAGATCCAGCAATATATGGAAACAAATGACAACAACAACACTAAGCCCCAACTTCTGTGGGACGCAGCAAAAGCAGTCTTAAGAGGAAAGTATATAGCACTCCAAGCATATTTAAAAAAGGAAGAGCAATCCCAAATGAACGGTCTAATGTCACAACTATCAAAATTGGAAAAAGAAGAACAAATGAGGCCTAAGGTCAGCAGAAGGAGGGACATAATAAAGATCAGAGAAGAAATAAATAAAATTGAGAAGAATAAAACAATAGCAAAAATCAATGAAACCAAGAGCTGGTTCTTCGAGAAAATAAACAAAATAGATAAGCCTCTAGCCAGACTCAAACACAATCTAAAGGTTCTTTTTTTTTCTCCCTTCTCTTCCTCCTCCACTCTTTATATACTAGGTGTCATATTTTGTACTCTTTCTGTATCCCTTGACTGCCTCGTGGGTAGTTGATTAATTTTGCATTTGCTTAGTAATTAATTGGTCTACTTCCTTTACTGTGGTTCTATTTTCTTTGGTGACAGCTATTTAGCCTTAGGAATACTTCCATGTATAGCACTTCCTCCAAAATACAGTGTAGAGATGGTTTGTGGAAGGTAAATTCCCTCAACTTTTGCTTATCTGGTAACTGCTTAATCCCTGCTTCAAATTTAAATGGTATTCTTGTTGGTAGAGTATTCTGGTTCAAGGACCTTTTGTTTTATTGCATTAAATATATCATGCTACTCCCTGCTGGCCTGTAAGATTTCTTCTGAGAAGTCTGATGATAGCCTGATGGGTTTTCCTTTGTAGGTGATCTTTTTTCTCTCTCTGGCTGCTTTTAATACTCCATCCTTGTCCTTGATATTTGCCATTTTAATTATTATATGTCTTTGTGTTGTCTTCCTTGGGTCCCTTGTGGTGGGAGATCTATGTACTTCAGTAGCCTGTAAGACTATTTCCTTCCCCAGATTGGGGATGTTTTCAGAAATTTTTTCCTCAAAGATACTTTCTATCCCTTTTTCTCTTTCTTCTTCTTTTACCCCTATAACATGAATATTGTTCTGTTTTAATTGGTTGCATAGTTCTCATTATTCTTTCATTCCTAGAGACCCTTTTTGCTCTCTGTGCCTCAGCTTCTTTGTATTCCTGTTCTATAATTTATATTTCATTTCCTATCTCCTTTACTTGGTCTAACCTGCCTTTAAATCCCTCCATTGTATGTTTCATTTCAGGTACTGTATATTTCAAAGTCTCTATCTCCTTCTTGAAGTCCTCCCTGAGATCTTGAATAATTTTCTGTAACTTCCTGAGCATGTTTATAATATTTATTTTGAAATCTTTGGCGATTACAGTCACTTAGTCCTCTTTTTGGTGTTTGAGTGATTTTGGGTTGTACCAGATTTTTTTGCTGTTTCATATTTCTAACTATTACTATGGAATAATAACTTTGTGTAGATGGTACCCTTTAGTGCCCAGAAGCTCTACTCTCTGGAGGTGCCCAGCACCTTGAGAGACAGTGAGGGTCACAGGCGAGTGGTGTCTGTACTTTCCAGGAGATAAAGCTCTTTTCTGCTTTCTTGCTGCAGTGCCTTCTTCCACTACTGGGGCCTGTAGGCCAAGCACACAGGGAGGACTCTCTGCAATATACCCCTCTAGATGCCGTAGGTGGGGCTGCCCTCTGGCTAGCCTAGCACAATGATAGGGCAGTAGGTTTGCAATCTGGTGCTGGCCAGGAAGAAGAAGTAGCCTGCATAATGCACTGCAAGACCATAGGACTGCATTGCCAGCTAGTTGGATGGAGCATCTGAAGCTCCTGTAAATTCCCAACCTGGGTGTGCTGGGATGATTTTGTCCCCCTGACCAGCAAGCTCTGTGTAATCCTTGCCCCTTTAGCAGCCCTCTCACTATTGAAAAATCTTTCAAAGTTCCCACCTTTCTTTCATCCTGGAGCAGCTGGTTTTGGGTTCCTGTTCTCCACCAGCAGCTGGATTCTTAGTCTCTCCAAGTATTCTGCCTGTCTTTGCTTTCCAACTCCACTAATCTCAAGAGTACCATGTAATGTGACTTCCTGCTCCCAGAGATGCTCTCTAGGGGTGGTTGTTCAGCAATCTTGGCCTTCTACTCCCTCCCCACTCTGTTTCTCTTCCTCCTGCCTGTGAGCTAGGGTGGGGGAAGGGATAGAGTCCTGCCAGATCATGTCTTGCTACTATACCCTTTCTGTGGGGGTCTTCTCTTTTCCCCAGATGGAGGCCATTTGTTGCATTCATCTTTGCAATCACTCTTTCAACATTAGTTGTACTTGCGTTATTTTCATGTTATATGTGGTTTTGGGAGGAGGTTTCTGCTTCACTTCTCACACTGCCATATTTTCTTCTTGATTTTTAAAAAAATTTTTGTTAAGGTATTATTGATATACACTCTTACGAAGGTTTCACATGAAAAAACAATGTGGTTACTACATTTACCCATATTATCATGTGCCCACCCATACTCCAATGCAGACACTGTCCATCAGTGTAGTAAGATGCCACAGATTCACTGTTTGCCTAATCTGCACTACACTGTTTTCCCTGAGACCCCCCACACCATGTGTACTAAACATAATACCCCTCAATCCCTCTCTCCTTCCCTCCCAACCACCCTCCCATACCCCTCCCCTTTGGCAACCAGAAGTCCCTTCTTGGAGTCTGTGAGTTTGCTGCTATTTCGTTCCTTCAGTTTTGCATCGTTCTTACACTCCACAAATGAGGGAAATATTTGGCAATTGTCTTTCTCCACCTGGCTTATTTCACAGAGCATAATATCCTCCAACTCCATCCATATTGTTGCAAATGGTAGGATGTGTTTTTTTCTTATGATGGAATAGCATTCCATTGTGTATATGTACCACATCTTCTTTATCCATTCATCTACTGATGGGCACGTAGGTTGCTTCCATATCTTGGCTACTATAAAAAGTGCTGCGATAAACATAGGGGTGCATATGTCTTTTTGAGTCTGAGAAGTTGTATTCTTTGGATAAATTCCAAGGAGTGGGATTCCTGGGTCAAATGGCATTTCTATTTTTAGTTTTTTTGAGAAACCTCCATATTGCTTTCCACAATGGTTTAACTAGCTTACATCCTCACCAGCAGTGTAGGAGGGTTCCCCTTTCTCCGCATCCTTGCCAGCATTTGTTGTTCTTAGTCTTTTCGATGTTGGCCATCCTAACCGGCATGAGGTGATAACTCATTGTTGTTTTAATTTGCATTTCCCTGATGATTAGTGATGTGGAGCATCTTTTCATGTGTCTGTTGGTGATCTGAATTTCTGGTTTGAAGAATTGTATCTTTATACCCTGTGCCCATTTTTTTTGTAGATAATTATTTTATATTGAAGGGTAGTTGACACACAGTATTACATTACAATAGTTTCAGGTGTACAGCATAGTGATTCAACATTTATATACATGACAATTCTAGGTACCAGCTATCACTGTACCAAGCTGCTACAATATCTTGACTATATTCTTTATGCTATACATTACATTCCGGTTACTTATTTATTTTACCATTGGAAGTGTTTACTAATTTTTTTTGTGTGTGAGGGCGTCTCTCATATTTATTGATCAAATGGTTGTTAACAACAATAAAATTCTGTATAGGGGAGTCAATGCTCAATGCACAATCATTAATCCACCCCAAGCCTAATTTTCATCAGTCTCCAATCTTCTGAGGCATAACAAACAAGTTCTTACATGGAGAACAAATTCTTACATAGTGAATAAGTTACATAGTGAACAGTACAAGGGCAGTCATCACAGAAACTTTCGGTTTTGCTCATGCATTATGAACTATAAACAGTCAGTTCAAATATGAATACTCATTTGATCTATATACTTGATTTATATGTGGATACCACATTTCTCTCTTTATTATTATTTTTAATAAAATGCTGAAGTGGTAGATAGATACAAGATAAAGGTAGAAAACATAGTTTAGTGTTGTAAGGGAGCAAATGTAGATGATCAGGTGTGTGCCTGTAGACTATGTGTTAATCCAAGCTAGACAAGGGCAATAAAACATCCACTATGCAGAAGATTTCTCTCAGAACGGGGGGGGGGGGTGAGGTTCTAAGCCCCACCTCTGTTGATCCCCAATTTCTCACCTGATGGTCCCCCTGCGACTGTGCCTGTCTTAGTTTGTTCCTCCATTGAGGAATCTTACCCGTCTCTGGCTAACCAGTCATCTTCCGGGGCCATACAGGGAAATGAAAAGTTGGTAAGTGAGAGAGAAGCCTTAATGTCTGAAATGGTTAGCTTTTTATTTCTTTGCATATTTATGCCCTGTAGCTTCTATGCCCAGCATTTGTCTTGAGGTATCTTTACCACTTGGAAGAATTATGATACTCGGTAAATTTGATATGAGGCATGAATTCTATTTAAGGGTTGTAATTAGGAAGGAAGAAGAAAAGCTATAGAAGTAGCAGGCAGAAGAAAACATGGGAAGATTGATTATTTCTTTGACATATCTTCTTGTAGAGTAACTTCAGCATGTATAGGTTTTAAGCTACTACTTAAATTGCACACATACATTAACATAATAGGAGTATAGTTACATAACCAAAGCATATTTGTAATTACCAGCCATCTCCAGTGAAACCACGAAAACCAGTTAGGCACCTTAGGCATTTGTGAAAACTTATCTATGATATGGTGGATATTGTCCAACTGAACTTGAACAGTCTGAGAGAAATCAGACAAATTAAAACAACCCATTCCTGGGGACTGTTCACATCCCTTATGTTCTTTTAACAGTAAATAGTCTGTAGTTGTAAGATTTTGGAGTGCTACAATTTGCACTTCTCCTAATTCTTGGTTGAGTTCCAACAGTATAGATCCAGTCAAATTTCTTGTTTTACTGTATGCACAGGCCAGCTTAGATATTTCCTTCCTCATTCCCATGGCAAGTCCAGGAACTGGTGGGATGAGTGCATCTACAGCTGTAGCAGTGCGTGGATCTTTGTTGGGGTTTTTTGATGATCATCTTCTGGCATGAGTCTTCCAGAGAGTGCTGATGTTGGAAGTTCTTTTTCATATCGTATCTTAGTTCATTTTTGGGGTAGCCCAATAAGGCTTTGATCCTCTGTATAAACACAAACAGACCCTTTGCCTACACTTTTATATGCCCTTTATACCCTTGTGTAGAACTCATTGGAGGTTACCACACAGGAACTGCCCTTTTTGTTTTGATGTCTTTTGTTTTGTTTTGTTTTTGGTATCACTAATCTACACTTACATGATGAATATTATGTTTACTAGGCTCTCCCCTATACCAGGTCTCCCCTATAAAACCTTTACAGTCACTGTCCATCAGCATAGCAAAATGTTGTAGAATCACTACTTGCCTTCTCTGTGTTGTACAGCCCTCCCTTTTCTCCTACCCCCCCATGCATGCAAATCTTAATACCCCCTTACTTCTTGCCCCCCTTATCCCTCCTTACCCACCCATCCTCCCCCTTCCTTTCCCCTTTGGTACCTGTTAGTCCATTCTTGAGTTCTGTGATTCTGCTGCTGTTTTGTTCCTTCAGTTTTTCCTTTGTTCTTATATTCCACAGATAAGTGAAATCATTTGCTAATTCTCTTTCTCCGCTTGGCTGGTTTCACTGAGCATAATACCCTCCAGCTCCATACATGTTGCTGCAAATGGTTGGATTTGCCCTTTTCTTATTGCTGAGTAGTATTCCATTGTGTATATGTACCACATCTTCTTTATCTATTCATCTATCAATGGACATTTAGGTTGCTTCCAATTCTTGGCTATTGTAAATAGTGCTGCGATAAACATAGGGGTGCACTGATCTTTCTCATACTTGATTGCTGCATTCTTAGGGTAAATTCCTAGGAGTGCAATTCCTGGGTCAAATGGTAAGTCTGTTTTGAGCATTTTGATGTACCTCCATACTGCTTTCCACAATGGTTGAACTAACTTACATTCCCACCAGCAGTGTAGGAGGGTTACCCTTTCTCCACAGCCTCGCCAACATATGTTGTTGTTTGTCTTTTGGATGGCAGCCATCCTTACTGGTGTGAGGTGATACCTCATTGTAGTTTTAATTTGCATTTCTCTGATAATTAGTGATGTGGAGCATCTTTTCATGTGTCTGTTGGCCATCTGTATTTCTTTTTTGGAGAACTGTCTGTTCAGTTCCTCTGCCCATTTTTTAATTGGGTTATTTGTTTTTTGTTTGTTGAGGCGAGTGAGCTCTTTATATATTCTGGACGTCAAGCCTTTATCGGATCTGTCATATTCAAATATATTCTCCCATACTGTAGGGTTCCTTTTTGTTCTATTGATGGTGTCTTTTGCTGTACAGAAGCTTTTCAGCTTAATATAGTCCCACTTACTCATATTTGCTGTTGTTTTCCTTGCCCGGGGAGATATGTTCAAGAAGAGGTCACTCATGTTTATGTCTAAGAGGTTTTTGCCTATGTTTTCTTCCAAGAGTTTAATGGTTTCATGACTTACATTCAGGTCTTTGATCCATTTTGAGTTTACTTTTGTATATGGGGCTGGACAATGGTCCAGTTTCATTCTCCTACATGTAGCTGTCCAGTTTTGCCAGCACCATCTGTTGAAGAGAGTGTCATTTCCCCCATTGTATGTCCATGGCTACTTTGTCAAAAATTAATTGACCATGTATGTTTGGGTTAATGTCTGGATTGTCTAGTCTGTTCCATTGGTCTGTGGCTTTGCTCTTGTGCCAGTACCAAATTGCCTTGATTACTATGGCTTTATAGTAGAACTTGAAGTTGGGGAGTGAGATCCCCCCTGCTTTACTCTTCTTTCTCAGGATTGCTTTGGCTATTCGGGGTCTTTGGTGTTTCCATATGAATTTTTGAATTATTTGTTCCAGTTCATTGAAGAATGTTGCTGGTAGTTTCATAGGGATTGCATCAAATCTGTATATTGCTTTGGGCAGTGTGGCCATTTTGACGATATTAATTCTTCCTAGCCACGAGCTTGGGATGAGTTTTCATCTGTTAGTGTCTTCTTTAATTTCTCTTAAGAGTGACTTGTAGTTTTCAGAGTATAAGTCTTTCACTTCTTTGGTTAGGTTTATTCCTAGGTATTTTATTTTTTTTTGATGCAATTGTGAATGGAGTTGTTTTCCTGATTTCTCTTTCTGTTGGTTCATTGTTAGTGTATAGGAAAGCCACAGATTTCTGTGTGTTGAATTTGTATCGTGCAACTTTGCTGTATTCCGATATCAGTTCTAGTAGTTTTGGGGTGGAGTCTTTAGGGTTTTTTATGTACAGTATCATGTCATCTGCAAATGGTGACAGTTTAACTTCTTCTTTACCAATCTGGATTCCTTGTATTTCTTTGTTTTGTCTGATTGCCGTGGCTAGGACCTCCAGTACTATGTTAAATAACAGTGGAGAGAGTGGTCATCCCTGTCTAGTTCCCAAACTCAGAGGAAATGCTTTCAGCTTCTTGCTGTTCAATATAATGTTGGCTGTGGTTTTATCATAGATGGCCTTTATTATGTTGAGGTACTTGCCCTCTATTCCCATTTTGCTGGTAGTTTTTATCATGAATGGATGTTGAACTTTGTCAAATGCTTTTTCAGCATCTATGGAGATGATCATGTGGTTTTTGCCTTTCCTTTCATTGATATGGTGGATGATGTTGATGGACATTCGAATGTTGTACCATCCTTGCATCCCTGGGATGAATCCCACTTGGTCATGGTGTATGATCCTTTTGATGTATTTTTGAATTCGGTTTGCTAGTGTTTTGTTGAGTATTTTTGCATCTATGTTCATCAGGGATATTGGTCTGTAGTTTTCCTTTTTGGTGGGGTCTTTGCCTGGTTTTGGTATTAGGGTGATGTTAGCTTCATAGAATGAGTTTGGGAGTATCCCCTCCTCCTCTATTTTTTGGAAAACTTTAAGGAGAATGGGTATTATGTCTTCCCTGTATGTCTGATAAAATTCCGAGGTAAATCCATCTGGCCCGGGGGTTTTGTTCTTTGTTAGTTTTTTGATTACTGCTTCAATTTCGTTGCTGGTAATTGGTCTGTTTAGATTTTCTGTTTCTTTCTGGGTCAATCTTGGAAGGTTGTATTTTTCTAGGAAGTTGTCCATTTCTCCTCCTAGGTTTCCCAGCTTGTTAGCATATAGGTTTTCATAGTATTCTCTAATAATTCTTTGTATTTCTGTGGGGTCCGTCGTGATTTTTCCTTTCTCGTTTCTGATACTGTTGATTTGTGTTGACTCTCTTTTCTTCTCAATAAGTCTGGCAGGAGGCTTTTCTATTTTGTTTATTCTCTCGAAGAACCAGCTCTTGGTTTCATTGATTTTTGCTATTGTTTTATTCTTCTCAATTTTATTTATTTCTTCTCTGATTTTTATTATGTCCCACCTTCTGCTGACCTTAGGCCTCATCTGTTCTTCTTTTTCCAATTTTGATAATTGTGACATTAGACCATTCATTTGGGATTGCTCTTCCTTTTTTAAATATGCTTGGATTGCTATATACTTTCCTCTTAAGACTGCTTTTGCTGTGTCCAACAGAAGTTGGGGCTTAGTGTTGTTGTTGTCATTTGTTTCCATATATTGCTGGATCTCCATTTTGATTTGGTCATTGATCCATTGATTATTTAGGAGCGTGTTGTTAAGCCTCCATGTGTTTGTGAGCCTCTTTGCTTTCTTTGTACAGTTTATTTCTAGTTTTATGCCTTTGTGGTCTGAAAAGTTGGTTGGTAGGATTTCAATCTTTTGGAATTTTCTGAGGCTCATTTTGTGGCCTAGTATGTGGTCTATTCTGGAGAATGTTCGATGTGCACTTGAGAAGAATGTATATCCTGTTGCTTTTGGATGTAGAGTTCTATAGATGTCTATTAGTTCCATCTGCTCTACTGTGTTGTTCAGTGCTTCCGTGTCCTTACTTACTTTCTGCCCGGTGGATCTATCCTTTGTGGTGAATGGTGTGTTGAAGTCTCCTAGAATGAATGCATTGCAGTCTATTTCCCCCTTTAGTTCTGTTAGTATTTGTTTCACATATGCTGGTACTCCTGTGTTGGGTGCATATATATTTAGAATGTTTATATTCTCTTGTTGGACTGAGCCCTTTATCATTATGTAGTGTCCTTCTTTATCTCTTGTTACTTTCTTTGTTTTGAAGTCTATTTTGTCTGATATTAGTACTGCAACCCCTGCTTTCTTCTCGCTGTTTTTTGCTTGAAATATGTTTTTCCATCCCTTGACTTTTAGTCTGTACATGTCTTTGGGTTTTAGGTGAGTTTCTTGTAAGCAGCATATAGATGGGTCTTGCTTTTTTATCCATTCTATTACTCTGTGTCTTTTGACTGGTGCATTCAGCCCATTAACATTTAGGGTGACTATTGAAAGATATGTACTCATTGCCATTGCAGGCTTTAAATTCGTGGTTACCAAAGGTTCAAGGTTAGCCTCTTTAGTGTCTTAGTGCCTAACTTAGCTCGCTTATTGAGCTGTTATATACACTGTCTGGAGATTCTTTTCTTCTCTCCCTTCTTGTTCCTCCTCCTCGATTCTTCATATGTTGGGTGTTTTGTGCTGTGCTCTTTCTAGGAGTGCTCCCATCTAGAGCAGTCCCTGTAAGATGTTCTGTAGAGGTGGTTTGTGGAAAGCAAATTCCCTCAGCTTTTGTTTGTCTGGGAATTGTTTAATCCCACCATCATATTTGAATGATAGTCGTGCTGGATACAGTATCCTTGGTTCAAACCCTTCTGTTTCATTGCATTAAAGATATCACGCCATTCTCTTCTGGCCTGTAGGGTTTCTGTTGAGAAATCTGATGTTAGCCTGATGGGTTTTCCATTATAGGTGACCTTTTTCTCTCTAGCTGCCTTTAAAACTCTTTTCTTGTCCTTGATCTTTGCCATTTTAATTATTATGTGTCTTGGTGTTGTCCTTCTTTTATCCTTTCTGTTGGGGGTTCTGTGTATTTCCATGGTCTTTTCGATTATTTCCTCCCCCTGTTTGGGGAAGTTTTCAGCAATTATTTCTTCTAAGATACTTTCCATCTCTTTTCCTCGCTCTTCTTCTTCTGGGACCCCTATAATACGGATATTGTTCCTTTTGGATTGGTCACACAGTTCTCTTAATATTGTTTCATTTCTGGGGATCCTTTTGTCTCTCTCTATGTCAGCTTCTATGCGTTCCTGTTCTCTGATTTCAATTCCATCAATGGCCTCTTTCAGTCTATCCATTCTGCTTATAAACCCTTCCAGAGTTTTGTTTCATTTCTGTGATCTCCTGGCATCTGTGATCTCCCTCCGGACTTCATCCCATTTGTCTTGCGTATTTCTCTGCATCTCTGTCAGCATGTTTATGATTCTTATTTTGAATTCTTTTTCAGGAAGACTGGTTAGGTCTGTCTCCTTCTCTGGTGTTGTCTCTGTGATCTTTGTCTGCCTGTAGCTTTGCCTTTTCATGGTGATAGGAATAGTTTGCAGAGCTGGGAGTAGTGCTGGCTGGAAGAACTTCCCTTCTTGTTGGTTTGTGGCCCTCCTTTCCTGGGAGAACAGCGACCTCTAGTGGCTTGTGCTGCGCAGCTGCGGGCAGACAGGATTTCTGCTTCCTGCCCGGCTGCTATGGAGTTAATCTCCGCTGTTGCTGTGGGCGTGGCCTGGCTCGGGCAGCTACTCCAAAATGGTGGAGTCGCGTTGGAGCGGGAGCTGCTGGGAGGCTATTTATCTCTGTAAGGGGCCTCCCTGCTCCCTGTAGCCCAGGGGTTAGGGTGCCCCGAGATCCCCGGATTCCTTACCTCTGGATTAAGTGTCCTGCCCTGCCCCTTTAAGACTTCCAAAAAGCACCCGCCAAAACAAAACAATGACCACCAAAAAAAAAAAAAAAAAAAATTTTTTTAATTAAAAAAAAAAAACGGTGGCCACTCGTTTTTCTTTATTCCCCGGCTCCAGCCTCAGGCATCTGCTCTCCTTTCTTGCTGCCCTGTTTCCCTAGTATTGGGGTCCCTATCCCTTTAAGACTTCCAAAAAGCGCTCTCCAAATCAAAACATCAAAAAAAGAAAGTGGTCACTTGCTTTTCTGGTGTCCTCTGGCGCCAGGCCTCTGGTGCCCACTCACTGTTCTTGCTGCCCTGTTTCCCTAGTATTGGGGTCCCTATCCCTTTAAGACTTCCAAAAAGCGCTTGCCAAAACAAAACAGCAAAAAAAAAAAAAAAATTTGGTTGTGCGCTTTTCTTATGTCCTCTGGTGCCCGGCCTCCGGTGCCCGCTCACTGTTCCTGCTGCCCTGTTTCCCTAGCATCCTTGGCCCCCTGGGCACGTACTGTGTCTGCGCTGTGACCCAGATGGCTGGGGCTGTGTGTTCGGCAGTCCTGGGCTCCGTCTCCCTCCCGCTCTGCCTATTCTTCTCCCGCCGGGAGTTGAGGGGATGGGCGCTCGGCTCCCGCCAGGCCAGGGCTTGTATCTTACCCCCTTCGCAAGGCGCTGGGTTTTCTCAGGTGCGTATGTGGTCTGGATATTGTCCTGTGTCCTCTGGTCTCTATTCTAGGAAGGGTTGTCTTTGTTATATTTTCATAGATATATGTGGTTTTGGGAGGAGATTTCCGCTGCTCTACTCATGCCGCCATCTTCTGCCCCTCCTCTTCCTCTGCCCATTTTTTAATAGGGTTATTTGCTTTTTTGGTGTTGAGGCGTGTGAGTTCTTGATATATTTTAGATGTTAAACCCTTGTTGGATACGTCATTTACAAATATATTCCCCCGTACTGCAGGGTATCTTTTTGTTCTAGTGATGGTGTGCTTTTCTGGAAAGAAACTTTTTAGCTTAATGCAGTCCCATGTGTTCATATTTGCTTTTGTTTTCCTTGCTTGAGGAGATGCATTATGGAAGCATTTGCTAATGCTTATATTCAGGAGATTTTTGCCTATGTTGTCTTCTACGAGTTTTATGGTTTCATGACTTACATTCAGGTCTTTGATCCATTTTGAGTTTACTTTTGTGTATCGGGTTAGACAATAATGCAGTTTCATTCTCTTACATGTAGCTGTCCAGTTTTACCAACATCACTTGTTGAAAAGGCTGTCATTTCCCCATTGTATATTCATGGCTTCTTTATTGTATATTAATTGACCACATATGACTAGGTTTATATCTGTGCTCTCTAGTCTATTCCATTGGTCTATGGGTCTGTTCTTATGCCAGTACCAAATTGTCTTGATTACTGTGGCTTTGTAGTAGAGTTTGAAGTTGGGGAGCATTATACCCCTGCTTTATTTTTCCTTCTCAGGATTGCTTTGGCTATTTGGGGTCTTTTGTGGTTCCACATAAATTTTAGAACTATTTACTTTAGTTCATTGATGAATGCGCTTAGTATTTGGACAGGAATTGCATTGACTCTGTAGATTGCTTTAGACAGGATGGCTGTTTTGGAAATATTAATTGTTCCTATTCATGAGCATGGGATGTTTTTCCATTTATTGGTATTTTCTTTAATTTCTCTCATGGGTGTCTTGTAGTTTTCAGAGTATAGGTCTTTCACTTCCTTGGTTAGGTTTATTCCTAGGTATTTTATTCTCTTTTATGCAACTGTGAATAGAATTGTTTTCCTGATTTCTCTCTCTGCTACTTCATAGTTAGTGTACAGGAATGCAACAGATTTCTGTGTATTAATTTTGTATCCTGCAACTTTGCTTAATTCAGATATTAGATATAGTAGTTTTGGAGTGGATTCTTAAGGGTTTTTTAGGTACAATATTATGTCATCTGCAAACAAGAGAGTTTAAGTTCTTCCTTGCCAATCTGGATGCCTTTTATTTCTTTGTGTTGTCTGATTGCCACGGCTAGGACCTCCAGTACTATGTTGAATAGAAGGGGGGATAGTGAGCATCCTTGTCTTTTTCCCGATCTTAAAGGAAAAGCTTTCAGCTTCTCATTGTTAAGTATGATGTTGGCTGTGGGTTTGTCATATATGGCCTTTATTATGTTGAGATACTTGCCCTCTATACCCATTTTGTTGAGAGTTTTTATCATGAATGGATGTTGAATTTTGTCGAATGCTTTTTCAGCATCTATGGGGATGATCATGTGGTTTTTGTCCTTTTTGTTGATGTTGTGGATGACGTTGATGGATTTTCGAATGTTGTACCACCCTTGCATCCCTGAAATAAATCCTACTTGACCAGATGGATGATCTTTTGGATGTATTTTGTAATTTGGTTTGCTAATATTTTGTTGAGTATTTTTGCATCTATGTTCATCAGAATATTTGTCTGTAGTTTTCTTTTTTTGTGGTGTCTTTGCCTGGTTTTAGTATTAGAGTGATATCAGCTTCATAGAATGAGTTTGGAAGTATTCCCTCTTCTTCTATACTTTGAAAAACTTTAAGGAGGATGGGTAATAAGTCTTCGCTAAATATTTGATAAAATTCAGTGGTGAAGTCATCTGGCCCAGGTGTTTCGTTCTTAGGTAATTTTTTGATAACCAATTAAATTTGGTTTCTGGTAATTGTTCTCTTCAGGTTTTCTGTTTCTTTCTGGGTCAGTCTTGGAAGGTTGTATTTTTCTAGAAAGTTGTCTGTTTCTTCTTGGTTATCCAGTTTGTTGGCATACAATTTTTCACAGTATTCTCTAATAATTCTTTGTATTCCTCTGGAGTCCTTAGTGCTTTTTCCTTTCTCATTTCTGGTTTATGTGTGTAGACTCTCTATTTTTCTTGATAAGTCTGGCTAGGGGTTTATCTATTTTGTTTATTTTCTTGAAAAACCAGCTTTTGCTTTCATTGATTCTTTCTATTGTTTTATTCTTCTCAATTTTATTTATTTCTGCTCTAATCTCTTTATTATGTCTCTCCTTCTACTGACTTTGGGCCTTATTTGTTTTTCTTTTTCTAGTTTCATTAATTGTGAGTTTAGAGTGTTCATATGGGATTGTTCTTCTTTCCTGAGGTTCGCCTACATTGCAATATACTTTCCTCTTGTCATGGTCTTTGCTGCATCCCACAGATTTTGTGGTGTTGAATTATTTTTGTCATTTGCCTCCATATATTGCTTCATCTCTGTTTTTATTTGATCATTGATCCATTGGTTATTTAGGAGCATGTTGTGAAGCCTCCATGTGTTTGTGGTATTTTTCATTTCTTTGCATAATTTATCTCTAGTTTCATACCTTTTTGGTCAGAGAACATATTTGGTACAATTTCAATCTTTTTGAATTCACTGAAACTCTTTTTCTGGCCTGGTATATGATCTATTCTTGAAAATGTTCCATGTGCATTTGAGAAGAATGTGTATTCTGCTGCTTTTGGGTGTAGAGGTCGTAGATGTCTGTTAGGTCCATCTATTCTAATGTTTTGTTCAGTGCCTCTGTGTCCTTACTTATTGTCTGTCTGGTTGATCTGCCCTTCAGAATGAGTAGAGTGTTGAAGTCTTCTAGAATGAATGCATTGCATTCTATTTACCCTTTTAATTCTGTTGGTATTTGTTTCACATATGCTGGTGCTCCTGTATTGGGTTCAGAGATATTTATAATGGTTATATCTTCTTGTTGAATTGACCCCTTAATCATTATGTAATGTCTTTCTTTGTCTCTTGTGACTTTTTTTTGTTTTGAAGTCTATTTTGTCTGATACAAGTAGTGCAACTCCAGCTTTTTTGTCCCTATTAGTTGCATGAAATATCTTTTCCCATCCCTCCACTTTTTGTCTGTGTATGTATGTCTTTAGGTTTAAAGTGAGTCTCTAGTTGGCAGCATATAGATGGGTCTTGTTTTTTTATCCATTCAGTGACTCTATGTCCTTTGAATCGTGCATTCAGTTCATTTACATTTAGGGTGATTATCAATTGGTGTGTACTTATTGCCATTTCAGGCTTTAGATTCGTGGTTACCAAAGGTTCAAGGTTAACTTCCTTACTATCTAAGAGTCTAACTTAACTCAGATAATATGGTATTACAAACACAATCTAAAGGTTCTTTTTTTCTCCTCCTTTTTCTTCCTCCTACATTCTTAATATATTAGGTATCATATTCTGTATTCTATCTCTTGATTGACTTTGGGGATAGTTGATTTAATTTTGCATTTGCTTAGTAATTAACTATCCTACTTTCTTTACTGTGGTTTTATTACCTTTGGTGACAGCTATTAAACCTTAGGAACACTTTCATCTGTAGCAGTCCCTCCAAAGTACACTGTGGAGACTGGGAGGTAAATTCTCTCAGTTTTTGCTTATCTGGAAATTACTTAATCCCTCCTTCAAATTTAAATGGTAATCTTTCTGGATTAAGTATTCTTGGTTTGAGGCCCTTCAGCTTCATTGCATTAAATACATCATGGCACTCCCTTCTGGCCTGTAAGATTTCTGCTGAGAAGTATGATGATAGCCTGATGGGCTTTCCTTTGTATGTGATCTTATTTCTCTCTGTGGCTGCTTTTAATAGTCTGTCCTTATCCTTGATCTTTGCCATTTTAATTATTATATGTCTTGGTGTTGTGTTCCTTGCGTCCCTCGTGTTGGGAGATCTGTGCACCTCCATGGCCTGAGAGACTATCTCCTTTCCCAGATTGGAGAAGTTTTCAGCAATTACCTCCTCAAAGACACTTTGTATCCCTTTTCTCTCTCTTCTTCTACTAGTACACCTATAATGTGAATATTGTTCCATTTGGATTGGTCACACAGTTCTCTCAATATTCTTTCATTCGTAGAGATCCTTTTCTCTCTGTGCCTCAGCTTCTTTGTATTCCTCTTCTCTAATTTCTATTTCATTTATAGTCTCCTCTGCCATATCTAATCTGGTTTTAATATCCTGCATTGTGCTCTTCAATGGTTGGATATCTGACCAGAATTCATTTCTGAGTTCTTGAATATTTTTCTGTGCCTCCATGAGCATGTAAATGATTTTTATTTTGAAATCCCTTTCAGGAAGATTCATGAGGTCGATTTCTTTTGAATCTTTCTCAGGAGTTTTATTCATAATTTTTCTTTGAACTAGATTTCTTTGGCGTTTCATATTTTTATATGGCACTATCTAGTGCCCAGAAGCTCTGCTCTCTGGAACTACTCAGTTCCAGAAGCAATGTCAGGGGTCTCAGGGTAGCTTGGTGCCTGGGGGGAGGAAAGAGCTCTTTTCTGCTTCCTGGCTGCTATGCCTGCCTCCACTGCCAGAACAAGTGGGCCGAGCACACAGGTATAAGCCTCTATGCTCTGTGTTTGTAGTTGCTGTAGATGGGGCTTCCTTCTGGCTGGCCTAAAACCAGGGTAGGGTTTGTCGGTTTGCGAGTCAGGTGGGGCTTGCTGGGAGAAAGGTGCAGTAGGCTGTGTATCACAGAGGGGGTCCTTCAAGCTGTGTAGCCAGCCAGGGAGCTTGAGCCCCTGAAGATTGAGAAAGTTCCCAGTCTGCTGGGCAGAGTGCACCCAGACAATTTTGTCTACCTCTCCTTTCTCCTGAGCAGTAAACTCTGTGCAATCCTTGCTGCTTTAGGAGCCCTTTTGCTGTTTGGAAGTCTCTCAGACTTCTTGCCTTTCTTTTGTTCCAGAGCAGCTGGATAAGGATCCCTGTTTTCCACAAGTGGCTGGAATCTCAGTCTCTCCAGATATTCTGCCTGTCTTAGCTTTCCAACCCCCTAATCACGGGAGTATCATGCAAGCACCATGAAATGTAGGTTTGTGCTGCCAGAGCTCCAGAGTTAGGTATTCAGTGGTCCCAGGCCTTCACTCCCTCCCCACTCTATTTCTCTTTCTCCTGCTGGTGAGCTAGTGTTGGGGAAGGGCTTGGGTCCCACCAGGCCATGGCTTTGGTATGTTACCCTGTTCCATGAGGTTTATTCTTTTCTCCAGCTGTATGCAGTTTGGCACAGCCCTCATTCCTGTTGCTCTTTCAGGATTAGTCATATTAATTATATTTTTGTATTATATGTGGTTTTAGGAGGAAGCCTCTGTCTCACCTCTCATGCCACCATATTTAATCCTCTGCTTTCCCTTGATTTCTTTAAAAAATTTTTATTGTATCTATATAGGCTTTAGATTTCTTGTTTCCATAAGTTTCATAGATAGTTACATAAATACATATTAGTCTATATTTGGTTCCTCTATTTAGAACACATTCTAAGATTACTTCTTTTTTATTTTTTCCTCCTCCACTTTTTATATATTAGATGTCATAATCTTATATCCCTTGACTTTTTTGTGTATAGTTGATTTTACTACTTTTTTTTAACGTAATACTTGCTTGGTGAGTAATTGGTCTACTATCTTTACTGTGGATTTATTTTCACTGATGAAAACTATTTAGGCTTAAAAGCATTTCCATCTACAGAAGTCCCTTTAACATATACTGCAAGGCCTGTTTGTGGTGGTGAAATCTTTTAACTTTCATTTATCTTGAAAACTTTTAATGTCTCCTTCAATTCTGAATGATAACTTTGTGAGGTAGAAGATTCTTGGTGAAAATGTCCTTCTGTTTCAATATATTAAATATTTTATACCACTTCCTTCTGGCCTGTAAAGTTTCTGCTGAGAAGCCTGATAGGGTTTACTTTATAAGTAGTCTTTTCTTCTCTCTCTGGCTACTTTCAAAACTCTCTCCTTATTCTTAGTCTTTGTCATTTTAATTATTATATGTCTTGGTATTGTCTTCCTGGGTTTCCTTTTGTTAGGAGCTGTCTGTGCTTCCAGAACTTGGGAGTTCTGTTTCCTTCCCCAGGTTGGAGAAGTTTTCATAAATCATTTCTTCAAAGAAATGTTCTGTCCCTTTGTCTCTCACTTCTCCTTCTGGTAACCCTGTTATGCAAATATTGTTTCACTTGAAGTTGTTACAGAGCTCTCTTAGCATTCTTTCTTGTCTAGAGATTCTTTTTTCTCTCTATTCCTCAGCTTTGTTGTTTCCCTGTTTTAAAATTTCCTCTCATTGTCTCCTGTACTTGCAACCACCTATTATTCATTCTCTCCATTTTATATTTCATTTCACTTACTCTGTTCTTGAGCTCTGAATGGCTCTTTTTCAAGTCTATCTCTTTGTTGAAGTCCTTTCTGAGATCATCAATACTTTTCTGCAGAATAGTGAGCATATTTAAGATTTTTACTTTGAAATATATATCAAGAGGACTGGTGATCTCTGTTTCAGTTAGTCCTTTTTTCTGGTGTCTTATTCTGTAGTACTATTTGGACCATATTCCTCTGCCTCCTCTGTCAGGGTTTCTACCTTTTTTCCTTTGTAATAGATATATCTCCACTATGCTTCCTGATCTTGAAAGTAATGGCATTATGAAAAAGGCATCCTATGTTGCCAGAAGCTTGAGTTCCTTTACTCTCCAGCACATGATTCTTCTTTGCAGTGGAGCCCCAGTTGCTGTTGGTGGCCATGGGTAGGGCTACCTTTCTGTCTGTCTTCCAGCAGTGGTCTAGCTCAGTCCCTTGAAAACAGCAGTTCACTTCAGCTGGACTTTTGTGAGATGAGCAGAGGTGCTTCTGCTGGGATCATTATAGATGGGGCTGCCCTCTTCCTGCCCTGCAGTGATGGTGGCGTTGCTGGGGCAAGGTGATGGGTAGTGTGGTTGTGAACCAGGGCATGCAGGTATATTGCAGTAGAGTGTGCTGGCATATGGTTGTGCAGTGACACAATGGCTTGTGGCATCATGGTGGTCAGGTGAGCTGGACCAAGGCAGGCAGACCATCAGGACCTGGCTCATGAGAATGAAGGAGCCCTCAGAGCTGGCACCCACATTTGGGCTGAGAAAATGTCAAAAAAGCTGAGAAATACTCCCTCTGCTTGCTAGGAAGCAATATTTGACTGCTGCTGGGCAAAGCAGGCTAGGGGGCAGGGTGGGCTTTGCAGGGAAGCACCTTTGGGCTGAGGCTCCAGCAACAGGGATGTAGTGTTTGGGGCTCCCGTGAGGTCCTGGTCTGTGGGGCTGAGGGAAAGTTGGGGAAGTGTTGTCTACTTACCCTTTCTCCTGAAGACAGAATTCCATCCAACCCTAACCCTTCTGGCACTGTTCTTTCTGTGGGAAAAATTTTCAAACTGCCACCTCTGTGTTGGTTCTCAGTGAGATTGATGGAGTATGCCTGTCCTCCACAGCAACAGGAGACTCAGCCTTTCAGAATGCTCCAACTCTCCCTGGTGTCCAGCCCCCACTAATCACCAGATCCCAATATGATGTGGACTCATGTTCCCAGAGCAGATCTCCAGAGTCAGGTGCACAGAGATCTTGAGTGTTTATCCCCTCCTTGCTCTGTTGCTTTCCAACCCACTGGGATGGGGGAAGGGATGGGTCTCACCTGACTGTGGGTCTGCCAGTTTACCCTTCTCTGTGTGGTCTTCTTCACCATGTGTAGGTGGTCTATTTCCACAGTCTCCAGGTCATTGTCAGGGTTAGTTGTGTTTGCTATAGTTGCCTCTTGGTGTGTGTGTGTGTGGGAGCAGGTTTCCACTTTCTCTTCTTACTCTGCCATTGTTTTCCCCCTCCTCATTTGGTTCTTCTTTGTTATGTTTATGTTGTCAAAATGTAATGTGTTCTAAGGTATTCCATCTTTTATAATGTATCTCAATGTTGATAGGGAATAAAATTTCAATCAAATGTAATTTTATGAAAGCTTAATTTAATGCTAAACTGAAGTCAGAAAAATATTTGTTGTGTTGTACAGTGATTTTTATTTTTAAATACATTACATTTTCAGAATTTAAGGGATTATTCTTAAACTACTTGGAAAATAAGGTTATCTAGAATGAGTTACATATTTCATCTAAATTTTCCTAAAAGGCCAAAAAAAGAATCACTACCTGTAATTCTTCACTACCTGTAATTGCTGTGAACTTTAATTGCTATAAACACACAAACATATGTTGCATGTGTGGGGAAAATCGGTGATTAACCACACTGGTGTTAACTTTTATTCCCTTTTAAATATTTTCAGTATTTGTCTCAGAAATTATCTAAAGGAATATGGAAGCCAGATTCAAACATTTATTAAGTATTACCTGAGATCCGGCTACACAAATAAAAACCTAGCAATTTTTTTCACCCAGATTTTTTTCAAATAATGAAATTATTGAATACATATGATACCCGAGTTTTGAAACCTTAAAATTGAACATTTATAAAAATGGTGGTAGACGTGGTCCTGTGATCTCATTCTTATTAAGATTTAAATAACTGATGATGTTTAATGCATTCATTTCCTGGAGAATTTTACATTTTGGCAGTGAAGGAACTCTTACACCATAGAAGTGAATCTTTAATAGTACAATTTCAGAAGCCAGTCTGATGATGGGAAATCAGGGGCTGAATGGAAGTTCTTTAGAGTTCTGAAATCATGTGCTGAAGATAACCATTGATCTAACCTCTTGCATATTTAGTATAGTGGTGCTAGAGGTTATTTGCATGGACACAGCTATAATTCAGATTCACTATATTGCAGCACAAACATGTTCAATATTTGACTTTGGAGCTTTTGGGAAACATTTCCAATTCAATGTTACCAAGACTGTAAAACCCTCTGCATAGCTTTCAGAAAGGCCTATTTGTTTTGTAGCTAACAGCTAATGTACATGACCCCATAATAAATTGTTTTGTATGTTCACTTTCCTTCCCAATTTGTTAATATTATTAAGGAGCCCAATTCTTCACTTAGAAGGTCTGCAAGGATAGAAACCTGACAGACACACAAAATAAATGAGACAGTTTGAATAGTTACTTTCATGAACAAATTGGGAATTCATTACGTTGTGGGAACAATACCTCCTTCCTTAACTCTGTTGTTCTGAATTGGCTAAGTAATTAGGCAAAAAAGAAAATAACAATCTTAAATTCTTCAGCTTTTTGTTGGTTTTATAGTGTTATATCTTCACTGGCCAGAGTTATAACAAAACTGGTACAAGATTGACAGACATGTTAACTGGCAGGTATAACAAAAAAACTTGCAGGCAAGAAGGTTGAAATTATTGGCTAAAACTGGATTTTATAATAATTGCCCTTTTCAGGATGGTACCAGGTCTGTATTCCATTACCATTGATAATTAGGACTTCACTAGATAGTAGTTCATGAGTTTGTCAAATGCTTTTAGGGTTTGTGTGTGTGTGTGTGTGTGTGTGTGTGTGTGTGTGTGTGTGTGTGTGTGTGTGTGTGTATGTGAGCATGCACACATGTGCTCTTGCCAATTTTTATGCCCTCCTAAATTAAGGCCTTGTTTGTCTAATTTACTGTATTCAGTGCTATGGAATTTCCACAAATAAAGTATTTATTTAGGATGATGATCATGATTATGAAGATGGTGATCTTCTGTATTAATATTCTTTAAGAGTCCATTAAACAGCCATACTAATGTAGACGTACAGTTGAAATGGCTTGAATGTGTCTCCTTAGGCAGGTATACAGGGTATATACCTGGAATAACAATGACTGGGCTATAGAATATCATATTCTTTATTGACATCAACAGATTATTCTCCATAGTTATTGTGCCAATACACACATCACCCAGAGAGTTCCTATTTCTCTAAATCCTCACAATTTGTTCTCAGACTTTTAATTTTTTCCAATGTATTAAGATAAAAGTGCTGTCTTCTTTTACTTTGCATTTTCCTGCATTAATTACTACTAAAGTTGACCATCTATTCTTATAATATTGGCCATTTGCATTTCTTCTTTTGTGAATTTTCCTGAAACATATATTTGCCCAATTTTCCATCTGTTGATTGCTATTTTTTAAATTGATTTTAGAAAAGATTGTTATGTGTTCTTGACACTAATATTTTGCTTTTATATTGTTGCAAATATGTTTTCCCAATCTATTACTTCTCTTTTCATTTATTGTGTGTTCTGTGATACAGAATTTTCATTTTATAGTAGTCATTTAAATCTATCGATTCTTTTCTTGCCGCTTCTTTTTGTCTCAAGTGATTTCTTCCTATCCAATGTCATAAAGATACTCTTATTTTTTCTCTAAAGGTGTTCAGGTTTTACTTTGCCCATTCAGGTCTTTTATCATTTAAATTATTTTTTCAATATGTTGTGGATTGAAGATCCAATTTCCATTTCCCTATTTCCCTGTATCAATGGTCAGTTGTTCTAGTAAAATTTATTAAGCAGTCCATCATTTTCTTACTCCTCTGTAATGCCAGATCTGCCACAAAATGAGTTTCCATAAAAGCATGAATCTGTTTCTCAGTTCTTTCTGTCCACTGGTCTATTTGTCTTTCTGTGCGCCCATACCATACTGTCTCAATTATTATCTTGCAGTAATTCTTGACTCTCCCCCCCACCCTCAAGTTTTACTGGTTATGTTGTGCCCTTTATTCTTCCACACAAATTTTAAGATAAGCTTTTCAATTTCACAAAAAACACCTTCTGGAATTTTGATAAGAATTACATTAATTTATTGATAAAATTGATAAAATTTGTAATACCGATTCTTCCTAGTATGCTGCTCTATTTAAGTCTTTAAGCCTTACAATGATTTTATTATTTTCTCAATAAAGGTCTTGCACATCCTTTGTTAGATATGTTATGAGATGCTTTATAGTTCCTGTTGCTTAGATTATCCAGTTATCAATATTGTGTCATCAATATTGGCGACCAGTGTGAGGGTCTATGGAATGTCAAGATTATCAACTTTCCTCCACCATGATGCGCAGCAGTTAGGAAGGCTCTGGGGCAAGCAGTGAATGTGTGCTCCTCTGCATGCCGTTGCTACAGAACCTTCTGTCTGAAGGCACTGTTGTCACCCTTCAGGCCTCACTGTGGTACCATTTACCAAAGCTGCCAGGTCATTTTTAATAGTTTCCTATTTCCTCCTTTGAAGATATGTTATTTGGTAATCTGTGGCTGAAAATACCAGTACTTAAAGTCTTTGTAGCTGTTTTGATTGTCTACCTTTTCCACCTGTGTGTGCCAACGGTGCTTTATCTGTCTACTTAGTTATTTTTGATCATCATTTACTATTCTCTTTAGAAAATTATTTGTTGCAATCTTTGATGTTGCAAAGTTCAGTCTTCCAGGCAAGATTCAGTTTTGCTTCAACATGGCTCCAACAGTCACTACTGCGTGGAAGTAGGTGACTGTCTTGCCAATGGGTTTCAGCCCTGGGCAAGTTCACTATGGATTCAATGAGACTGAAAAAATAGTGGAACATTCTTGGGGTGAAAGTGTTCATACCCATCCTTATTCCCACAGTGGCAGGTTTAATTAGTAGAATCCTATCTACTCAGAGCAAGTCTGCATGCAGCAAGCTGATCTCTGCATCTGGGCCTCTCTGCCCACAGCCATTTCAGCCTCTATCATCGGTGCTGCCAACACTCCAGCCTCTGCTTTCCTGCAGGCATGTGGCTTTGTAGCAGCCCAGAGCACTGGGCAGAGCTCTTTATATAGAGTCAATAATAATGTATTGCCTACATGTGTGCAGTGAGCAAGCCGGCTGGGGCCAGGTGAGAATCTTGGCTATAAGAACCTTCACTTAGTTCTCTGATGAAAGTATTACCTTACCCTATCCCAATATACCTGGGTAGTGGCCAGATATCCATTTCACTCCTAAGTATGTTGATGTAGCCACAGATATTTTCCTTCCCACAAGTGAGGCTCAGCAATGCCCAGAGGAACAATCTCAGCAGATCTGAAGACTCCTGTACCTAGCAGTACTCAGTCAACTTAACTGAGCATCATTCAGGTCTTTTTTAGAATAAAGACATCATAGGGAAGAGATATAAGTCCTCCTATGTGCTGCCTTGGCATCTGTTGCTCCCAGGAGGGCCTCCTCTGGCCTAATCCCACATTCTCCTCTGCACTCTCTTCTGTGGATGAGGTCTTCTAGCCAAACAGCCTCCCTCTCAAGGGGACCAAGCACAGTGTCTGCTTATTCCTAAGTCAGGGACTCCAGTGCTTTTCCAGTTTGAGGAATTATTCAAACAAGTTAAACACATCCCCCCGTGTCTGAAAGCGGAGGGCACCTGACCCTTTGGATATTTCTCCAGCCCTCAGTTTATCACTCTGTTTCCAAGTGCAATGCCACGGGGCCCTTCACAGCAGGGGGTGTCGTCCTCTGCATTATGGGTACACGTGGCCAATGAACTGCTGTTGATCCTGTCTGTCCGGTGTCCGGAATTGTGTCTTTGTTCATCCTCATAATCTTAGGGCAGGAATACCACCCTTACCAACAGGGTGAAGATAAGGTGATAAAAGCAGAAAGCCAAAGCTAATAGTTCTTCCAAGCTGATGAAAACATTCCTGTGTAGAGATTATATTCTGGATAAAAGACTAAAATTTTTATCTAACCTGCTTTCTAAATTTTATCTAAATTTTTATCTAAACTTGCTTTCATAACTCTTTGAAGTTCTGTCTTTATTATTTATTATGATAATTACTATTATTAATACCATTTATGTATTTATATGTCGGACATATGCCTTATTCTATTTAATCCTGACACCCATTTTACAGCTAAGAAAACTGAGACAGAGAGAGGTTAAAATAATTTGTGCATGATCATAGGTTTAATAAGTGGCAGAGTCAGGAGTAAACCTAACTTGTTTCTGTTTATCTTTTACTTCCAGAGCTTCTGCGCTTAACACAAGATTGTACCACTATCATCATTTGCTATAATCATAATTGTCAATGAAGTTCCTTAGAGACTCCAAATTATGACTAGAACTCAAAAAGGGTTGCCTAAAACGCACTAGTAAATGGGAAACCACTTAAATTCAATTAAAGTAATGAATATTTCTAATATGACAAAATACTAGGCACAATATATGGTTGTAAAATTGTATTATTGATTTCTTATTGAGTACACTTAGGTTTAGAGTTGGAAAGGCATCTTACCATGTCAAACAAAACCCCCAAGCAGAATCAACATATACATGTAGAATAAAAGAGTAAAACTAGTGTTCTTGGTCAATTATGTACAAACTACTATTGAAATGGACAAAAGTCTTATAAAATTTACATTGAAAATAATGACAAATGAGAAGATAAAAATTAAAAAGTTAAAGATGGAAGGAAAACAATTAGACCTTTTTTGGGATAAGAAAAGTAAACTGGAAAAAAACTGTCAATGTTCTTTTCATCTTCGACATTTGAAAACATTTTCCCTAGAGACTCTTTTGAATTCTCCATCCGGTGCCTTTATTTGTGGAATCTGAACTTTGTAACAAAGAGAACTTTTTTTCGTGCAGTCAGCAATTTAGAAAACAAAGTAAATAAGATTGCTTACATAGTCTGGCTTAGTCCACAAGGAACTAGGCAAATGAAGAATGAAAAGTTTTAATTCTCACTTTTATAGATGGAAGATGCACCAGAGAAAATTGTGCCAGCTATATTTTTGTCCCACATACTGTGGCTGTCACTTTTCCAACATTTGGTGAACAGGAACCCACCCACCTCTCCTTGTTAGTCCGCAATACCTTTATCCATTTCTTTAGGAGAACAGCATCCTTGCATTCTGCAGGACATTCGTTAATAATGACAATAACGTGAGTGTGTGTTTGCCCACGTACCGTTGATTGGCTGGTTTCTTAGCCTTCTCGACCTTGTGACTTCCACATCACTGACAGTATGTTGCTGATCGGAATAGAGGGTCTCCTCACTTCATGTGTGAAAAGGTCATGCACATGAAGCAGTACTTGTGTGCAGAAGTAATTTTTCAGATATATAACAACCTACAACACAGGCACCCACTGAACAGAAAGGACAATGGAGCAGAGCCATTAACTCTTCATTTGCTTCATTATAGGGATTCCAATGGGTCCTAAGGTAAAAGATAGAGTTATACATGGGAGGCTTGGTGCAGTGTATATTTTCTATCTGGTTCATAATTATTTCAGTATTTTAACAAGAAACTTAGCTATACTGTGTATTCTTAGTGCATATCATCTCTCTCTCTCTCTCTCTCTCTCTCTCTATATATATATATATATATACGCACACACACATATACACATAACAAATGTATGAATTCACAAGAGTTGAAATAGCTTTTCAAGTATTTGGAATCTTTTTTACATGTATAAAGTGAAAATCCCCTATGACTGTAAGATCTTACCTTAATTGGTTGTATGACAGAACTCTTCCGTGAGCCACACTGACACATGAGTACTGACTGATGAGGAAATTTATCTAAAAGGGTTTTAAACACTGGTAGAAATTTTTTGATGTTTTGATGTGGCTTCCTTGGGGAGAGACTCTTTTTGGGATAAGAAAAGTTAATTGTAAAAAAACTAGCAATGTTCTTTTCATCTTCGACATAATTGATTCTACCTGTGCATCATTTTGAGTCCCATTGCCTATGCCTATTTGTAATGTGGGTTTCATTTCCATAAAATGGGAACATAATAAATATAGGGTTTGCTAATGATTGTTTTATGTGGCTGCCAATCTGCCAAGTAGCATTCTTAATTATTGCCAGGAAACTAGGCGTTTTCCAAACATATGTTTTAGATTTAAGACTAATATGTCATGTCAGCCTTCTCTACTGGACTGATGGGAGCCCGGTGGACTTCAGAGTGTCTGCTTTGGTGGATGGCTTTTGGGGGTTAGATAAAAGCACTAATAGGAGGAGATAGAGCAAAGCATCAAAAGTTTCTTAAAGCAAATCCTACAAAGAAATACATCAAAGGGTTATGTGTTCGTTACAAACTGATATTATTACTAGATGAGGATAGAGATCGATCTTCTTCTAGAAGCAATGGAATAAAGGAAACCAGACACTAACCTACATTAATGAACTTAATTGCAAGACTCTTGTCTTCTTTGAACAAAAGAACCAGGGCTTTTGCCTCAAAATTAAAAATAAAAAGTATATGTGGCTTTTTCATTAGCCTGTGAAAACCTGGTATGTTCCATCAAAGAGTTTATTCCATGATTTGGGAAAAAGGAAACTGAAAATCAAAAAGATCTGGTCCAAGTGAGCTATATATCTGAATGTTCCCTTAAAAAATGTTTTTTCAAGTCCACGGAAATACCTTTTGGTGGTTTCAGCTTGCTCAACCAACATACTTTGCTTATGACCCACAATTACCTGATGTTGGTGAAAGAGCTAAGATACCTGTTAAGTGCACATGTAAGAAATAAACAATTTGTTATTGACATGAAGTATATCTTCTTGTTCTATTTTCCGATTTGCTCTCCACTGTAGGCACATATACATACACATACACACACTAAAACTACTCCAACAAAAAGAATCAAAACCCAAAGCCCCTCAAACTGCATTAATACATCATATTTTGACCAAAAGAATAGGTTTTAGGAGGAAGTGCAAAATGCAAAATCAAATAACCAAAAAATACTGAACAAATAGCATTATTAATATAACCACATAGTTGATTTGTTAAATCTAGTCCATGCCTGCTTCCAAAAACCAGAAAATATTTTAGTTAGCTTCATTCTTTGAGTTCTCATCAAAATTTGCTCTAACATCTGGAACATTATCGTCCTCAGTGTCTTCAGGTTTTGGTGTTTTACTATCTAGCACTTGCAAAGGAAACTATTCAGCTAACTTCCTAAAGCTTGTGAAGTTCTCAGCACCTCAGTTCTCTTTGGATGTTCAAGTACTATTTCTACAGGGCTTAGAAGAAGTGGTACTTTTTCTCTAATTCTGTCAGCTAGTTGGGTAATTTCCTATCAGATTAAGCAATACTTTAGTAGTCTTTACTTTTGGTTGTTTTCTTTTTTTAAACATGAGTATTGTTATGAATTCAGATAACTGAACATTAGGTTATATATTTGAACATTTGGTTAAAGTGGGGAGTATTTGAATGCCGCATTATCAAACACAGCTCTTCTTGTCTTCATGCAGCAAGGTGAAGTCCATCATGCAAATGCAAAAACGAATGCAGGGTATCTGATGGTCATGAGTTCCAAATGTTGAATGATACATGTAATGTTTACTTTCCCCCATCAAATGCATCAAATATATCGGATCTGAAGCCAACACTTTATAAATGATAGTTGCATACATCAATGGCATAACTGTGACTTTAATATTTAAAATGGAAGGAAATATCAACAGCTGTCAATGACTAGGCATGTTTTCACGAGAAGAGAAAAACTGTGATCGTAGAAAAGCTCTAAGACTCAAGATCAAGTAAAACTCTTGGAATTCAGCATTGTCTGTATTTGTCTCCTATATATTATTTTCAATATATTGAGCTGAAAACCAGGATTCATTAGTTTGAATTACATTTAACGTTTGATGCTTAAGTTTAGTAAACCACCCAAGATCATTTATTAAACAGTAGTGAGATGATTATGATGATATAAGTAAGATGTGCTTCACACCCCTGGAGACAAGGATTGGGTTGATAAATGTCAGGGGAAAATCAACATTTTATTGCAAATTTCTTTCTTAATAATGAGACATTATAAAAGGAAAAAGAATTGCATGGAAAATATTTATTGACAAAACCAAGGAATTACAAAATTCCTCAGATGACACAAATCAATATGATTGTGTTTTCTTCCCCCTCGTCTTCTGCCATCCTCCTTTTTCTCTTTTTCTCCCTCTTTTTCTTCTTTCTCCTTCATTTTAGAATCCTGGGATAATTCATGAAAGGGTTTAGAGAATAAATCTCAAATTAAAATGTTTGCAAATAAAACCTGGCCTATTTGCCAACCTGCCTAGGGAATTTCCAAAGCTCTGGGGGAAGGTGTGGTTTCTCAGGTATTACTGCAGACACCAGCAAAGGCAGAAAATTAACTCCTCCCTGATGTACTGTTTCAGGCCCTGCCTTATGACAGCATGCACCCAAGCGTGTTTTGGTTAAGAGAGTCAACATCTCTCCATACTTCACTCAGGGAAAGAACCTCCTAATGAAAGAATTTCAGGAAACATCATATAAAGAAAATGAAATTGTTGTGCTTTTTATTTATTTATTGGTTGATTTACTTGTTTGATTAATAATAAGACCTTTCTTTAGCAAGTGTAAATAACTCAATTAATGAGCTATGTAGAATCATCAAAATGAAAAAGAACATGAGGTTCATGGGTTTCAGCCTGAGCTTGAATCTGTTAAGACTCTGGACAGGTTTCCTGTTTTGCCAATGGGTTTCAGCCCTGTGCCGGTTCACTATGGATTCAATGTGACCAAAGAAATGACAGTAGAACATTCTTGGGGTGAAAGGGTTATTCCCAACTTTATTCCCACGGTGGCAGGTCAGTCACTAGAATCCCAGACTCAGAGCAAGTCTGCACACAGGAAGCCAATCTCTACCTCTGGGCCTTTCTACCTGCACAGCCATCCCAGCCTCTGTCCTCAGTGCTGCCACCACTCCAGCCTCTGCTCTGCTCTCCTGCAGCCTTGCAGTCCTGCCACTGTGTCACCCAGAGCACTGGGCAGAACTCTTTATATAGAGTCAGTAACAACGTATTGCCCACACATGTGTAGTGAGCCAGCCGACCAGGGCCAGGTGAGAATCCTGGCCACAGGAACGTTGATTTTATCCACACTAACCTTTCTCAGCCACCTGTTAACATGTAGAATGAGCATGGAAGCAGCTTCCTAGCATCACCACGAGGGGCAAATGTGTGCTAGCACAGTGCCTGGCACCTGGACTGCTTTCAGTGCACGGTGGTGGTGGTGAGTCTGATGGACGTCTCCACCCTTGTGGTGCAGATTCATCCTGATGCCCAGGGGGAAGCGCTGCTGATGGGATTGTTGCCTGGAGACTCGGCGGAGGAGTGTTCTCAGTTTCAAAGAAAATTGCCAGGGCTGACACAGATCTTCTCTCACCAGATATATCTCCCTCAGGGTAAATTATCTTGTAATAAAATGTCCAGAATAAAAAACTCGTTCAATCCCAGAACAACGTAGAGATAGCAGGCATTTTAAGGGGAATTTGGATAAATTTCAGAGTTTTTTGCATTGATTTTTGAGCTCTTCTTGTCCAACGACCACAGATGATTTGAAGCCCCTGCTGATCATCTGGACCACATCATCTGACATCCGCTTTTTTGCATTTTGTAGTATGAACTATTTTTATCACGGCTGAGTACAATTTAAATTTTAAATTGTAGCAGCAACACTAAATTCCCCCCTTACATCACGTGAAATTTGTTTACTTAGCTATTTCAAAATTTCATTTTGTTATTCATTTGTTCATTCATTTCTGCTCAGACAATGCTGTTATTTTACCTGGGATATCTGTTTATCTCAGCCCACCAAACTCTTACCCAGCTTCAGCAGCTCTCTTTCCTCCTAGAAGCCTATAATAACCTCTCCAGCCAGGGGCAATATATCACACCCGTAGCAACCCTCACAGAATTCAGATAGCATGTGTTACCCACTGCCTTGGGTGGGAGTTTTATGCATTGCATTGCCCACCTTCCTGAGAACACCCTAGGTTGCTTTGAGGCAGGATCCCCTATCTTCGTATTCTCCATAGTTCAATGCCTTGTACATAATTGGTTCTTAAGAAATGTTTGTGTACTTCTCTGGTTCCTAAAAGCTTAGATAGTTATTGATAGCAAAGTGTTTTTTCAAAAACACTGCATTATTTATGCCATGGTATCAAAGTAAAGATAAGGAAAAAATAGTCTCTAACAAACATAAAATTATAGGTAGTTTCTTCTACAGGGGAGGGAAAGAGAGGAGAAAACTTGTGGTCCAGCTCTTCTTCCTCTTGCTTCATGAATGGTGTTTGGACTTATCTGTGATGTGTCTTTAACATGTTATTATACATCAGAGAATCCCTGGATGGAAATGAACCATGAAATAAAGACAAAAAGGATATTTCTTCTTTATCTTTACATTTGAGAAGCCATCCCTAACTTTGAAAATAGTCACTCTTTTGTATTCATTTTTTAGATCTTCCACAGCCAAAAAGTTATACAGAATTGGAATCCATGTAAATGGCTCCAAGAACTTTCAAAACTACAAAAATAAAAGTAAAAGTAAAAGGTGATGATTAAGAGGGGATTTTGAAGATTAAAAAAACAAACAAACAAACAAAAACCCCTAACAACTCTAAAGCTCACTATCATAGCCTTGACCTCTGATTTCTGAATTCAACACCAGCAAAATGACTCCCCAAGAGTGAGGGCAAGAGGAGTGAGGTGTATCTTGTCCTGTTACTGTTTGAGATGGGGAATAGGGGCACCTTCCTCTCTGTCTCCACTTGGAGATGTGGGAACAAAGAAGAAAATAGGGCCACAAAAGGGTAATTTCCAATCAGAACAAGAGACAAGAGGTAGCAAAAAACAATCAGATGAGACAGAAAATATGAGTAGAAAGGTGAGTTAAGGAATCCTATGTGTCTAAAATTCTACTAAATGTGATCAAAACAATTAACAGGGATTAAATTGAACATTCAACAACTAGGGTAGGTTTAGAACAACCACCTAAGTTACAGAGAAACAATACATGCCTATCAGGAAAATGAAATGTTGGACTACATACACTCTTGAAGAAAAGTGAGCCACCAGCATCCCTGAACATCTTTCAAAGAAAAGAAACCAGCCTCTAGGAGGCTGCCTATCCCATGAATAATGGTACAACTCATTCACAAGAGGTCAGAGGAGAGGGAGACCCTACAGAAGGCTGAATTCCCTGAAAATGACAAAAGGTGTATCATTAAAGAGAATACATCTCCAGGGAATGTAAAAACTAATTTGGTATTTATCTGTAGTTTTAATATTTAAAAAAAATAAACACTTGGAGCAAAGGGAAGGCTGGTGCATCAAGAAGAAGGGTAACTCTTAAGGAAGCATACTCATGTGCTAAAATAGATTTAAAAAGAAATCAATTCAAATGGAAAAGAAGTGAAGTATAGTAAATAATTATCTTTTTGTGGTAACTTACGCTATTCATTAAGATCAAATGGTGCCAACTTACACTGAGAAATATTGTTTGCTTGGCACAATAAGTGAACGAATCAATGGATGTGCATTTATTGAACACTGAGCTCTGTACTAGGTACTTAAACAATTATTACCTCATGTAATTCTCGTGTTATTAATAATAACAATCCTGTCGGTTAGGAATTATTATCCCAACTGGATCCTAATTATATAAGGAAGAAAACAGACTCATAAAGATGGATAAGGAGCCTAAGGACACACAGCTAGTAAGGTGTAGAGGCAGATTTCCAACCCAGATCTTCTGACTCCAAGCTGAGTTTTTTGTTCAAGAGAAAAATCATTGCTTCCCCTTTTAAAAATATATCACTACTGCTGGTAAAATTGTGCTTTGGGTGGACAGATGATTCAAAGACTTTTCCGAAGAAGTTCTGGATTCACCTTGAGCCTTTTAGAATCAATTATTAAGATGGAAACAGTTTAACGATGGTCTGGGCAATCACCCCATCATGTCCAACGAACTGGGGAGGAGCCTTCGGCCTTACTCATGTATTTAACTGTTGTTTTCGGAGAGGCCTTAAAGGAAAGAAGGTTACGTCAATTGTGTTTTAACAGAGTGACTAAGTTGTGAGCTTTTCCAAAAAAATATTTTTTTCAGACTTCAGTTTTACTAGCCTCGGGGACTATGGCTCTGGCGCCTCTCCGCTGCTCTGCTCTCTGATCCGCACGTCCTAAAGGCATCGCCTTCCCAACGGCAGGAAAACGAGCCTTAATTTTGCTGGAAACCTCACTCCTGTTTCCCCTAAATGAACTTCTAGAAATGCTATCAAGCCACTAAAGTAAGCTGATGAAAGGAGAAAGCAAGTGTTCTTACAACAAACTTCCCCAGAAGCAGGAGGCCCGCCCTCCGACACTGTATTTCAAAGGCTTCCAATACTTTCAGACACGCATTTAATCAAACACCTACTTACTCCTTGACCCTCTGGAGTACCAGTCAAGTGCTGGTAGCCTGTAAGATACACAGTTTTATCAAGACTTTCCTAACGTGAAGAGAACCATAGCCAGAATTTGTAGGAGGAGAGAAGGACAGAAGGGGGAAAGGCGAAAGCAATTTTTCCAAATTGGCCTAAGGCAAGAATTGGCCATACGATTAATTTTTTAGTCTGAAAATATTATGAAAAAAAGCCACCATTTATTTTATCGGCTTTCTTAAGAAATGCCTCGACACTCAGCGCGCCAGGACCCGGAGACCTTTCCCTGCTCACGGCGACTCCGGCCCGCAGCCGAGTGCCGCTGAGCCTGAGCAGTCGGGGACTCATTCTGATAGTCTCAAGACAGATGACCTGTTCGGGCACTTAGGTTTCATCATCTCCGAGGCATTTTCAACAGAGGAGAAGTCCTGATTGCAGAGGAATGTGACAAGGATTGTTTCACACAGTTATCAAAACCTTCGACCATTCTGAGACTGATCGCTGCATGGTGCCCACCAGTGGGTGTAGGGTGATCGTGCCGGTGAGTAACCGACCCCTCAAGAACAGTAAATGAGAAGGTGGGTGGAAATACTAGAGCAGGGAACTGACTGCCCATAAACCAGATCACTCCAGCAGACATGGGTGGTTTTATTTTCTTCTTTTTTGGCTGTGAGAGTTTAAAAAATATATTTAGTTGTAAAGTAATTTTTAAATCAGGAAAGTTCATAGGAAAATAAGAGATATCTGGCTCTTCTTTTACGATTGAGAGATCTGGCAACAGGGGGAGGTCCACATTTCAGCATGTCAGCAACTAACGCTGAAAATTCCTCGACCCTTTAGATGGGCATCAAATAGTAGCTAGCACCACAGTTACCACGACGTGCCTAAGTATGCTTACTTAAACCATGTAGGCACATGCCTGGATCTGCATAGAGTTTGAAACCCCAGGAAATAAATGGAATCCAATAACGTGGCCCTCAAAATCTGGAACGTGAAACTTCCACATTAAGATGGTTCTTACATCAGGGCAGCAATTCAATAGCCATGCATTTAATGGAATAAAATGTTAAAGTAGTTTAGATCATTCTAGACTGCACCTTTAAAGTTTTAGAATTACCTGCAAAATTAACTGGCTGGAATGAAAATGTGTTTTAAAAAGAGATAGATAAGAAATATAAGCATTTGCCCCAGACTTTGAAAATAGGAACTATAGAAAAGAGAATTTAGTTTTCCTCTCTTACTCTTTAAAAATTGCATCTTGTTACACAAATAATAAAGTTATAAATCATTTCAATTATGATACCTAATCCATTTTGTCAAGCCACCATTTCCAGTAAACTTCTCTGGTCAGGCCCGTAAGTACTTTCTAAGTAACGAATTCCAGTGGACCTTTCAGACCTTATCCTACCTGGCCTTTCATCAACCTCTCTGGTTATCTAGACCCATATTCAGCTGCCCACAGTACAGCTCCACTGGGGCATCTTGCCAGCATCTTTATATGGAATCCCTGATCATCCCTCCAAACCTTTTTCTTGGTAGCACCAACATTCTCTGCCTCAGTCAATGGCAGTGCCACCCCTGAGACTCTCATGAAGAAAGCTAGATGGACCTGATGTTTCCCTTTCTCTTTGTCTCTTTCCATGTCCAGTCAATCCACATCTTGTTTTTGGACTGTAGAACAGCCTCTTCCCTTCTTTCCCCTATTTCACTTAGCATCATGTCCTCTAATCTTTCTTCAACAGCTAAGGTGACCTGTATTGCCTGATAATGACAGTTCCACTTTGAACTCATCATAGCTTCCATTGCTTCTAGAGCCATTTGGAATTCTAAACACAGTGTCCCACAGTTCACTACATCCTGCCATATAGCTTGTGGGTCCTTCTCACTTCAGCCCCTTCACACATGCTATTCCCGTTCCTGAAATGCTTTTCTCTCCTCCTCTCCCACCCTCTTCGCACCCTTTACTTCAGTAACTCCTCATTCTCTTTCAGTGTTCAAATTAACGTCACTTCTTCAGTGACGCCTTTCCCATCCTCCATGAATATAAACCTCATAACACCTAGACACCACACATATCTGTATTATAATTATCTGATTACTTATAAAATTTTGATTATGTGTGTCTTCCTGTTTACCTGTAAGACCCACAAGGGCAAAGAGTGTCTGTCCTCATCACAAATATATTTTCCATATTCCCACGTTCTTGGCACACAGTGACTGTTCATATTTTGAATGAATGAATGAATGAATATTACCTATCTATCAGATACAAATATTAAATGGAGAGGATCACCATGATTCAAGGGATACTGTTTTTAGAGGTGCAAAACAGTAATAGAAACATGCAGGACAAATTGTAATTCTGGGCATTAAGCTATAGTGACCACTAATTCCCTTTGCATGAATAACTAGAAAGATGATTATAATCACATACAATGTCCCTCTAATTAAAACAGGCATGTTCATAGCCTACAAAATCATTGTAGGGAAATTAAGTCTGCACATGAAAACACTGATATTTATGAATTTTCTTAGCCTGTTTATTTTTGGCTCAGTAACATCAGGTTTTAGTTTTACTCTGATTATTGGTATTTCATACATGTCTGTCATATGTTGTTATTTTATATGCTGCTTGTTGTGGGAAAAAGCTAAGTGATTCCAAATTTGATTCAGTATTAAAATCTCTCTCTATAATAAGTCAACCTTTTTGGCTAATCTAACAAAATATTGGTTGTTCAACATTTTCAAATAATTTTCTAATATATTTGCCTTAGGGAGGCTGGTGTTGCCCACAGAAACAGGTCATTTTTCTTCAATTATTCCTAAGAACTTTTTATTTCATCAGTGTATCTTCAGTATTTTCTCTGATTGTTCAAAGATGTGCATGGTCTTAGCATAGCTCTGTTTACCGAATTGGTACTCTGTGCCAGGAACTGTTCTAAGCGCTTTATATGCATTGATCATTTCATCTAACAAATCTATGAAATGGGCACTATTGCTAGTAATTTCCCCATTTACCGCATGAGGAAACTAAGATACAGGATGATAGGCAACTTGTCCAAAGTTATACAAGTAGTAGTTCATGAAGCTGGGGTTTATACCAGGCATTCTCTTTATAGGGCCTTCCTTACTCTTAACTTCTATGTTAACCAGCAATAGGTATTTAAATGAATAATTTCCTTTTTACTCTAAATTTTTGTTTCTATTCACTATAACATTGCCCCATACTCCCTTTAATTTTCAGGGATATGCTTGGCAATTATGTCATAAAACATAATTTTCATGTTGACACAATGAATTGCTTTATCATATAATTAACATTTAGAATCTTGGCTTTATGTTGGAAATACATGTTATAAATAGGTCACCAGCTAATTGTTAGCTGATCATTTATTCTAATTTCTTAACAATTAAAAAAATGGGAAACATGACTCTCTTTGCACTGTCTTCTTCTCTGACTACAAGGTGAGAAGATTCTTACAGGCTGTTTTGTAAAACCTAAGGTACCTTGTTCTCCAGATGAGTCACTGGATTTTACCTAACATTTTGATATTTCCTGAGAAACCACGTGGCACTTAATCCCACGGTTGTAACTCACGTCAGACTCTGTGGTTACCTTGTAACTTACCAAAGTCTTGCCACCCCAGGAAACAGAACCTCTGGAGAGAAAACATTCTCCCTGGGTCACTTCCCTGGTAGTCTGAAAACTAAAAAGAAAGAAAAGACAAGGTCAGATTGTGCTTGAAGCAACATTTGCTTCATATTTAACTCCAGAGCATTAAATAAACCCCCAAGGATGCACCAGCCTGTGCAAGATCAAGCCTGCTGGGAAGGGAAAGGATGACAATTCACCCTTTCTCAGAGAAAAACCTCCCGCCTTCCATCCCGCCACTCAGCGGCAGAATCCGAATCCTGAGAGACAGCTTCCTCCACAGACACATTCCAGCCTGCCCCCAGTGAGCCACAGACTCATGAAGCAAAGGACCAACAGGGACCTCTCGGACCATCTAGTCCATCAATTCCCTAAGGCTCCTTTAATCATTTATCTCCTACCCCTCATCTCAGATCATGGGTTTGGAAAAAAATTTTTCAACCAAACTGAATATGGTAAATACAATTAACTATATTCACCAATGTTATTCATCAAAGATACATAAAAATATGCATAGTCTGAGATTCAAGGTTCCCACCTCACAGTGACTTGAAATGATTTCTAAAAAAGCAAGGATGTTTGAGATTATCTATGCAACCTTACAAATAAAATTCAGAATTGCTCTTAGAACCTGACTGTCCTCTTTAAGGATGTTTAAGTCTTGGTCTGGAAAATAATGGTATATCCAGTCTGGCATTTTACTGAAGACCATAGAGACTAGTGACCTGCCCTTTAAAACCAGACTATGGGGTAGACCAGGAGCTACACATCCAATGGATCCCCCCAGGTCAATAAGGTACAGGTAAAATCTCCAAGGAGAATATTTTCTTAAAGCTGAGGTGAACAACTCAGCCAAAACCTGACACCAGGACTAACTGCATATCAGAATATGAGAAGCAGCATCTAAAACAAATTTGCTGGAATTAGGTACATAGAGAATAATATGACACTGTGCCAAGAGAAATGAAAATCCAGGACTGTAAAAAAAGCCTTCACTTGGCTATGAACTCTCATGAAAAGTGTGTTATTAGATTGAGACTCAGCTGACAAAGATTAATGCAAGAGGTGAGAAATATTCAGTGTGAGTGTTCGTGTCTTTGCAGGAGAGAAACCCAAGGAAAACAAATTACATCAGTTCAGGCTAACAGGATAAAGATAAGAGAAGTAAAAGAGTCCAGAGAGATAAGGTAAGCCCGTCGGGTTAAAGAGTATTAGGAGGGCAAATCTATCAGGAGGGGAAGCATGATGAGAAGAAATCGGGGCTTCTAACAAATGAGCCAGGGCATGGAACTCATCACAACCCCAAAATTTGTTGAGATGCTGAACTCATTTTTTAAGTCAGCCCTATTGGTGGGGAAAAAAAAAAGGCAAGAAACAGAAAGAAATATGATGTATTTGAAAGAAATGAAGGTCTTAGGAAAAATGTCACTGGCAAAGAACAGAAGAGGGTTCCCACGTGTATGAGTGTGTGTGAAGTCAGCCCGTCCTGTCTCCATAATGGCAGTGATAACTACAAGAACACCTAAACCAGTTAAGATACAAGTAGCAGATTTAGTCAAGGGATTCATTAATTCGTATTTATTTTAGACCTAGAACAAACATATGAAGATATTTTGGTCCATTCCTTAAAAGTTTAGACAAATAAATTGTCATTACTATTTTGGAGATGAAATAACAGAGGTCATAGAAATAGTTGGTGTTGGGATTAAGACCCAAATCAAAGAACTCTGTTTTCTCATACAGTGCTTTCTGGATTTCAAACTGATTGCTTTTAAAAACCATCACTAATTGGGCCCTTATAATGGGCCTTTTCTGCCACATTGTAGTATATCAAGTCCTCTCAACAATCCTGTGACTTATATATCCTATTTCTTTACAGGTGAGAAAACCAAGAACTAGGGAGAATTAATAAATGTCCAGCTTCACCAGCTTCACAGTTGGTCTGTGAATATGTGTTAGTCAATATGTGGTCTAGAAGCTTAAAGCAGATGTGTTCTGTTTTAAGAAATCTTCTAAGTGAAAAATGAGCTTTAAAAAATAATAGAGATTATTCATCTTACAAAAGGTTTACATAAAAGCAATTACCGGAGTGTTACTTGACTCTATGCCTTAAATTAACTTAAATCTTAATATCTATAAATATTAAGTTCCTCCAATTTTACTACTTACAATGCTAAGAAAACAAATGGAAACAGTGTAGCAGCACACTGCATTTTAGATAAAGATCAATAAACTCAAATGTGATTCTACTCAACTTTTTAGAAATATATCTGTTTTAAACAAATAAGGAAGGCCCTGCTCTGTAAACGAGAATCAAAAAGAGCATGGCCCTCTGGTTCTGCATTCTCTCATGGAAGGTGACACCTACACTCCCAGGCAAAGTCAATTTACCTTCTCAGTAAAATTTGCAGAAGGAGATGGAGAATTACCTCCACTGCACCTGGAGCAGGATGTTTACCCTGAGATTCTCTGCCACTCTGCAGGGTCACCTGAAGCGCAGCAGCCACTGCATCCACTGATTATTCCTCTAGTCACCCAGCTGTCTACCTGCCACCCTCCCTTCCCCCTCTTCAGTTCATAGGAACAGGAAATGACACTGCCTGGAACTATAAGGAAGGAATCCAAATGTGGGATGAAAAGAAATGTTCATTTCTTGAACACCTTCCTGGTTGCAAAGGAAAGAAACAAGCTGACAATTTCTTTAATAAAAAGGTACCCTACCTGCTAGTGAGTTTCCAAATTCATTTTGGCCAGAAAGCACATATACTTACTTATTCATATATATTGCTTTATATTTTCTTCTAAGTAATTTGCTTCTAAAGCAGCCAAACTAGGGTGCAAGACGGCAGGCTCTGGACTTGCACGGGTGCTGGTTCAAAGGCCAGCTGTGCCACTTACTCGGTCAAATCTTTTCGCAAACTTAAGTGTCCTTATATAGAGAATGAAAATAATATGGCTACCTGTTCATGATCATTGTTAGAATTAAATATATACTGAATATGTATATATACATATATATGTATATATAAAATATATACAGTCTATAGGTGACATGCACACAAAGCCCCTAAGCATGATACTTGGCAGAGGATAGTTGCTTAACATACAATAGAAATTATCATTATAATTATTTTACAATTAATTCAACAATACACACCAACCCACAATCAATCATTTTTCCTGCTAAGAATAATTTTAATTTTCCTATTTTTTCTTCTCACTTTCTTTAGTAAAGCAGGCAAATGCATATAATACATCTTCCATATTTTTGAGAAGAAAACATTACAAATACACTTGATATAGGGACATCACAAGTACAAACCAAGACATTGCCATAATCCTTCCCTTTATCTGGGCAAGTGACTGAACTAAATCTCTGTCCTCAGTGTTTGCTCCAATACAAGCATTTCTAATTGAATATAGTCCTAGAAAGAGAGTAATTGCCTAAGAAATGTCACTGTTGGTGTGTTATACTGCCAAGGGGAGATTGAAAGAACCAACAAGGTGCCAAGCCTGATGAGTGGATAAACCATGTTTGGCCTTGGGTTTGAGCTTCACAGCAAACAAGAGAATGTTTACCAAGCCTCTCTGAGAAATGGGTGCAAATTGCAGGAAATTCAGGAAACTGTGGACTTGAATGTTATCAACATGAGAAAATTAATGAGTATAATAAAAATGTATTTTTTATGCTATAAATAAGGAATTTGACTTCGCCTCTTTGTCTTCATAATTATTTCAGGAAAAGAACACTGTCTCTAAACTTAAGGGCTGGCATTTAAAAATAAGTACCTCCTGCCTCTCCAAGGTGTTTTGGAGAAGGAAGCGCCACAGGTCCATCCGGTGCTTATGTAAAGCATGAGTGTTTGACACCTGCCAAGCCCTCTGCCAATGAAATTCAGACACTTTCAGTCAAAAAATTAATAGCAAAATATGGCAGGAAACTCTATAAAGTGATGAGGAAAATAATAAATACCTACCCAAGTCACTAGAATGTTGCAGGCCTCCTAGGGGGCATTGGAAAGGGCAGTGGTGAGGGAGTGTGCAGCCTCCGGGGACTCCCTGATCAGCTGGACAAGTCTTGTCCAAGAGCACTGTGGTGCGACACGTTGTAGTATTACTCAGAAAGATAATAAATGTGCAGCCCTCCAGCACGTAGCATTACTAAAACTAATTTTCCAACATTAAGGCATTTATGATGACACAAGATTAAAATTTGTTCAGTCTTTGGGCCATTTCTTGAAGCCTGAACTGTTGTGGTCCCACCTGGCCAGTTTGAAGTCCGCAGACTGAGCCCTGTGCTCTGTCTTACTCAGCCCCCAGTCTTTGTTTTTCCTTTTTCGGCTGTTTGTATCCACAGTGCTAGTGCATCCCTTGTTGCTGGCCTAACAGCTTTGTGCCTCCTTTAAATTCTTATAAAGGTGACAAATGAAGGTAGAATTTAGAAAGACATTCACCAAATATACTTGCTGTTTTTTCATACAACAGCCTGCATAGTCTTCTGTCTTAGTGTTCCCTTCCCATGCATATATGGGTTCAATTTAACCCAAAGATAAAAACACAAGCAGCCTTTTAATTTGATTTTTTTTGATCTAATTAAGGATTAGTCACTGTGGATTGTTCTATGGTTTTTAGTTAGTGGGGACAGAAGCCACAACTGCAGGCGACACAGCCGCATGGGAGTACACACAGCATTCAACAGTGTCCTGAGAAAGCGTCCTTTCAGCTGTCCTACTGGGACATCAATTGAACGTAGACATGATTTTCAAAAGGTAACTGTTTTCAGACAGAATTTCTGTAGCTCGGACTCCCTGCTCCAGCTGCCCATCAGTGACATGAAAAATTCCTCAGCATAGGTTAGTATGATTATAGGCCAGAGACCAAACATATTCCCTTCTTCAGTTCGCCTCCCATTTAAACATAAGCTTATGAGCGCTTGGTCTTCCTCCAGAAAACGTTCCTGCCAACGCCACTTGTCCCTTGCCCTCCTGTCTGCACAACGACAGCTGGAGCAAGGTTCTGCACCTCTGTCCTCATGCAGGCCCAGCTCTTCTCTCACCCATTGGCTCCCCTGGAATGTCCTCCCTGACCCAGCCCCACCACCAAGACTGCTGTTATCAGCGCTCAAATACCAGTCACTCCCCTGTGAAGTAAGAAGAGATACCCCGGCAGCTCCTGCGAGGCAGGGAAACGCTGGCATCTCATCAGTTTTCGGGGTTAGAATTTCACTGTCAAGCTCACTATCTGCCAGACCCTCCCAGATACACAGTAAATGGGGGTTCGCAGCACATTCCGCTCACGCTCGCCTTCAGAAGAGCGTCTGCAGCCCAGCGCCAGTGCTCTCCTCAGGCCCCGCTGGCTCCGGGGAGGCCCCTGGCCTCACGGCAGTGGTTAGGACAGGGCTCCCTCTCCCTGCCCTCTCGGCTGGGACACGGGGGGCAGATCTGTAGCCTTGTCAGTTAATATTCGGGGCTGGGCATTTTACCCTTAGGGCAAACCTATGTACAACTCAAGCTATTTAACAAATAGGGTACATGCTGGAGATTTGCATAGATATGATCCCTACTACAAGAATTTCTAGTCTGAAACCAAAAAAAAAAAAAAATGTATGTATCCTTTTTGGAAATTTAAAATGATGTTTTAAAAGATAAACACAATTAAGGAGTTAAAATCTCCCATCTCATTTAAACTGGTTTTAAGTAACTTGCCATACCATTGTCAGTATTCCGTACGGGCTTCCCCCTCTTGTTAAATTACACTGTACTCAGAATGCTTTCCCAACAGCAACAAAAAATCCTTCTTCAAGTTAGGCTTGCATCCCGACTTTCTCCTCCCCAAAGGTGCCTGCCGGTGACGAGCGGCGTTATAAATACAGATGGAATCTCCTCCGCCTCCCGACTTCCTTGGGTCACTGCATGGCACGCCTACACCCGCGGAGCCTGCTGTCCAGGCTCTAAACCCTAACCCTGAGAACTCTCTTGGACTTAGCTTTTCTCTCACTCTGTTTCACCCCTAACAGCTACCACATTCTTTTTTATTCCATGTCCCCCTAGGTCCATCTCACTTGCTCTTTTATTTGAATTTATACCATCTGCCCTCTGGTTGGGAAGCCATTCATGATCTCTCTCCTACCCTGTTATATGTGTTGCCCGGCGGGTTCCCCTCCCAGACCCTTCCTCCTCCCCATTTTACCTTTGCAGACGTAGTCACCTCCCTGATGCCCAGCACTGACCTTGCCGTTCCTCTGCTCAGGTGCTCTTGGTGTCTTCCATTAAGTCCAAAGTCATGTTTCTGACAAATGGGCCCTTTGTGGTATATTTTCCAATCTGTGTAACACTTCATTTTTTATTCCTGTAAACCTTTTTATCTACCCTTTTTTTCAGTCTGCAGGAATTCCAAGTACTTAAAGATACACAGTAGTTCCCCAGCTCTGAACTTCATTTGGCCCACCTTACACCAACAAA
The DNA here is from genome assembly GCF_030020395.1 of Manis pentadactyla. Lineage (NCBI taxonomy): Eukaryota > Metazoa > Chordata > Mammalia > Pholidota > Manidae > Manis > Manis pentadactyla. The sequence goes on from NC_080030.1 coordinate 88,456,882, forward strand.
AAAGCCTCTTTCCTTCTCTGCCTATTGAAACCCTGCCTGTTCTTCAATGCCCAATTGCCATGAATTAATCCCTGACTTCTTAGATGAGAGATATCAATTCTCCACAGCAGTCTGTAAGTCCATTATGGTAGCACATAGTAAGAAGGACTTCTTTGAACTGCAGTAATTTATTTGCTCAATTAACTGCATGCATCTAACACATTGTCAACTTGAGAATAAGGGCTCTTTGTATATCTCCACAGTGGCCAGTAAAAAGCCATGAATTTGGCAGAAAATATCATTTATGATAAACAAATACATCACCTGGAAATGCAGACGTCCTCACAAGGGCATTCTGCCTGATTCATAAAGTATCAATATTTAAGTAAGGTGGTATTTCTTACACTATGTGCTTTTGCCTTTTTTTCTCCCTCAAATGTGATATAGTATATAGAGAAAAAGGAGATGAAGTTAAGAAACTTGCCTTCAGCAATCCTGAATGAAAAGAAGTATTTGGGACTCTTAAATTTAACCATTAATGTTGTGCTTCATTTTGCTCTGTTGAAGGCAGAATAATGACCCCCTAATGATACCTCAACCCTAATCTCCAGAAACTGTAAACAGGTGGTAGTCAAAAGGGACTTAGATGTGATTAAGGTTACTAATCAGATGACCATAAAGTAAGATTATCTTGGATTATCTGAGTGGGCCCAGTGTAATCACATGAACCCTTAAATTGAAGAACATTAATCAGCCAGAGAGTCAATCAGAGAGATGCATTGGAAGAAGAGGCAGGAGAGATCCAAACTGTGAGATGTCTCAACCCACCATTTTGAAAAAGAAGGAAAAGGGCCCTGAGCCAAGGAAGGCACAGCCTCTAGAAGCTGTTCACAACCCTCAGTGGACAGCCAGATTGTAGATCCTCAGTCCTAAAGCCACAAGGAATTGAATTCTGCCCCCAACCTGAATGAGCAAAGAAATGGATCCTTCCCTGGAGCCTCCAGAAAGGAATGCAGACGAGGTTAACACCTGGTTTTCAGCCCCATGAGAGCCATATCAGACTTCTGCCCTAACAAAACTGTAGGTCGGTACATGTGTGCTGTCTTGAGCCACAAAGTTTGTAGTAATATGCTATAACAGCAATAGAAAAATAATATATTCTCCAAGAAGCTGTTCAGATACACTTGACCTATGGTGGTTTGAACTGGCTAGAACTAAGAACAGAGTGCGCATGTTGGATTAGAAGTATAAAGGTACACTTTATTATTTTTTTATATAAAATCACTCTAAAGCATTATAAATAAGGTGGTCTATTCATTCATTTTTTTATTCAATCACTCTTTGTACAAGCATTTCCCAAATACTCTAATCATAATTTTTCTTAGAGTTTGTAAATATTCTGGATTCTATTTCATCACTGGCCACAACATACAACCTGAAACATGGCAGGTATTTGGTAAGTATTTAATGAATTAAGTCTGACTTCATCATTTAAGCTTCCTCTACTAAAAGTTCTTCACTAAGATATGGATGGTAATTTGTCTAACTTACAGTGTGGCCTCAAAGACATAAGCCTAAGCAATTTTTAGAAAATGTGTTGCTATTAATCCCAGAATATCATCTCTAAAATCCAAATCCCTTTGTGCCTTGATTTATGTATCCATCTTTGCAGTTTTCTCTAGGGTCTCTCATTCACACAATAGCTTTCTTAAAAGACTACTATTGTGTGGTCACTTCCTTTCTCAACATTCTCAAAGCTCTCGATGCCACTAGGCTCAAATCCAAATTCCTCAATGTGGCACGCAAAGTCTCGCAACATGCCTATCCAAATAATCTTCTCCTGTTATTTCCCAGCCTGACCCACATTCCCACACCCAGTGCTGACCCTCACTCAACTAAGGCTTCTCTCCAACCCTAAAAATGCCACATTCAGCCTTGATAAAAAGTTTTTGATCTTGTGCTGCCAGGTATGCAGCCTTCCTGTCCTTGACTCTTCATCCCAGCCTAGCCCTCAGATAGACTTGTCTTTCTTCCAAGAGACCTTCCTTCCTAAATACACCAACTCAGTGTAATTCCTCTTTCCCAGGTGTTGCCCCTCATCTTATAATAATCGCCTGGTTCCAGGTCTTGATCCTTACTTATTTGACATTTGTTGGTATCCCTCTCTAGCTAGATCACAGAAAAAGTATTCATGATTTATGGTTCTCAATATCTGCATCCAATCCCTACCCTAGCAATTGTGCTGGTAAATAATAAATAATAATAATAACTACTAACATATATAGTGCTTACTATGTTGTAGACATTTTTCTAAGTGTTGTATAAATTTTAGTCCATTTAAAACTCAAAACTAAGTAAGGTACATATTATTTTTATTTCCACTTACAGATGAGAGAACTGAGGTACACGCAATATTTGTTTGTTGTGGGAATTAAGAAATTATGAAAGAAGCCTATAAAATGTTAAGTGATTGGAATCTGCAAAATGGTGATTGGAATATAATAAAGTTTATTTTAAGGGAAAATTCATACTTCAGAGGTTTGAGTTTAGCTTTATTTTTACATAATGGAGATATATATATGAAAAATAATGCCGTATCAGAAAGACTATGGAACATACATCTTCTAACAATATAGCAAGGCTGAATACATAATCAATGGCACAAATCCCAAATACTTTTGAGTGTTAAAATTTCAGATTATATCCATTACAACAAGCTCCCCCTCTAAGGCTAACAAAGAGACTGGATTTCAGTTATGTTTAGTAGAAATGTAAAGCTGTAATCATTATCTACTTCACTATAATTTTCATCTTACCACAATTTCTGGATCCTTTGCCCTGTGGAGTTACATGGAGGATTTTGTATTTGTTCAGGATGGTGGTGCCTACTTGATTTCAAGAACCACTACAAAGCTGTAAGGAAAGCCTCAGTGGACACTGACATTCATAAATAAAATTCAGCCCACTCCAAACCTAAGCCTTTTCATGCAGAGACTCACAAGAGCTTCACGCATGTTGTGTTAATATTTGTGAGTCTTTCAAATGCATGTCTGAAACAACCTCCCACAGCATTTAAGAAACTAGCACAAAATACACAAAGTCCAACTTCTGGCCTCTTGAACAATGTTTACATTGTTGCCATCAACCAGGTGCTAACTCTCAGCTCAGAACTCTACATCAGTTATCTTGTACTTTTTAATGATTTATTCACACTGTGATTAATTTATACGTTTCTTCTAGCTCATCAGGCTGTAACAAAAATAGTCTGTCTGAAATGCAGTTTAAGCAAAGGTCAAGGAAATCTTAGAAATTTAGCTTTACTGAATCCAAGCAGCTGCACAAGTTTTTCCAATCAAGATGACAAAAGTGTTATCTGCAGGCCTGGGCCCCTCCCAAACTCTTTCTATTCTTATCTCCTGTGCCCTTCACCACTGGGAGCTGCACAGGACCTGGTGCAAATTCTGTGGGGGAACATTGTTTTCAATTAAAGATAAACAAAATCCTATTCCTCACAGCTGCAGACACGTGAATCTCCCTATTTTTCCATGTGAGAAATGAGAAAAAAAGATCCTGTAGTTCTTCTGAAGTGTTGTGAATGTTTTACAGGGATTGGCAGGTCTCTCTTACACATGGACTGCCAGGGTCAGTAGCAATTTGCTGCCCTCCCTCTTTCCTGGCATCCATCTAAATTACCAGCAGTCACACAAGGACATATTGATCTTTCTACAGCTTGCTGGGCAATGAACTGCAGTGCAAAGATAAAAGGGATTATCAACTTGCCAAAATAGAATCTTCTGCCAACCTTAGAAGAGTCATGAACAGGGAGAAGAAAGAATAACAAATGGTGAACTAACAGGAACCCACTCAATAATATAACAATCATGGTGAACTCTCTTCTTTTGCATAGATAGATGGTTTTTATTTGGGGATGGGCTTAGTATTCTGTAGTCCTTAAAAATTGGACAGTTTAGATATAGTAGCTTCTTGACCTACTGGTTGAAAATCCTTGAACTTGACTGTTACAAATTGGCCAGCCTAAATTCATCTTGTATTTGCCTTGCACCAGGTTTTCAGGAATTTTGCTGCTCTAGGTATTTCCTTTGTGATGGAGACCCTGAATGAAAACAGACAAAATGCACTTTAGATCAAATGCAGCCCAGAGTGTTCATGTTAGTCAGTATACTTCAAAAACATATCCCAAAATTTGGAATATTATCAAATTATTTCCTTCAGCTGCATGAAAAGTGTGGTGACGAGAGCACACAATCAAAAAACTAGCCTAGGTAACAGCATGCAACAAGTGAGAGGATGGAAAAGGCTCGAAGAAGTTTGTGATATAAAAGCCCACACTGTCAGCAGAACATATTGAAACATATTTTCTGCCTGAAACAATAACAATCATAAATGAACTATTGTTAACACAAAAATACCAAATACTGGTAAGGGCTGTCATTTTGGTTTTCTTTAGACATGATAAATTACATTTGCAAATTAGTGTCTGATCTGAGATGACATGGAACAAATGGTGATATTTACATTCTGCACATTATCCTTGTCAGATTAAGCTGCAGTTGGCCAGTGTGGATATAAAGAGGCCTCGGGAGGCTTGTCTGCTAAACCAGCATGTAAATTGTCTCTAAACCATCCACACGTCTACATTTATTATCTCCTCAAACCAGTAACAGCCATCCCGTTTAATGTCAGTTTTGCCAAGTTAGGGTAACTCAGCCAGGAAGGAACTAGCAAAGTGAGATGCCTCCAAGAAAGGACTCCAACATAGGTTAAAAACTACAAAACACATTTTTTAAGCAGTCAAAGGCTTCCTATTTCTTTAGCAATTTAGAGGGAATGGGTGGCAGAGGAAGAAAGTAGCACTTAAGTGTCCATGATGCAGCTTATGTAAGGTTGGTTGTATGTTATCCCATTTTATCCTCACAAATTAACCTCTAATATAGGCAGTGTTATAACCACTTTACCCATATGGACATTGACATTCAAAGACATTGAACTGAAGTTCAAAAACACCAACACATTAGTGAGGACAGAGGAACTAAGTGAATCAGGGATAAATGACTCCAAAATCTTTGCCCTGTGTCACTCTGACACTGGCCTTAACTAGCAATGGTTTGAATAGGATGGCAAGTCCTGGGGTATTCTGGAGAGTGCAGCCTAACAAAGAGAACATCAGGTTCTAATTGTCCCATTAAGATACTTTGCAGAGATGTGATTCAGGGAGGAGTATGGGGAATCACCTCTAGCTTTACAGGATACAAAGCTGACCACAGAATTCCAACCCAGTTTCTTCCATTTTCTTTTCTTTTTTTTTTTTTAAGATTTAAAAAATTTTTTATTAAGGTATCATTAATATACACTCTTATTAAAGTTTCACGTGAAAAAAACAATGTGGTTACTACGTTCACCCACATTATCGCATCCACTCCATACGCCATTGCTGTCACTGCCTATCAGTGTAGTAAGATGCCACAGATTCACTATTTGCCTTCTCTGTGCTACACTGTCTTCCCCATGACCCCCACACCATGTGTGCCAATCATAATACCCTTCAATCCCCTTCTCCCTCCCTCCCAATCCACCCTCTCCCACCCCTCCCCTCTGGTAACCTCTAGTCCCTTCTTGGAGTCTGTGAGTCTGGTGTTGTTTTGTTCCTTCAGTTTTGCTTCGTTGTAATACTCCACAAATGAGGGAAATCATTTGATACTTGTCTTTCTCTGCCTGGCTTATTTCACTGAGCATAATACCCTCCAGCTCCATCCACGTTGTTGCAAATAGTAAGATTTGTTTCTTTCATATGGCTGAATAGTATTCCACTGTGTATATGTACCACATCTTCTTTATCCATTCATCTACTGATGGACATTTAGGTTGTTTCCATTTCTTGGCTATTGTAAATAGTGCTGCAATAAACATAGGAGTCCATATGTCTTTTTGAATCTGAGAAATTATATTCTTTGGATAAATTCCTAGGAGTGGAATTCCTGGGTCAAATGGTATTTCTATTTTTAGTTTTTAAGGAACCTCCATATTGCTTTCCACAATGGTTGAACTAGCTTACATTCCCACCAGCAGGGTAGGAGGCTTCCCCTTTCTCTACCTCCTTGCCAGCATTTGTTGTTCTTAGTCTTTTCGATAGTGGCCATCCTAACTGGTGTGAGATGATATCTCATTGTAATTTTTATTTGCATTTCCCTGATAATTAGTGATATGGAGCATCTTTTTATGTGCCTGTTGGACATCTGAATTTCTTCTTTGGAGAACTGTCTCTTCATATCCTCTGCCCATTTGTTAATCAGGTTATTTGCTTTTTGGGTGTTGAGACATGTGAGTTCTTTATATATTTTGGATGTTAACCCCTTGTTGGATATGTCATTTACAAATATATTCTCCCATACTGTAGGATGCCTTTTTGTTCTGTTGATGGTGTCCTTTGCTGTACAGAAACTTTTTAGTTTGATGTAGTCCCAGGTGTTCATTTTTGCTTTTGTTTCCCTTGCTCCAGGAGACGTGTTCAAGAAGCAGTTACTCATGTTTATATTCAGGAGATTTTTGCCTATGTTGTCTTCTAAGAGTTTTATTGTTTCATGACTTACATTCAGGCCTTTGATCCGTTTCGAGTTTACTTTTGTGTATGGGGTTAGACAAAAATCCAGTTTCATTCTCTTGCATGTCAGCTCCTTCCATTTTCAACATAAAACTGCAAGTGAGGTTCAGGGAGTCCCTGTGAAGGTGGTTTCATTTGGCTTCACGTTAATCTTGTCTTTAAAATTAAACCTTACAGACATGATATGCAAGAAGTTTCCTTTCTTGATCCCAAGGTTTGAGGAGGAGAGAGGAAAGGCGAGGGTGGAAAGAATCAGTGCACTACTCCGTGCTTGTTCCAGAAAAACATAACCTTATGATTGGATTGGCTACCTTCATAAACCCAACTCTAGAATCATTCCCTAAAATGAAGTTCTTAATTAGTGTATCTTATTATGATCCTGATTTAAACTAACCAATTGGAAAAGGCATTTTGAGACATTTCAGGACATGTAACTACGAACCATGTACTAGATGATACCAATGATTTGTTGTTAAAGATGATACAGATATTGTAGTTAGGTCACTTTAAAAGATATATGTTTAACATATGTAAGAATAAACTAACATTAGATGTGGGATTTGTTTTCAACTGCTTTAGGAAGAAAATAGAAAAAAATAAGAAAATGAAAAAATCTTGATAATTCTTGAATTTGGTTAATGGATCTAAGAGGGTTTATTATATAATTCTCATTACATCTATGTGTGTGTTTATAATGGCTTATAATTAAAAAAAAAAATAAAGTCTCTTGCAATGCAGATTTGATTCATTCAACACAATTAATAAGCAGCAGCTTTAAAACATGTCTGAATCTTAGGCTTCACCAGGTTTGCTGAAGCAGAGAATTAGTGGGCAGCCCTGGGAAGGCCTGCAGCAAGATTCTGCAGTCTGTCAATACCTTCTGCCTGGTCCTTAATACGAAAACTTAAAGAATTTACTTTTACGACATGAGGAAGGAAGTGCTAAAATTGCCAGTGTTAATAAGCCATGTTTAACTCACTGTTCCGGGAAAGAGGTCTGTAAACTGCAGAAGAGAGTGGCTTTGCTATAAATCACACTTTAGGGTCTACCCTTGCTGTGGGGAGCTACTGCTTCATACGATGCTTTCCACTGGTCAAGTTTCAATCAAAGCCGGGACGCTAACCTACTTTGCTTACAGAGAGATTGTCACAAGCTCCAGAGGGGTCACAGAAGGTACTTGGGGAAGAGGACATGTGAGCTGAGAAATGGACTCTCTGGGACAAAGGTTACACTTGCTATCCTGCCGGTAACAGTTACATTGCCCAGGGAGCAGCCCACATCTGGGACCCATGGAGCCTGGTGTCTAGAGCCTGCCCTCCAAGGACAGGGCAAGGTGGCAAAGGCAGAGAGGATTGCTAGGCAGCAGCCACAATCACGAACACATCACGTCTTCAAAGTGTTTGAAGGTTTTTTTTAAATGAAAGCATCTTTTTAGGAGAAATTTATGAAATGCCAGTTCATTTCCATGGCGGGAAGGGTGTGTAAATGTGATCATTGGGAAGATCTGAATGGAGCGGGCAAGGAGAGACCAAACAGAGGGGACAGGGGCTTTCGATGACACAAAGTGTTTTTCAAAGTGAGGTCAGAGACAATACCTAAATAAGAATCACTTAGATGTTTCTTTAGAGTGCAGCTTTTCTGACACTGTCCCCAACCCCCTGCATCAGAATTTTTAGGAGCAGGATCTGGGAAGCTGCATTTTAAATGAGCTCCCGGATTCCCCTGAATAGGAAAGCTTGAGAATCTCTTTTTATCCCCTTTGCCCTCACCTGCTTCTTTACCTCCCATGTCCATCCATTGTTCCTTCCCTGGGAGTTCCCCTTGAGCTTCATCTCCACAGCTTTTTAATGCAACCTGCTCACTGCATTTTCCCATAAAGTGGACTCAGAAAGCCCTTACTTGATGGAACTGCTCATGTCTTAGCTAAAAATACCTGAGTACTGTCCCTTCTTTGAGTTCCCGTAGCACTGGTTTTCCCCTAACACAATAATAGTTTTCATTGCCCATTTACTTTTATGTGTTGAATTCCTCTTTGGAGGGACTGCTTGGTACAAGATAGGCATTCAGTAACTGTTGGGTGAGGACATGAGTGATGTTTCTCATTCATAATTCTTCCTACTTAATGTTATTTCTTTTATTCCAAAAATTACACAACAGACTTTTTTTTTCAAACTTCCTCTTCTTTCTCATTCTCAACAAAGTATCTTGAAATATTCATTACACATTAGGGACAGATCAGAATATGACAGTTTCTGTGCTAGAAACATAAGAAACTATGCATCATAGTCTGGATTTCTCAGAAGTTATCCATCTTTTGGTGAGACTGAGAGTTGATTTCTTGATGAGATTCTAGCTATGTTCCTCCATGTCCTCAGAAAACAACCAACACAGATGCTGTCTTTGAAAAGTAATGAATATACTTGAAAATTGCAAGGTGGAAATGCAAACATAAGAATATTTTAGCTAAATCTAGATATAGAAAAGCTGAAAAGTAGGGTTTTGAACTAGTTTTTATTATTTTATGTCCCATATGCTTACAAGGAAAAAAATAGTGGTGGCTTTTGATCAAAAACACATTCATTTGAATCATTCAAGAAACTTAAAAGGTCAAAATTCTACTTACTCTTCACAAATGATACCAGTTGGAAAAATCAGGTCTGTGGTTTGTTTGTAGGAAACTTGGCATAGAATGTAATGGGTTACCTGGCAAACTTTTGATTCTGTAATTTGGAAATGACAAAGGGCAACCATTTCTTAATATAAGGTGGACTAACTTTGAGTCTGTCCTGTAGGAGTTATACCTGCCAAGATAATTATTAAGACTGAATGAATTTGCAGCAATATTTTATAAATATGAGTGTGCCTATAGTCTTGTTGAGTTACTTTTCTAATCCCTTTTTGTCTTCCTAAGAGTCTTGCCATCCTGGGGACACATTTCTCATGCATGAGAAAGTCACAGCTCATTTCCGCCTTCTAATGATCCTCTAGTATCTGTCAAACCAGAAAGCTTAATAGAAGGCAACTAAAGACATTAAAGAGGTCTTTTCTATGCTTTCACCATCTTTACTTTGTATCTTGCTATTCCAATCTTGTATACCATTAGACTCAAAGCCAGTGAGTGAGTTTAGTATCCACCTTAAACCCAGATTAGAGAATCCAACTCAAAAGGCATTAATAATTATTTAGTTGACCATTGGCTGGTGATACATCAAAAGTCCTTCCTGCACTTGTAGGAAAAAAGTCTTCCCAACCCATTTTTTCCAGAGTTGGAACCTTATCAGAATCATTGCCAAAGCTTGTGTTCAAATCCTAAAATGTTTATATCAGGTAATGATATAAAATAAAATAGAGAAATCTGTTGTTTTGGGACTAGAACATCAAAGACTACATGCACCTTTGCAAGAAGAACATATGAATAGGTACGTACCAGATGTTCTTATCAAAAAGCCAAATTGAGGAAGACTAAGTTCTTGCCAGATGTGCCAACTAAACCAGAAATTGTTCCTCTGAATGAAAACTGATCATCACAGCCCTGTCCTCCATGAATGTTGCATTGCTAAGGTACAGAATTCTGAATCGGGCTGGATTCTCCTAGGGTTCTTTAATGGCAAGCAATAATAAATAAATTGGACTAATATAAAAAACAGTTTATTGCAGAGAGAGTGAATAGTGCACAAGGGGGTTTAAAAGGCCAAAGCATAGGCTCAACAATAGGATAGGAACTAGGAAAATTACAGGATGGCTCTGGCATTTATTCAAAGGAGCTGCTCAACCATCTCACATGAATAACTTTCCTTTACTAATCATCAGAAACGAATGCTTTTTAGCCATTTAATCTACCATCTTTTTCTCTGTCATTTCTGTAACTTGACTGATGATTGAGCATCCAGGAAGAAAATAACCGACTGCTCTGGCTTGGATCGTGTGAGTCCATTGTGCTTAGAAGAACAGAGGGTACCTTGCTTTACCTCCTCACCAAGAGAACCCAGAACCCAAAATGGGAGGGACATTATTCTCCAAAATGAAATCAGCATGCTGTTGGAAAGGCAATAATGTTAGATGGCAAAAATACCAACTAATATCATTAAAATGCCTAATGGGTTCTTAACCTGGACTTCATCAAGTAATTTGCAAATTTTTGTAGATTTTTACATGGATGCAGTTTTCTTCAAACACTAGGAAAGGTCCAAGTCCAAAATGGCTAGAAGTACTGTGAAGTGTTGCATATGAGAACAATTTTCTCCAAAATCCAAGTGTCTTGGAAACAAGCAACATTTAAGATAAGCCAGAAATCTTCACATTTAGTTTTCCATTCTTTTGTATTTTAGGAAAGGACATTTAAAATTTATCCTGGGGTTAGAGAGAAAAAGATACTTCATTTTGAAGTTCAGTGTTTGTTGAGATGCTGATAGCTCCTCAGAGTTAAGCAAAGTTAACCAGGGATGTGGAGGAGGACACCCTCTCATCCTTTATCCCTTTGCACCTGCTGGGCTAGCAGAGCCCAACCCTGAGTGAATACAACTGCCTGCCTTCTCTGGACACCCATACGCAGACATCAAGTAGTTCTTAAGGAAGACGGACAACTTCATGACCACCAGCTGTCCTCAGCCACCCTCCCGTCATTATCCCTGGTCAGCTCGCTCTCCCTTTTCTACAGTCTCATTATAGACTACTTTAAAATTTCTCTGCTCTCTTCAAATTCCCTCCCAGCCATCCAATACAAAGTCCTTCACCTCCAATTTATCGTCATATAACTGAGCGTACAAGCAGGATAGAACCCTGCCACCATCCCTGCACAGAATCAACAGGCCTGCATACAGTACAGTTCTCTTCTGTGATTCCCAGCTGAGGATGGAGGTTGGGAGTGGGAGGAAGGGGGGCTCTGCTCCCAAATGGCCCATCAAAAATTTTAGATAAAAACAATTACTTTTACAGTAAAGAAGCAATCTTATTTATCAATCTTCATGCAAATATCTCCAAAGAATACCTAACTCCATTTATTCTCATCTGAAGATCATTAAAAGACCTTTAGATTTTTAACTTAATATTGGGTTTATGAATCAATTTTCTATGTCTTTGGGACATAAATCAATTCTTTGAGCCTGATCACTACCATAGAAATAACAAAACATAGGCCTTTGAATTGCCAAGCAGGAGACTAGATTCTAGACCTGAGATGGTCCCCAAATTATGCAACACTTTGTGAGGGTTGGCTTAAAACAGTCAATTGGTCTTAACCTATTTTTATTACAACCACTAGGTAATTTTCTCATTATCACTTTAAAAAATGATCTAATTCAGAATATCAACTATGACTTCCTAAAGAGTGATATTTCAAACTCTGTTCTTTTGTACTGATTAGTATCTATAAGGAAATCACAAATGTTCTTTTGTAAATTTTCTTTGCTGCTTCCAGTGGAGGTAATGAATCTCTCTCCTTTTGAAATCAGAGAAAGGAAGTTGAAATTACAAGTTCACACACATTGTGGCTTCACTGACGTACCTTTCAGGGTCCTCTCGAAATAAAAATTCCGTTTTGACAAATGCTTGATTTACATTCACATTCGTCTCCCCAGAGCAGCTCTCGCAGACATTGCTACAGCACTTGGTGCTGCACTTGAAGTTGAACACATCTCAAGCAGGCTATAATGACTGGCTGACCTGTCAGGGGAGGATGGGATGGGATTCTGATCATCTTAGAATGTGGAGCAATGGTAGATCAATATGTGTTTCCTGAATAAACGAGTGGAGCATAATCTAGCTCAGTGAAGGTAACAAAGGAGTGGTCAAGATGAATTTTTGAGCTTTCTTTAATAATTCTATTTTAAGATAGAATTATGAATCTAAGGAACATAAGCTCTGGCTCCATTTTGGAGGTGAATAGGATAGTACCTTTTGAAATAAAACTATATCATTTTCCATGTCTATTCAAATCAGTATTCTTTCACTACGACTGACTCATTTAGTGAGAACAGCAAGTTTAGATATTTATATGTGTGTCACATAGCTTTCAGTTCTCTAACAAAAATATAAAGTGAGTCACTGTGTGTTCACCAGAATGTCCAAGTCTGGTATGGTTGTTTTGTGCTAGGTCAACTTAGCCAAGCTGCAACTACATTTTCCCAAATTCCTCTCCAAAATGGCTCCTCGTTAAGGAGGGGCTGCACAGAAATTTGCATGATATTTAGAGCAGTGAAGCAGTTGGTACAGTCTGAAGGATGGCAGAGCGCCAGGAGCTGTGTAGCTTGCCCCTGTCGTCACTGGTGTGCTGCTCACTTGACCGTCACAGGGCAGCAGCCAGGCCCGCAGCTCCTCCTGCTGGATCCCCTCCTCCAGTTTCTCCAAGACTTGGGCCTGCTGTGTTTGCAGCTCACGGAGAAGACACTGGCTGCTTCTTCAAGTGTCCCGGGCATAGACGCTGGAGGTGGTGAGGGAAAGATGCAGTTTCCAGTTTGCCCGGGGAGGTGCTGGTTTGTCCTTGCTCTCCTCCACTTCACGGCTAGTTTTTCCCCAACGTTTGGCCCTGCTGGCCTGCACTGACTTCAGGCCCATGCAAGATACAGAGGCAATAGTCTTCCATAGAGTTCTTTAGCAGCTCCCATCCATAGAGATCTAAGCCCTGTAATGAATCCCATGTGCGCTATCACTCAGAGTTGTCCTACTTCTCTGATCAAATCCTATCTGATATACCTACCTGTATAGTACATCACCTTGTCCTTCCCCAGTCACCCTGTGTAATACATACAGATTAAAGCAGAGGAGAATCAGGAGATAGAAAGTCTGGGAAGACCACTGTCTGATTTATTATGATGTGTTTGCAAATTAGGAGTCATTACAGCCATTTCAATTTTATGAATGGTTTACAGGGTTGCAATATTGTACACTCTAGAGATGCCTGTAGAATTGTCCCATGTACAGCTGGCTTGGCTCTACATGGCAGCCCTGGCAGAGGGGAATATTATAAAAGGTTCCTCTTTATATAAAAGAGCCATTTTCAATTTGTAACAAATAGCTAGTCCATTCATATGGAGCCCTCCTTGACTTGGTCTAGATGGGACTCAGAGTAGCCCAGTGCAGTACAGTATGTCACTGGGAATAAAAACCGCTCAGTGCATCTGAAGAATAATTAAATCATTAAAAAACAGAGGAAATGTTTTGCATAAGCCAATACACTTGAATATTCTAACAGCAGATTTCCTGAAAATTAAGTCAGGTGATTTGATTTCTATAAGGCTCCCTTGTTCAGTTTTCCTGTTCTAGAGCCATTCAAGTCTGAATTGGCAAACACAAAGAACTGCCCAGTAAATAGATCAATAATTGCCGTCATAGTCTACAGAAGGGAATTTTTCTTAACATTGAAATCAAGACTAAAACAAAGAATGAAAACCATGACTTATATGGGCACCTCTGAGACTCAAGATCAAAGAACCCTCTCTCTACTGGAGAGAGACGCATCTTCACATACTGAGGCCACTGACTCCCCTGCCTTGTCTCACTCCATCTTCCCTTCAAACTTGCAAATTAGCCATTATTCCCTGTTCTCCTTGAGACCTGGGACTTGTTCTTATAATTTTCTGTTAGAAAGTGCCTTCCATATAATAGGCACTTAATAAACAGTTTCTGTGATGATGGGGTCTCAATGTCTAACTTGGGCCAAAGGTCTCCTTGCATCCGTGATGCAGGCAGTATGGATACTGGACAAAGAGCACTGGACTTGGAGTTACTTTTAGAACAAGTCCTCCCATCTGCATGAACTTCCACTTCTTCAGAGCCTCTGCTTCTTCCTTCCTCCTGAAATAAGGCCTAGTATTCTTTACAGCTCAAAGAACTGAGTGCTCCTATGAAGTTTACTACAGTAGGCTTCTCATTAAGCAATTCAAAAGAGAACTGGCACTGGGGGTTGTTTTGCTGGAATGGATTAATACCTGCCAGGACTGATCAGCTAAGACCTTCAGAGAACCACAGCACCCCCATGGACGCCCTTCCTGAACGCCAGGTCTGAGGTCAAGGCGCATCTGCTTTCTGCCTTCTTTCTCAGCCAGTGAGCAGGTCTGAGTATGCCTTCAGTTAGAGACACAGACCACAGCATTTGGCCTCCAAGAAGCAACTGGCTGTTTCTGCAGATACCTGTGAGCACTGATTTACTCACCCCTCTGGTATGTTTGATGAGATTTGTAAAGTTCGTCACAAGACACTCTACTAATGGGCCTAAGTTCTTAGGAAAAGTTGAAATTATTTCAGCAAGAAGCCTTGTTTGTAGGTCAGAACAACCAAGAGAGGGACCCCTGGTGGCCCAAGAGCCCAAATCTTTCTTAGCCTAAGTGGCTGCCAGAGAGAAATCCTGAGAAAACACTTCCAAAAAGAGGAGGAAAATATCTAGGGTGTTTTTGGAATAGACCCAGGTAACTGCACACTAATATGAAACCTGAAATATTATTGTTAATCAAGCCAAACCCTTCCAGCTTAGAATTTTTTTTTTCATGCCCAGTGATAACTCAGGGACTATCGTATCAGTATGAGGTTTTTGTATGTGTGTGACGGCTGTCATCTCAGCTCTGAGGATGTAAGACTATAGGCCTAATAGACTTGCTCGATCACCTCATCTTGGGTGGTGAAAATCATTGGCAGTTGTGTCCAAAAGAACT
The DNA here is from genome assembly GCF_030020395.1 of Manis pentadactyla. Classification (NCBI taxonomy): domain Eukaryota; kingdom Metazoa; phylum Chordata; class Mammalia; order Pholidota; family Manidae; genus Manis; species Manis pentadactyla. The sequence goes on from NC_080030.1 coordinate 88,472,125, forward strand.
TTGAATACCAGACCTTTATGAAAGATATTAGTTCATTTTTCCCCTGATACTCTATTTTCCACACACACAAAATACCTTAGTGCATAAGTTACAAGTACCTCTGGCTGATAAGTGATTTATACTAAAAACACTGAATATAGTCAGGAGAAAGCAATTCCTGCTATTTCCCCTGCTTGAAATTTGGACCCATTCCTGGCATTTCTCTCTGAATCAGGTCCAGGCATCCCCATCTGGGGTACTAGCAAACTGATGAGATCTTCTGCCTCATAAAAATCCTCTAACCTTACCACAGCAGAAGTGCTGTTCTTATCTTAAAAGTCTCTGAACAAATTACTTATATTTTCTTCTACTTTAGTTGAAAATTTAAGGTTTCTTTTTCAATTCCTCACCTTTGGGCAGTGGTGGAGAATATGTTTTCGTGTAACTTCCAGCATTCATATGGCTTCCAACAGTGTATAAGCACTGTTGCTCAACCTCATCTGCCCCTCTGCATATACCGCATCTACTGCTGCTTGAACTTACAAGGTCTAGCAGGACTTTGTGAAAAAGGCTGGTGTTGTCTGATTAGATTCCTGGCTCATTTGGGCCAAACTGGTTGATGCCGTCAGTGATCTATCCAGTAATGCTTGCACATAGAAGCGGCCTTGTTAGACCATGAGGAGGACCCCACTCCAGCCCCAGATGCTCACACACTTCCTTGAATAATCAGGAGAACTATATTTAACTTGAAACAAGTGGAGAAAACTTACTTGTGAAAGCTCATTCCTGGTTTATTTCCACGAAATTGCAAAGTCACAAGGTCCAACACGTCATTTCTGTATATCCTCCTGCCTCTGCGAGGCTCTTCATCTGAGTCATACCAGGCAGATGGTGGTCTAATCTAGGCTTAAAAGGATACTTAGAAAAGGAAATTTTTCACCTCTATCTTAGCAATACTATTGGACCTGACCTTCACTCCTGCACCAAATGTATTTTGTTATGACTCTTCTATCTTCATTAAAAGCCATTAAAACTTCTTTTCCATTTTCACAGAAGCTAGAGACTACCGACAACCTGAGAATGCATTTTCTTTCACTTTCTCTGTAGGGTGGGGTCTCATTCACTTTCCTGCATAATTGCCAAATCAAAGAGGCAGTGTTTTCTGGTGTCTACTCTGGTGAAATTAACTTGGAATTGTCTATTTTGTATCTTAAATTGGCCTCCCCTACCATACACACCCCACATTAAATAAGTAATAAATTAGTAAACATAAAATCTGGAGGCATTAGTCATTTAAAATTGCACAGGCAATATACTATAGCATATGAAACAACTTAATGTAAGTTCAAAAAATAAAACAAGTGAGTAATATCTGTTGTGGAGAGTAGGGAGTACTCCTGATTTTAAAATAACGTGCTTTCATTATTTTTAAAATAGGAGAAGTACAAACATACAAAAATAAAAGCATACATAATCCCACAGCACAGACAAAACCACTAACATCTTAAATTTCTTCTCAGATTTTATATTTTTAACAACTTTATTTATTTCTGCAAACCCTGTTGAATAAAAAGCCATTAAATTGCAAAAATATTTCCATTGATTTTAATGGGAAAAATCACATGTGCCATCCCAATGCAAGGTACCAAAGATTTTTGCAGATAGCAAAATATATCAAATTAATGATTAATTAAGTTTCTATAAGTAGCAATCATTTAGAAGGAACGAAATACTATTGGATCATAAAATGTAAAGCAATGAAGGTTTATCATACTCACCAAAATGGAAAGAGAAGACTTGATTGTAGGTAGGAAGGCTGGAGATTAAGTGCAAGGGAGTCATTTTCTGGAAGGTGGTGGGAGTCAGCAATTAACTTTCAGAAAGGCAATGTATTTTGCATTCATTGGTATCTTGCATGTCTTGACGCAAACAAAAACATTCCAAATTTCAATATTAAAAAAAATAAACATATTAACTCTCATGATTCTGTAGACTGTTTTTACAGCCCAGGCCAGCTTGGCTGATCCCTGTTGTTAGCTGGTGACTCAGCAGGAGCTGGTTGTTCTTAGACAGGGGCGGGCAAACTTTTTCTGCAGAGGGCCAAATGTAAATATTTTTAGACTTTGCATGTCATGTTGTCTCTGTTGCAGCTACTCATCTCCGCCGTTGCAGTGTGAAAGCCGTCATGCACAACATGTAAACGAATGGGTGTGGCTGTGTTCCTTGCCTGCCCCTTGGCTAGAACGTCCTCACTCATGTATTTGGCAGTTGGCAGGCTTGCTGGTCTAGGGAATGGTTCTCAGACTTGAGCATGTCTTAGGATAACCTAGAGCTCTCGTTAAAACAGATTGCTGGGCCTCACTTCCAGAGTTTCCAATCAGTACAATTGGGGTGAGGCTGAAGAATGTGTATTTGTAACTAGTTCACAGGTAATGCCGAGGCTGCTAATCTGGGGACCACATTTTAAGGACCATTGTTCTAGAGTGTCTTAGCAAGGATGGCTCATCTCTGCTCCAGCATCTCTCGTTCTCTAGGAGGCTAGCCTGGGCTTCTTCACGTTGGTCTTAGACTAAAAAGCAGCAGAAAACAGCAAGCCCCAGTGCACAGGTGCCTCCCAAGCCCCTTGTTACATTACATTTGCTACTGTCCCACTGGCCAAAACAAACCGCGTAGCTAGGCTCTGTCATGGTGGAAGGAGACGACCTGAAGTACGGGCAAAAGGAAGTTTGGACAAATTGGACACAATTACTGCAACAAACTACCACACTTCCCTAAAACGCTGTAGAACAGAAATGCATCTTTAGAACAAAATTAATGCTGAGCACAGAGGAATAGCTTTGAAACACATGGAAATAGTTCACATACACAACGAATGGGAGAATCATAGAAGATAGTACCTTTTTGTCACTCTTATTTGATGTATGTTTGCAAAGTAAAACATTTTGGGTTTATCCACACAGGTTACACAAATCAAATTTATTCCATATGATATTCTCTGGTTAGAAACTACTATTGTCAAGTAAGCTGGTGAATGCACCTTGGCCTGAAATCACAATGTCAGTATGTGACTTCTAGCATGTTTATTCAGTGGGCTTTGGTGTGAAAGGGTTGTTACACTGAGAAAAAATTTTGGAAGTAGAAAATGGTATAAACTTCCAAACGTAATTTTAGTAAAAGGTTAACTAGCAATTGTTATGTGAGATGAGTCTGGGTATGTTAAATATTTTCATGATTTCTAATTAAGAAAAAATAAAAGAAATAAGTTTTATTTCAGTGAAACTCACAAAAGGTATGTTCTAAAGATGACAAATGAAATTAATGGGTTCCACTTAGGCCCTAAAACACTTTCCTGGTGGGTCCCAGGATAGGCACATAGAATGGAACCCTGTGGTCCCCTCATGGTGTTACGAGAGCCAGCATATGGCTCCCCCCTGCCCATGGACCTCTTACTGGATTTTGCAATTCCATGGTTTTGTGCCATCATGGCTTTGATTTATATAAGGTGCCTTGTCGTGGTTCTATATTTCAGGAATCTGTCTAAATGAAACACTAATGCTAAAATGAATGATGCCAAATCCAAATGGCTTACAACATGCCTAGTGTTGATTTTTATGAGACGAGAAGTATTTATATATTTCAGTGTAAGCTGAAGCACATTGAACTTTTTTGTACTTGAGTTTACTTTATTGGGGATTAGAAAAATTGATTTTGTTTACATGAGAGTGTGGTTCCAAAATTGATGACAGACCAAATGATTCTATGGAGAGTATTAGTCCCTCATAAACTAGGCATAGAATTAAAATACAAGCTGGAGAATAAAATATGCTACTTATATGGAAATCCCTAAAAAAGCTGCCAGATAAACTGATAGCAAGCCATTGTTTATGGGTCTGAACACTTGGTTAATTCCAGAAATAGAAAAGACATTAACCCTAACCTCAAGGGACTTATTTACATCATAGGTGAGGGTCAGACAGGCAAACATCACATGAGCCAATAAACAAAATATTTATGAGACCAGAAAAGCAGCAGGTTGAAGGCTGTGCTGCAGGTTGGATGAACAAGAAAGCCCCCCAGCTTTCCCCCGGGTGCAGAAATGGAGATGATCCCTTTAAGTTTCTTTGGTTACTGTGGTGGGTCTTGTGAAAGCTGCTACCTGGAGCTATTGATCATTATAGTGGAAAAGAAATAAGCAATCTGAACTCATCCCTGGAACTTAAGTCCTTTTCCTCCCTAATTCCCACCTTCAGCTTCTCTCACTGGGAGGTATGGCTATCGTATTTTGCCCTTTGTGTCCTAAAAGGAGCATAACCTCTACCCTTTGGAGGATCCCAGAGAGGCTGTTGGGAAGGGTCCCAGCCGAGGTGCTTTGGATTCAGCTTCTGAGTCACAGGCCAGAGAACAGCGCCGGTTTATCAGTTCCCTCCCCGCAACCCCCACTAACTGACATAAATGAACTGTTAAAAGGTAAACTGAGGCACATAAGAACTTTGAAGAGTTTATTTGAACAAATACTGATCCAAATCAAACAGCACCAAACCAGAGAGTGTTAGGAACATGCCTACAGAAGCTTGGGACGAGGTTTTTATAGAGACGATGATGCCAAACAAAATATGGATATCTGATTGTCTATAGGTTAAGCAGTTGCCTTATTCGGGAAAGGCTCATTGGCTATTTGAAGTTGATTGTTTTTAAGTTTCATTTTCTCAGATTCCAGTGCACTGACTCTGGTCTAGGTTTCGGTTTGCTAATATAGATTACCAAGGTATCAGGGCCACCTTACTCGAAGGTCTCCTTGTTTAACTGCTGTAACGAACCTCATCCTAGCATGACTACTGCCACCCTATATCCTCTCTGGCTACTTCTCTTCCGTAACATTTGAGGCCATCATATGGCTTATTGTGGTACAGCTTTTCAACAAGTCCCATTTAAGAACATGAACACTGACTTGCTGACACATTAAAATGCATGCTGGTGAAAGGGATGTTCCTTGATGAAACTTCCAAATAAGACATGCTCTTTCTTAAAAATGGGTTATGTTGTAGGACTTAAAACAAAATGGTATCCATTGATGGTCACAGATAAAAAGTATCATGTCTCGATGTTTCATTTGAATATTCTGTGACCTTTCAATACTTGGCTTCTTTATTATCTCCTTGCAAAATATTTATTAACAGAGGGGGTACTTGATGTAGAAAGATAAATGAGGAGACAGAACCCCACAATGGGAATTTATGGGAGATCGGATCTTACAGCTTGTTTTTTCACTAAGTTCTGGAGACCTGTTAACTGCTTTGGATGTCTCCAGAGTGTCATCAATTAGTTGAACTCTGGCCTTTCAAAAGTGGATTGATATCCAGGTGATTAAAGCAGTGGCTGTGTCTCCATATTAATTACTCTTCCTGAAAACACTAGCTTTTTCTCAGCTCCTCCAGAGAAATGTAGTGGTGAGAGAAATGGAGAGTCTGCTCTTTCATAGATCATGTGTTACCTACTCATCACTTGGGAGGTGGTGGTTGTCAAGGACAAAATGGAAAAAGATGTAGGAAGAAAAAAATGTTAGTGCTGCAGCACTGTTAGAAGACTTGTCATTAACCCATTTCCCCTAAGACATTGCTTTGTTTAGGAAAACAAGCCTATGGGATTTAGCTGGAGACTGCATATGTAGAGGTGCTGAGGTCTAAATGCACTTGGGCCCCTAAGGTCCTTATAATAATGGACCGTCACTCATGAAGTCCCTTCTCTGTGCAGGGCACATACATGTTCAGGCTTCTCTTACATTTTCTTAAATATTCCTCACAACAGCCTCTTTAGCAAGTAAGCAAACTGATATTCAGAAAATTTCCCATGACCTCAGAGTTGAGGAAGGCAGAGCTAAGATTCAAACTTACACCTCACTTCAAGTCAACAATAATTCTTAGGAGTTTATTTTGTTGTTTCACTTGCTTGTCTTTAAAACTGGTGTGGAAATGGAGGAGAGGAAGCAGTAGAAGATGAGAAGAGGCAAAGATGAAGTAGGGGGTTGGGGCAGAAGGGGGTTAATATGTTAATTTTCTTGACAAGATTGTCCTGAGCAAGAATTTTATGAAATACAAAGAAAGATCAAATGCGGGTTTGTGAGTGTGTGGATATGGTTCCCACATTCACAAATTGCAAAAACCCCTCAAGATAAGGGGAAAATGCATCTAGAGGAAATAGTCTTTTACAGTTTTTGATCTACTGTATGGAAAATGCACAGCTATAGTATTATCCAAATAAGGAGAAGGGAGAGGTGCTGCTAAGAAGGGAGGAGAAGACTGCATTTGATTTCTTTATTTACATGAGAAATCTTTAATTTCAAGATTAATAAAGCACTATTTTTCATATAGGAGAATTTGTCTTTTCCCCATGACAAGTGTCCTCTGCCATTTGGGGGTGACACACATTTGTTCTGAGAGTTCTGGAGACTGCAAACAACAGCAACCATGCCCCCTGTTATCCACTTTCTGGAGCACAGGCTGGCTGTGCATTGTTTGTCCTGACCTGAGACATTAGGCCCAGCCCCAGGAAGGTGGATCCGGGATTTACCCCACGTGTGGTGTAAGTGAGCCTGCTTGAGCAACTGAGGAGAGCATTTCTAGTAGAGCAATTCTTTTAAATAAGTTGATCTTCCTCTAAGGAGCATGTACTGGTTGAAATGACTAGAACCACCATCCCTCAGTCATGTTGAGCTCATCTCCATCTGCACACTCCCTAACTGGGAGAGCTGAGAGGAATCATGCAAATTCCCTATGCTTGAGTTTTTTTATTTATAAAAGAGAGCCAATCATTAAAGAATTGTTGTGAGGACTAAATAGAATATTGCCTGCAAAACATTTAAACCAATACATGACCCTCAATATCATTAATATTGATTAAAATTTCAAGGCATATCTATTTTTCTTTTTTAATACCCTTTTTCTCTCTAGATTTCTCCAAAGCTTTCAATAAAGCTGTTTTTCCCTTCCTACTCTTTAATGTTCACCCTCCAGCTCCCCATCACTTTCACAACCTGGATGGATATATTTCAATGTCATGATTTTTCTCTATTCAAAACCAATATTAACCCACACCAAAATGAATCCTGCAGAGTAACAAAATCTTTAAATTTAAGGGCCAGTATTTCTTTTCTTTTTTTTTAAACAGTCACATCACATTCCTCTTCTAAATTTGTACATGTGTAAAGGGCTTGACATATTGAAGTAACAAGATTATTAAGGAGAACTGTCAACTAGTTCCTTATACAAAACCTTAGTTTTCTGTTGTTTTTTTCCGCAGGCCCATACCATATTGCAGTCTGACAGTACTCTGAAGGAGATGGTACTGTGAAGCACAACTGCTTACCACAGTGATGGATGGGTAGCTGGTGGGTAACTCACTGCAGAGTTTACTTTTCCAGGTTTGAAATGTCCAGAGTAGACATATGTTAAGTCATCCATCAGAAATGTGGAATGCAATGACAGAAATAACCAGATGCTCTGTAACAAGATGCCACAGGGCAAACTTGGAAAAATGAAACAACTACACTTTTCTCTCCTGCCTGTAACCTGAAGTTCTACTTGCATTTATGTGCAATTAGTACTTTCCACAAGATACTGCAAGAATCCTAGGGAGAAATTCCTTAACGCCCTCTTCACAAAAGACCTTCAAAATTCTAGTTTTTGTTTGTTTGTTTGTCTTTCACCTTTATAAAAGAAAGGAAGAAGGATTGTTTGGTAAGTCCAAAAGGGTATATTTGGAAGAAGAATGGTTCTTAGTTGTCATGGTAACAAGTAATGTTTTCTTGCTTATGGTATAGCCTGTGGATTTGTGGTGCGATTATTATTTCCACGCTTAACTTTATATTAACACATACTGTAGAGCAATGAGGAGAGTAATCAGAGGAACCCAGCCTGGTGAAATTGTCACACAAAAGGGAGAACAAAAGTGAAACAATAATCAATATGAAAAAAAAACACAACTTTTCTTTTGAAAATGACAAATTTGCTACAAATAGAATGTACTTTTTGAAACTTAATAGTCATTATCGCTGCCATTAATATTTGTTGAATGAGAGAATACTTGTGAAAGTTCTTCCTAAAAGTGAGGTGCTGATGGTGGTCAGCGAACAGCAGTGGGCGTTGTTACCTGCTGTCCGTACGGCACTCCACCAGGGTCCTTTCAGAATTTATGAGGCCCTGCATTTTGGAATTTAATTGTAGTGAAATGAACACCGCAAATCTGATTGGAAGACTAAGCCTTGGGGTAACAAGAGTGCTGGAGAGTCCGCAGTGTTTGGGGTTGAGTGAATATCCACATTTTATTTCTTTTTGTGTCGAGAATAAAGCTTCTTTTCCTAATCTTCCCATTTTAAGCCCTTTGCAGCTTGAAAGCCAGTCCTCTCATAGCCTAGTGCTATGGTGCCCTGTATGCCCTATCCCAGCTTTCCCTTCCCCTTTTGCTATCATTTGATTACTTATTCATTCAGCGAACTTCCATCCTCCTATTTATCAGCACTTACTCCTGAAAACAACATGAAACAAGGGTTCAAATTCCATGTCTGCCCCAACCTTGGGATAGTTAATGACTCTACAGCTAAAGCTTCTGTTACCTCGACAATTAAAAGGAGATACGAATAGTTGCTATAAAGGAATATCAAAAAACTTATATGAAATCAGGCATTTGAAGGGCTTGATACCCTGCCTGGCACAAAATATATATTCAATAAATGTTAGCTTCTACTATTATTACAATGTGCCATGTGCCACCCTGTAAGGCCAAGCTCATGTCCCAAGTCCTCTATGGAGCCTTTCCCGCCACGGCAGCCTGCACAGACCTTCTCCCCTGACCCCAGATGTACCCATTGTTGTCACCCAGTTTTAATCACACATGTAACAGAATGATGATGAAACAAGTATTTACCTCTACACTGCCTTCTGTTTGAACATTTTCTCCTCAACTAGAAGATAAGGTCCTTGACATGGAGCACCAACTAGCACTACTTATTCATATTTAATTTTAAAATATCTTCTAAGCACACTAATATATTCCTAGAGGGATGTATTAATTAATTATTACAACACCGATCAAGAGAGTGATATAGGGCCTAAAAAGATGATAGGACCAAGGTACCCACCATACTCAGTCTGTTAAGAATTTAAGACAAATGAAATAATTTATTACCACAGCAAAACTAGTAGTTGACAAAGTTACACTGTATTGTACTTGTCCCATCATATCTATATCTCCCCTCAGCAGCCTTTATCAAGACTTCGTGACACAGCCCCACCTCTTCCCTTTAAAAGCCACTCCCTCAAATCTGCCATTCAGATTATAATATAAATGAACTCCACAAAGTCTCAGATTTTCATGCCACCATGAAGTATACTTGCCAAGGTGGGAGGATAGAATATATCATGTATTGGCTTATTAGCTCTATATATTGTAAATATTTAGATATATGGTATATGGACCTCCATTTGTAATCTTGCTAGGACCTCAGAAATGTTAGGGGCAAGCTTAGTACCGAGGACAGGTTTGAAAGTACTGACCCTGTGATAAAGGCTGCCTGCCATTTATCTTAGTTTTATATTCCCTACTTGTTTCCCATCAGGCTGGTCACTGTGTTTCAACAGTCAAAGGAGAACATGGCTTCACTGTGGCTGGTCACTTTGGGCTGGACCGAAGTTAGTGTTCATTCTTAGCTCTACCAGCACAATATACACTGGAATTTAAATAACCCAGAATTGAGTTGTAATTGTCATAGTCAAGGTGTGGTCCCACTGACCATCCCAGCCATGACGATTTTCCAGCAAATGTTGGCTTTTCTGGTGTCCGTAGCAGGGTGGAAGGAGAAGTTTCAATGAGCCTTTTATCCACCCATTTGCTGCCCCAGTATGTCTTGCCTTACCACATACCTTTATTTTTATAGGAAAAGAATTATGTTGGAGCCATGAGTTTTATTGTACCAATAAATGACGTTTCTGGAATATCTCCTGGGCAGCTACAGAGTGAGGTATAAGAATGCTGGTTCTTGGAAAATACACAAATGAATTCAGCAGCTTACTGTCTGAAAAATGCCTTCAAAGTAAAAGAATCACTGTCTCCCCCTCATCACTACAAGATAGCCAGTTGTATGGGTTAAAAAACACAGAAAGCAAAAACCAAGACAAATGAAAGGACAATCCCACCACAGGGCAGGAAATGAAGAATAGCTTTATAAGAGAAATGATGTGGGGAATTCTTTATATTGGCAACAGGCTATTGCCTAAAATAGAAGCTGGCCAGAACCAGTTTAACAATTTGGGAATAAATATTGTGGCATTTTTACTTACACAGAGTGGTCAGTGAAGACTTTTTAGGTCGTTGAAAACAAAAGTCAAAGATTCCTGTCCAGGCTGTGAGTCCATTCTTCCTGTTATGCCCCAGAGACAATGGAGTTGACACAGAATTTCCAAACGCCATTTGAAAAACTACTTTTTCAGATTATTTGAAAAATGAAAAGTATGTCTTCAAAAGTGTTAAGTGTTTTACTCGAATGATTTGATTATCTCAATTATGTTGAATTCTTTGATTTAACACTCCAGATACCTGTAGGAATTTGATGTATTTCATCTTTTCTCTCTCTTTCTTTAAAACAACCCTTTCCGGAAAGCTTACTGTATCAACATTAACTCAGATGCTACCTGTGAAACCAAGAAACCATACTAGTGATCCATCCCTTCTGTTCCATTTTCAATCTTAATGTAAACTAAATTGATTTAAAAATTATGTGCTATCACTTTCTCTCAAAAGAAGACATATATTGTATTAAAAAAAATTGATAATTTATAAAGTTTTATCCACACCGACACACCTTTCTAGATTCCCTTATGTCTACAAGAGTGCATTTGTGCAATTAGAAGGCCTGTCCCAGCAGTTTATGGACCAGTTAGTTGCCTGATGGAGCATCTAATGTGTGGCCTGGCTTCCCAGACACCTTGCTAGAACCTCAGGCCTCGTTTGCCATTTACTGGTGAAATCAAGACGTTTATTCGTTCATTGCAAAGTGAGAGCTAGGAGCTTTAGATCCAGTAGATGTAATTATCTATGTATTTAGATCCCTGCTGATGTAATTATCAAAGCTCTTCTTACCTTAGGAGAGAAATAAGTGCAGTGATTCAAGGGACAATTTATTTCTAAGAATTAAAGGTGAGAATATGTGTTGAACATTCAAACTGAAGAAGGTTTTTTAATAAGGACCTTAAAGGGCAAAATAATACGTAAAAATATACAATGCAAAAAAGTAGTGTGAATTGCCCACTATTCAGGCCTTTGCCAAAAAAAAAGTCATTCCTGTTATTTCTAAAAGAGGCATAAATTCAATTATCTTCTCAACTATCTAAATAATATTGCTAGCCAACAAAGGCAATATGAGACCTTCATGTATATCTCTTTAATTTCAAGGAACAGAAAGTAATCACTTTGAGTTTGCACTTTAAAGATAATCCCACTCCTGATACGCCAGCATTTACCAGTTCATTTGGAAGCTTGGGAACAAATCACCCTGTGATTTTTGGTGAAATGGTCACTCCCCTGCCTTTCAACAAACTCTTCATGAGATAGTGTCCATTTTACTCTCACATCCAGCCCAGCTTTGTCTCAGCATGGAGCATCTTGCACGGCCCAGGGTTTAGCAGGAATGCAGGGAGCCATGAATGTCAGGCATGTTGAAGTATGATCCTGAGCACAGGCACTTTCATCTTCGTCTTTTGTGCAGAGATAATGGTTTACATTAGACTGATTATATGCAGACTGAGAAGTGTATCTTGTGCAACAACTCTGAGGCGTGCTGAAAGATAAAAATCCCATTTGGTGCATTTTATATTGGTGGTCTTTGACGTGGGCAGCACAGGCCTGCACAGTCCTTGTAAATCAGATATAATGAGGGCCAGATAGCAACTCGCTTAGCTGTTGAATGAAGTAAGTGTTTCTTTACTTCAGACTGAAGGATGGCATATTTGCTATCTAAAACCTTATGATATCGGGTTGAAAGAAGTATTTTATTTATATCTCTGAATGCAGACTATATGGCCGGTTAGTTATGTGAACATTCCTGATGCTGCATAGCAAGGTTTTTAAAGGAAGTTTTATTTATTCACTTTTATGTAATTTTTATAATGATCTCCCTGGATGGCCTTTTATATTGAAGATGATCTGCTTTCCAACTTCTTTCTCTTTCCTTTTTGCCACCAGCTTTCTGGGCAAAGAAGAAAGGCAACCCTGTGGTAGCTCATGACCATAATTTTTTAACTGGAGACTGCGTTCTCAGTTGGAAAAGCAGTGTAATTCCTGAAAGCAAGAACAAACCCAGGCCCAATAATCCTCCCTGAGTGGAACATAAGCCTCATGAGTGAAAACACCTTTGCTTCTAATGTTTCAATAATCCCAGTTTTATAGGCAGCAGTTTATTTTATGTTTAATAGAGCTATTTCCAAGTGTTTTCTAATATTATACATTTTGATATCTACAAGATGAATGGTAATTCCAATTTTATAAGTGGAGAAACAGGAGCATGGAGGGATTACAGAGACCTTGGTGTTAAGGGAGACCAGCAGAGTTGTTTTCTGTCTGCGCTATGAACACACACATGTGTGTACACACACATTCACACAACAGTCACACAAACATATACACACATTCACACACACATTGCTTACAGACATATACACACAGTCTCACATAGAAACACCCATGCTCACACACATCTGCACACTCTTGCACACATACACATACTTGCATATATACACAGTCAAAAGCATGAAGATATAAAAGGAAAAAACTGTGTATTATCCTAGTTCAAAAATTTCTTATTTATGAAAAATTTATTATAATACTATTTAATTCTTTTTCTTCCCAAACACATTTAGTAACTTTAACAGACCAAAAGGAGTCATTTATTTATTTATTGCTCAGCAGAAATTCTTAGGGAGCTCGAAACTGGTATTGTAAACACTAAAAATTTAAGAAGCAGCTCCTAACCAAGAGTTTGGCATAGAGTAGGCATCTAATAAATGTCCTGAAATTTTTTTAATGTCCATTGAAAACTATCATGCACTTCAGGTTAAATATGATAGGCCTAATACTTATCTCTATTCCCTTCTAAAATGCCACTGAAATGAAAGTAAAGCAACAAACAAATAAATAAATAAACAAGGTATAACCCACAGGGACCAAAAAAAAAAATCAGAGAAAATGAAAGCAAAGACATCAAAATAACTGAAGAAGGAAATTCAAAAGAAGAGTGAAAATTGATTTCACAGAGTAGAGAATTAAGAAACCTATGTGTCTATGGGGATAAAAGAAATTGATACCACTGAATGGAGACAGGCCCAGGGATTGGAAGTTCAAGGTATCTGCGGAAGCCATAGTCAGGGACAGAACTGAAAAAGGATGATTGACTGAGAGTCCATACTGAGGACGTTTCAAGTCTTCTCCTTGATCCAAGAAGGTGGAGAAGCCTCTCACGTGGAAGACAGGAAGACAAACAAAAATAAATAGAATTGGAGGAAACAGAGAATAGACAAACATGGGACCATTCTAAATCCTAATACTGTCAGTGAGATAAAATACTTTAGCTGAGAGCCAATAGAAGGTCATTAAAAAAATAATAAGAGCCATTCCAAGAAGAATAAAGTCTTTGAAATTTAAAACATATTAAAATAAAGATCTCAGTAGAAGAGCTGGAAAATGAAGTTGAGGAAATAACTCCAAATTAAAACAAGAAGACAAAGAGATGAGAAACAAGGACCAAATGATATGAAACGTCAATGTTTCCTTCAGGGAGATCAATATGTAACTAAAAGAAGTTCCAGAAAGAGCACACAGAAAAACTAAGGGAAACTAAATAACCAGACAAATAATATGAGAAAACTTTAACAAATGAAAGGATGTGATCTTCACATTTAAAAGGGTCCACCAAGTGTCCCAAACAATAACATATTCAAGCATATCATCATGAAATATTGGATCGACTGGATAGTGTGAGAAGATATTAAAAAACTCCAGAGAAACAAAACAAAGCAAAACTAAACAAAGAAAAAGTAAATAAACCCAAAATGAAAATAGTTTATGTAACAAAAAAGAAGATGTGGAATATCATCAGACTTCATAAAAGGAAACTCTACTCCCTGGAAGTCAACAGGGAAATGCTGGAGAGAGAGGCAGTTCAAGATGGCAGAGTGGGAAAATCCTGACCTCACTTCTTCCCATAGACACACTGCATTCTACAGCTGTATATGGAAGAATTCCCTCTGAAAAAGACCTGAAAACTTCTCCTTCATAACAAAGGATAAAAGGGCCACATCAAGACAGGTTGGAGAAGCAAAGATGTGTAAGGCCAAGAATCCCTCCCCTGGTGTAGCAACTCACATCTCACAGCCTTCTTCCTGAGGAATGGGGGGTCTGTGCCCCACATCAGGCACCCCAAACCTTTGAGCCTGCACCAGAGACCTGAGCCCCTGAAACATCTGGCTTTGAAAACCAGTGGGGTTTATGTCCAGGAGACCCAAAGTATTGTTGGAATCTGAGATTCTGCTCTTAAAGGGCTTGTACACAGACTCACTTACCATTGGACCCAGTGCAAAAGCAGCAGTTTGAAAAGCATGTGGACTGTAAGTGAAGGAGGTTCATTTGCAGTCTTAAAGCATCTGCCAGAGGAGCAGGGGCCTGTGCGGACTCTCTCCAGGGACAGAGGCTCTGGCAGGCACTATTTTTGTGCTCTCAGTCAACCTTGTTAAAAAGCCTACAGGCACATGCAGTCCACGGAAGGGACACTCAGGATGGCCTGGCTCTAGTGGCCAAGGAAGGTTGTGTTTACTATCCTAAAGGTCTGAAACAATTGGAAAGACAATTCTTGGGAGACTACTACCCACTGGGCACTGCACAGACAGCTGACTGAAGTACACCTCCTGGCTTCCTGTATGGAGGCTTGTATCGTTGTCCTGGAGCTTCAGCCTGAGGCGTGGGCTTCAGGTCTGCCACATATCTACAGGCTGCGGTGGTGTCGGCTGACATGGGCCAAGAGACACCATCTTTGTGCTCTCCAATTTGTGCTACAGATTGACAGTACCTCCCAGAAAGGAGCTTATACGCTCAGTTTAAGCCCCAATTTTTGTGACCATCACCCAGGGAACATGTCTACATTTCCTGATCTGGAGGCCAGAGGGTTTTCAACTGTACTCTTGCAAGACTGTGTTTAATTGCATGCTTTAAAAGCTGCTACCTGAATGGAACAGAACAGAGAGCCAGAAATAAACCCATTCTTATATGGTTAATTCATCTATTTCAAAGGAGGTGAGAATACAAAAATGGGGAAAAGGCAGTCTCATTAATAAATAGTGTTGGCTATGTAAGAATTTGTACTCCATGTAAGAATTTGTTCGTTATGCATCAGAAGATTGGAGACTGACGAAAATTAGGCTTGGGGTGGATTAATGATTGTGCATTGAGTATTGACCCCCCTATACAGAAATTTATTGTGGTTAACAACTATTTGATCAATAAATATGAGAGATGCCCTCACAAAAAAAAAAAAATATATATATATATATATATATATATATATATATATATAAACACACTTCCAATTGTAAAATAAATAAGTAACCGGGATGTAATGTATAGCATAAGGAATATAGTCAAAATATTGTAACAACTTGGTATGGTGATACCTGGTACCTAGAATTATCATGTATATAAATGTTGAATCACTGTGTTGTACACCTGAAACTAATGTAATGCAATGCTGTTGTCAACTACCCTTCAATAAAAATAAATAAATAAATAAATAAATAAATAAATAAATAAATAGTGTTGGGAAAACTGGACATCTACATGCAAAAGAATAAAACTGAATCATTATGTTGCATCATACACAAAAATAAACTCAAGGTGGATTAAAGACATAAAAATAAGACCTAAAACTATAAAACCCCTAGAAGAAAAACATAGTCAGTACACTCTTAAACATCAGCATTAGTAACTTTTTTTCTAGATGTCTCTCCAGGCAAGGGAAACAAAAGCAAAGATAAACAAGTGGGACTACATCAAATTAAAAAGCTTCTGCACAGCGAAGGATACCATCAACAAAATGAAAAGGCAACCTATAGTATGGGCGAATATATTTGCAAATGATACATCTGATAAGGGACTAATATCCAAAAAATTCAAAGAATTCATACAACCCAACACCAAAAAATCAAATAATATAATCTAAAAATGGGCAGAGGAACTGAACAGACATTTTTCCAAAAAAGACATACAGATGGCCAACAGACACATGAAAAGATGTTCAACACCATTAATCATCAGGGAAATTGAAATTAAAACCACAATGAGATATGACCTCACACCAGTCAGAATGGTTAGTATCAACAAGACAAGAAACAAGGGTCCGTGAGGATGTGGACAAAAGGGAATACTTATGTTCTGCTGGTGGGATTGCAAATTGGTGCAGCCATTATGGAAAGCAGTATGGAGCCTCCCCAGAAAACTAAAAATAGTAATATAAATATGACCCAATTCCACTTCAGGGAATTTACCTGAAGAAAACAAAATTCCTAATCTGAAAAGATATATACTCTTCTATGTTTATCAAAGCATTATTTACAATTTCCAAAATATGGAAACAACCTAAATGTCCATCAATAGATGAATGGATAAAGATGTGTTACATTTTTACAATGAAATATTATTCAGCCATAAGAAGACTGAAATCTTGCGATCTGTGACAGCATGGATGGTCCTAGAGGGTATTATGCTAAGTGAAGTAGGTCAGAGAAAGACAAATACCATATGATTTCACTTACACGTGGAATCTAAAAAACAAAACAATGAACAAGCAAATGGAAAGAGACTCAAACACAGAGAACAGACTGGTGGTTAGTATAACAGAAGTGGGTGAAAGGGTGGTTGAAGCAGGTGAGGGGAAAAAAATTACTGAGAATGTTTGCTATCTTGATCAAGCTAATGGTTACATGAATGTACACACATGTGAAAATTCATTGATCTGTACATTAAGATTTGTGCATTATATTGTATGTACCTCAATTTTTAAAAATGTAGCCCCCCTGCCCCAACAACAATAAAAAAGCTACTATCTCAGGGTCTGGCTTCTAGTCAGCCAGAAACTAGGTGTTGATTGAAGAGTCCTTCATTTGAACACCAACAGATCTTGGCATACCCTCAACAGCTAGGACCTATCAAGTATTAGTCAGGCTGCTTAGACAATCACAAGGGTTTGTGAGGCAACCAAGAGCCAGGGCAAGGTTGAATTACAAATTTCCTCTCCTGCATGAGAAATGCTTTCAAATTCTGAGAGACAGAACATAATTTTCAACCTAGATTCTATACATAGCGAAATTGTTAATCAAATGAGGATATCGAATAAAGACACAAGGTTAAAAAAATTACTTCCCTTATGTCCTTTCTTGCAAGAATATAATGATGAGAATAACAAACACTTCCATGATGTTCAGTATTTGCCAGGCAATGCTCTAAGCATCTTACATACAGTAAGTCACTTCTTACAGAATTCCCGTGATGTAGGCATTTTTCCAAAAAAGACATACAGATGGCCAACAGACACATGAGAAGATGTTCAACACCATTAATCATCAGGAAAGTGCAAATCTTTTGAAGAGACTGAGACACAGAGAGGTTGCAATTCTTGCCCATGGTCACTCCAGTTAGTGACTGGAGGAGATGGGCCATGAATCCAGAAGCCTGAGTCCAGAGTGGCTGCCTTGCTGTCCAGCTATACTTCCCCTCAGAAACACTGGGGAAAGAAATTAGAGGCAAGCAGAGTATACCACGTGGCTCAACTATAATAGTGACATGGTCAGAATAATGGAAAATTTGAATTCTGATTAAACCAAAATTATATAACTATTTTCAAGATGTGTGGAGAAGTGTGAATATGTGTGTGTGTGTGTGTGTGTAATATGTTGAGAGTAACTAGAGAGCCAAATTCTCATCTTTCATCATACAAAGTGAATAGAAAAATTATCAGACTGAGAAATCAAGCTGATTCATCTCTGCCTAACACATAGAAGGGACTCAATAAATGTTTGTGAATGAATGAATGAATTTCCCAAGTCTGCATCTCACATTCATTTGCACATTTGCATAGCACTATCCTTGAAAAACTGGACAACTTTTTATCTTTCTCTGCATGCTGTGTGTGTCATGGAGAAATGCTTATGATAAACATAATAAAAAATAGCAAATTTGCATGATATTTCAATTCTATATTTTAAATAATAGAATGTACATATGTGTATGTATATAGTTACAAGCATGATGTTATATAGATAGGATAAAATCTCTGCAAGGATAAACCCTAAAGGTGTCAGTGGAGAATGGGACTGCAAAGAGGGAGATTTCTTACTTGATATACACTGTATTTTCTAAAATTTTGCAATGAACATTTATTTTTGTAATTAAAACTTCAAAATTTAAAATGTACTTAAGTTGTCACAATCATATTTTGATACTTAAAAATTTTAAAGGTCAAAATTCATCTATTTTGTGTTCTTAACACCTCGAGTTTATTTAAACATTGCTTTAGTCAACTATAAATTTAGTCTTGGCTGAGAATAGATGAATAAGGGACAGTTGCCCTCAGGAACAACATGCACTTAGAGACCCTGGAAACAGTGAGTTGTAGCTCAACTACTGGGACTCTGGGCACAAAAACTTGAAAACTAGGAAACTGCTTTATTGGCAACTATGGACCCAGTAAATACTTGGGATGTCAACATTTCTCTGGCTTCCAAGACAATAGCAGTCAGGTGGGAGCATGCCAAGCAAAAGCACATAAAACCTGAATAAATCTCTCTGCGTGTCATTCTCTGCTGCCAGTGTCCGACGTGTAAGGCACTGAAAGGCAAAAAACAGGCTTTTTCATTCCCACCCAGAGCCTTTTGCAAAGATACCTAGACACACAGTTCCATTGTACTGCTCTAAAGTCCTGGGTAGGCTTCTTCACAAGGGAAGAGTTTCACAGGGAAGGGGAAAGGCTTGCCAAAGCGCTCAAACTTTCACTTCCTGTATTTGTTTACTAGGGCATTTATTCTAATTTAAAGGTAAGGTTTCACTCATTCCTTCCCTATCCCCCAAAAATGAATGAAGGAGGAAAGGTAAAGCCAAGAAGACTTGCTCTTCATACAGACCTCACTTGGGGCGGGTGCGGGGAGCTGTTTGGGGGTTTTGCTTAGGTAGTGTCTTGGACGAGGCATATGGCTGGTTACGTACACATGCAGCAGGGAAGTGGAAGCATCACTGATCTTTTAATGGGAAAAGCTTAAGGTAAACAGAGTTTTTCTTCCTTGTGATGCCAAGAGCTAAAATAATAAATACAGATAGGAGGTAGCCTCATACTTCAAATAATTTGTTGAAACTACATTCACAAACTCAGCCTGATGCTGTTTGTGCAGTTGTTAACCATAAGGTGAGCCCTAGCCCTTGCTGGGCCTCGGACAAGTGCCTTGCCAGTCACCACTCACATCAGCCCAGCCTTGGAGTCTAAAATTAGTTGACCTGCCCAAATGTCCAAACTATGATCGATTGATTGTCTCAACTTTCAGGGCAGACCCTCGAGTTTGATTGGCAGATCAAAATGCTAACTATCTGGTTGGAGGGGCAAAGGTCATGCTGTGTCTGTACTTTATGATATAAACAATGCTACCAAAGAACAGAAAAACCAGAATAAAGATTACCTGGATAAAATACCAGAATGACAAAAAAGGTCATTACTTAAGTACCTAAAATATTTAGTCAAACTGTCTTTCTAAAGTTTATGTACTAATAATTCCTCACATATTGTTCTAAGCAAAATTATTCAAGAATTTTTCAGAATTACATTTGTGTCTTAAGCTTTGTTGTCAGTTCTTTTGGAAATGACCTAAGACGTGTGACTTACAAGGCTACAAACATCCAAGTTTTGTAGGACAAGAAAAATATTGAGTAAATCACATTTGAAATAAATAATGACAAACTCCTATGTGCAGATTTGTGAATAGCAAGATGTTTTGAGAGTAGGTAGGACAGTTTATAAATGTGTTTTATCCTTAAATATTTCTAAAAACATCAATTTCTTTTTCTTTTCTCAGCATAGGCCCACTTCCTCATCTCCTATTCCTTCCTTAATCCATTCCATTTGGGCTTCTATTCCTAATTTTTCACTGCAACTGCATTTATCAAGGTCACAAGTAAACTATATCTTTTCAAAGTTAACATCAGTTTACCTTTCCTTTGCCTCTAAAAAATACTGGACATTGTTTATCACTCCATTCTACTCAAAACATTCTCTGCCATAGCCTCCATAACCCTGCAGCTGTTGGCTTTTCTTACTTCCTCAGTGGTCCTCCTTTTCAGTCTTTTTTGCTGGCTTTTCCTGCTATCTCATAATTCCTAATCTAGGAGTGCCCAGAGATATTTCCTGTATCATCTTCTCTCTGTAATTCTTTCCCTGAGTATTCTCACCCAGTCTGTGCCTTTCAATATTATGTCTAAACTGATGACTCTCAAAATCATATTTTCAGCTTGACCAATATCTTGAGCTCTAGATTCATATATCTAATGCTAGTTGACAACTCTACTTGTCTAATTATCACTGCATCTTTGACATAGACCAAAAAGAACTATCAATTCTTATCCCTCTTCCCTAATTCTCTGTTACCAAGTCTCCTTCATCTTGATAAATGGCACCATAATCCATCTAGCTTCTCAGGCCAAAAGCCCAGGAGTCATCCTTGACTCCCTTTTCCCCCTCAGAACCTCTCCAACCCATCAACCAGTTCTATTAGCTTTACTGCTAACATATAGTGTGATTCTGGGCACTTCTTGCCCTCTTCATTCTACCACTTTTGTCCAAGTCACTTTCATCTCTCACCAGAGCATCCTTTTACCCAGTCTTGCTGCCTCCATCTTTGTTTCTACATTCCATCCTTCACAAGGATGTTGCGTGAACATTTAGAGCATAAACCAGATCATGATACTCCCAGTATCTCTTTGCTGATTATCATATGTAAAGCCTTATGCTATAGTCTGTAAATAGAGAAAGGTCATGATTCAGTACAGGAAGTAAACATGCATACTGTACTTCTAACCATAATCAGAGAGTGGCAGGTGCTCACCTAACAGTATATAAACGAACATGAAAAAAAACACTAATTTTTACTAGAGTGGTAATGGCTGATATGGAGCCTGATTGGAGAAATTATTGTCGGGTCATTCATTCAATAATCATTTTTTGAGCACACACTATACCCTGAACTGAGCTCCACAGGGAAAATTATATTTGAATCAAGCAGGATAAGCAGGACTTAAGAGAAATACTGTTTGCTAAGGGACAAAATGTGGAATACACAAGAACAACTTACATGTTCTGAGAATCTTGACAAGTTCAAGTGTGCTGAAATTATATGTTCCAGTGTGTTGGAACCAAGGCCTTGGCTGGAGAAACCACAGGGACAGTGTACAGGAAGGTTGGTAAGGCCCACATTACATTGGGCCTGGGAGGCCCAGACAGGCCAGACTGTCTGCAATTAACCTGACAGCAATGGCAATCATCAAAGATGACTTACTTCGCCTTTTTAATAGTGAAGTGATATAAACAAATTTGTGCTTTAAATTTTTTACTCAGGAGCTAGGATGAAAGGTGATTTATGGGAATAAGATAGAAGTCAAGGAGAACATTTATGGAGCTGCTGTAATATTTTAGAAGAAAGATGGTAAGATGGTACAGACCTAAATTGGAGCAGTAGCAGTGAGAATGGAAAACATGGATAGTATTAGAAAAAACATCACAAGCTGAGAGCTTGAAATCCAACCTTGTCATAAATGTTTTGCTTAATAATGCAAACATTTTAAAATCCAGAGACTTCATATAAAATATAAATTTTCAACTCTTCTTCAGAAACCCAAAACCCATAGTAGGGAGCCACATTCCCTTATCACAGCCCTGCCTGACAGTTAAGGAGGAGCACATGCTTTCTTCTTTAGACAGTCATGCTCTTCCCTACCTGGCCACATCCCTTCCAGCCTGTATTATTTGACCCATCTGGGCTCTATAGGCAATTGAGAGATATTTGAGATAATCTGAGAAAATCAACCAGCCCCAGTGGTTGATGGGAGTGGAATGAGGAAGGAAGGACAGGTTCACCTTCAGAAAGTGGTGGCTGGATATGCAACTACCTGAGATAGGGTGTACAGGAGAAGAAACTGGTTTGAGGAGTAAGATCATTAGTTTAGTTCTGGATATGCTGAGTGAATACGTTATTAAATCAATCTGTCTTCCATTTAAATGTTATTAAAGGAAAAACCATCTTCTATTATATGCTTTTAAAAACAAATGACTGTTTAACCCAACCATTAAACCAACCTGCTAATTCTTTCATTCTGCCAAAAGAAGTCTTTGATCCAAAACATATAAATGTACTGTGTTCATAAAAAGATGTTATTTTAATCAAATTTACATTTGAAGTGTCACAAGGAATTTTTATTCTTCCTGTCATTATTTATGTAAAGGAAAGTATTGCCAAAATTAAAGGCAAAGGAAATTAGCTTTTCTAGTTAATGTCATTGGACATGAAACATTTTTACTCTGATGGAATAAAGAATTGGAAGATTTTTGAAAAACTCTATAGAGTTAATTTAATCTTATGAGAAAGGACTATAGCAAGATATTGAAAGGCTGATTTTTTTTCCCTAATGAGGAAAAATGTCAAGATAAATGAATTTTAACCCTGAAATTAGAAACAGATTGTAAATGGAGAGTTCGTAGGTTATTCCACATTCCAGAATGTTCTCTCTCTTCCTTCCTCCTCATCACTCATAGTACTTAAAGGTCCAGCCCCAGCCACTCCTGGTTCATTGAGATGTCACAGAACCATCCAGTCCATAGCCTCCTCCCCTTCTCTCAACCATTCCTTCTAGTTTCTAACCAAGAGTTCAGCATTCTCCCTTTCCACTAATGGTTTCATTTGTCTTCATTTTACTTCTCTGATAAGTCAGTAAGTTCATAGAATAAAGAAAACAAAACTATGTTTCTTCACTGTTCCCCAGACTACAGTGCACGCACTAAGTAGTTGGTAAAACTTTTGTCTGGTTGAGAGAGAAGATTAAGGGGCAGTATATTAAGGAGCACAGGTTCTGGAGCTAGCCTGATCCCAGCTCCTTCACTTAGTGGCTGTGTGATTTGGACAAGTTATTAAACTGTTCTCTGCTGCAATCTCTTCATTTGTCAAATGACAGTGCCTGTGTCACAGGGCCATTGAGATGATAAAAATAAGTTCACGTATGGAATGCACTTAGTCTCTGGCGTGTAGTAAACTCTCAGTAAATACCAGTTATTGTTATTCTGAATGTAGGCCCTAATACAAATTTCCTGACATTGAATAAATTGTTGCATCTTCTTATTCCTCAGTTGTTTGTTCTGGAAAATGGGGACACTAGTAGTACCTACTACATAGGGTTTTCCAGTAATTAAATGAAATGATGTATGGAAAGTGCCTGGCACATAAGAGGAGCTCAACAAATGTCAGCCATTCTTATTATCACCACAAATATTGTATTTATTCCAAACCAACCAATCAATTGACAGGAGTAGGGGTTTGAGGGAAGGGGAATAAGTATACTGAGCTAGAGTAAAACCAATCAAGATTTCTGGCATCAGGTAGCAATGATCTCCAAAAATGTCCTCATATGTTTTAGTTTTAGTTTTTAATTTTTTATTAAGGTATTATTGATATACACTCTTGTGAAGGTTTCACATGAAAAAACAATGTGGTTACTACATTTACCCATATTATCAAGTCCCCACCCATACCCCATTGCAGTCACTGTCCCTCAGTGTAGTAAGATGCCACAGAATCCCTATTTGCCTTCTCTGTGCTACACTGTTTTCCCCATGACCCCTCACACCATGTGTAATAAACACAGTACCCCTCAGTTCCCTTCTCCCTCCCTCCCCACCCGCACTCCCCAACCCCTCCCCTTTGGTAACCGCTAGTCCATTCTTGAAGTCTGTGAGTCTGCTGCTGTTTTGTTCCTTCAGTTTTGCTTCATTATAATAATCCACAAATGAGGGAAATCATTTGGCACTTATCTTTCTCCACCTGGCTTATTTCACAGAGCATAATATCCTCCAGCTTCATCCATGTTGTTGCAAATGGTAGGATTAGTTTCTTTCTTACGGCTGAATAGTATTCCACTGTGTATATGTACCACATCTTCTTTATTCATACATCTACTGATAGACACTTAGGTTGCTTCCATATCTTGGCTATTATAAATAGTTCTGCAATAAATATAGGGGTGCATATGTCTTTTTGAATCTGAGAACTTATATCCTTTGGGTAAATTCCAAGGAGTAGGATTCCTGGGTCAAATGGTATTTCTATTTTTAGTTTTTTGAGGAACCTCCATATTGCTTTCTACAATGGTTGAACTAGCTTACATCCCACCAGCAGTGTAGGAGGGTTTCCCTTTCTCCACATCCTCACCAGCATTTGTTGTTCTTAGTCTTTTTGAAGCTGGCCATCCTTACTGGTGTGAGGTGATATCTCATTGTGCTTTTAATTTGCATTTCCCTGATAATTAGCAATGAGGAGCATCTTTTCATGTGTCTGTTGGTCATCTGAATTTCTTCTTTGGAGAAGTGTGTCTTCATATCCTCAACCCATTTTTTAATCAGGTTATTTACTTTTTGGATGTTGCAGCATGTGAGTTCTTTATGTATTTTGGATATTAACCCCTTATCAGATATATCATTTACAAATATACTCTCCCATACTGTAGGATGCCTTTTTGTTCTGTTGATGGTATCCTTTGCCATACAGAAGCTTTTTAGTCTGATGTAGTCCCATGTGTTCATTTTTGCTTTTGTTTCCCTTGCTAAAGGAGATGCATTCAGGAAGCAGTTGCTCATGTTTATATTCAGGAGATTTTTGCCTATGTTGTCTTCTAAGAGTTTTATGGTTTCATGACTTACATTCAGTCTTTGATCCATTTCAAGTTTACTTTTGTGTATGGGATTAAACAATAATCCATTTTCAATCTCTTCAATGTAGCTGTCCAGTTTTGCCAAAACCAGTTGTTGAAGAAACTGACATTACCCCATTGTATGTTCATGGCTCCTTTATCATATATTAATTGACCATATATTGTTGGGTTTTTATCAGGGTTCTCTAGTCTGTTCCAATGGTCTATTGGTCTGTTTTTGTGCTAGTACCAAATTCTCTTGATTATTATGGCTTTGAGGTAGAGCTTTAAGTTGGGGAGCATCATCCCCCCAGCGTTATTTTTACTTCTCAGGATTGCTTTGGCTATTCAGGGTCTTATGTGGTTCCATATGAATTTTAGAACAATTTGCTC
Organism: Manis pentadactyla; assembly: GCF_030020395.1. Lineage (NCBI taxonomy): Eukaryota > Metazoa > Chordata > Mammalia > Pholidota > Manidae > Manis > Manis pentadactyla. Next base: position 88,497,517 of record NC_080030.1, read on the forward strand.
TAGTTCATTGAAGAATGCTTTTGGTATTTTGACAGGAATTGCATTGAATCTGTAGATTGCTTTAGGCAGAATGACCATTCTGAAAATATTAATTCTTCCTATCCATGAGCATGGGATGTGTTTCCATTTATTGGTATCTTCTTTAATTTCTTTTGTGAGTGTCTTGTAGTTTTCAGAGTATAGGTCTTTCATTTCCTTGGTTAGGTTTATTCCTAGGTATTTTATTCTTTTTTATGCAACTGTGAATGGAATTGTTTTCCTGATTTCTCTTTTTGCTAGTCCATCGTTAGTGTATAGGAATGCAACATGTTTCTGTGTATTAATTTTGTATCCCACAACTTTGCTGAATTCAGATATTAGACCTGGTAGTTTTGGAGTGGATTCTTTAGCATTTTTTGTGTACATTATCATGTCATCTGCAAACAGGGACAGTTTAACTTCTTCCTTGCCAATCTGGATGTCTTTTATTTCTTTGTGTTGTCCGATTGCTGTGGCTAGGACCTCCAGGACTATGTTGAATAAAAGTGGAGAGAGTGGGCATCCTTGTCTTTTTCCCAATCTTAAAGGAAAAGCTTTCAGCTTCTTGCTGTTAAGTGTGATGTTGGCTGTGGGTGTGTCATATATGGCCTTTATTATGTTGCGGTACTTGCCCTCTATACCCATTTTGTTGAGAGTTTTTATTATGAATGGACGTTAAATTTTTTCTAACGCTTTTGGTGCATCTATGGAGATGATAACGTGGTTTTTGTCCCTCTTTTTGTTGATGTTGTGGATGATGTTAATGGATTTTCAAATGGTGTACCATCCTCGCACCCCTGGAATAAATCCTACTTGATCATGATGGATGATCTTTTTGATGTATTTTTGAATTTGGTTTGCTAATATTCTGTTGAGTATTTTTGCATCTATGTTCATCAGGGATATTGGTATGTAATTTTCTTTTTTTGTGGGGGTCATTACCTGCTTTTAGTATTAGAGAGATGCTGGCCTCATAGAAAATGAATTTGGAGGTATTCCCTCTTCTACTTTTTTGAAAATTTTAAGGAGGTTGGGTAATAGGTCTTTATTAAATGTTTGATAAAATTCAGAATTGAAGCCATCTGGTCCAGGAATTTTGTTCTTTGGTAGTATTTTGATTACCAATTCAATTTCATTGCTGCTAATTGGTCTGTTCAGATGTTCTGTTTCTTTCCGGGTCAGCCTTGGAATGTTGTATTTTTCTAGAAAGTTGTCCATTTCTTTTATGTTATCCAGTTTGTTAGCGTATAATTTTTCATAGTATTCTCTAATAATTCTTTGTATTTCTGTGGTGTCTGTCATGATTTTTCCTTTCTCATTTCTGATTCTGTTTATGTGTGTAGACTCTCTTTTTATCTTGATAAGTCTTCTAGGGTTTTATCTGTTTTGTTTATTTTCTCAAAGAACCAGCTCTTGCTTTCATTGATTTTTTCTATTGTTTTATTCTTCTCGATTTTATTTATTTCTGCTCTAATCTTTATTATGTCCCTCCTTCTACTGACTTTGGGCCTCATTTGTTCTTCTTTTTCTAGTTTCATTAATTGTGAGTTTAGACTGTTCATATGGGATTGTTCTTCTTTCCTGAGGTAGGCTTCCCACAGATTTTGGGGTGTTGAATTATTATTGTCATTTGTGTCCATATATTGCTTGATCTCTGTTTTTATTTGGTCATTGATCCATTGGTTATTCAGGAGCATGTTGTGAAGCCTCCATGTGTTTGTGGGATTTTTCATTTTCTTTGCTTAATTTATTTCTAGTTTCATACCCTTGTGATCTGAGAAGTTGGATGGTACAATTTCAGTCCTTTTTAATTTACTGAGGCTCTTTTTTGTGGCCTAGTATATGATCTATTCTTGAAAATGTTCCATGTGCACTAGAGAAGAATGTGTATTCTGCTCTTTTGGATGAAGTGTTCTGTAGATGTCCATTAGGTCCACCTGTTCTAATGTGTTGTTCAATGCCTCTGTGTCCTTACTTATTTTCTGTCTGGTTAATCTGTCCTTTGGAGTGAGTGGTGTGTTGAAGTCTCCTAGAATGAATGCATTGCATTCTACTTCCCCTTTTAATTCTGTTGGTATTTGTTTAACATATGTCGGTGCTTCTGTGTTGGGTGCATAGATACTTATAATGGTTATATCTTTTTGTTGGATTGACCCTTTATCATTATGTAATGTCCTTCTTTGTCTCTTGTGACTTTCTTTGTTTTGAAGTCTATTTTGTCTGATACAAGTTCTGCAACTACTGCTTTTTTCTCCCTTTTAGTTGCATGAAATATACTTTTCTATCCCCTTACTTTCAGTCTGTATATGTCTTTGGGTTTGAAATGAGTCTCTTGTTGGCAGCATATAGATGGGTCTTGTTTTTTTATGCATTCAGTGACTCTATATATTTTGATGGGTGCATTCAGACCATTTACATTTTATGGTGATTATCAATAGGTATGTACTTATTGCCATGCAGGCTTTAGATTCATGGTTACTAAAGGTTCAAGGTTAACTTACTTACTATCTAAGAGCCTAATTTAATTCACTTAGTATGCTATTACAAACACAATCTAAAGGTTCTTTTTTTCTCCTCCTTTTTCTTCCTCCTCCATTCTTTATATATTAGGTATCATATTCTGTACTCTTTGTCTATCTCTTGATTGACTTTGGCGGTAGCTAATTTAAATTTGCATTTGCTTAGTAAATAGCTGTTCTACTTTCTTTACTGTGGTTTTATTACCTCTGGTGACAGCTGTTAAACCTTGGGAACACTTCCATCTATAGCAGTCCCTCTGAAATACACTGTAGAGCAATTTGTGGAAGGTAAATTCTCTCAGCTTTTGCTTATCTGGAAATTGTTTAATTCCTCCTTCTAATTTAAATGGTAATCTTGCCAGGCAGAGTATTCTTGGTACAAGGTCCTTCTGCTTCATGCCATTAAATACGTCATGCCACTCCCTTCTGGCCTGTAAGGATTCTGCTGAGAAGTCTGTTGTTAGTCTGATGGGCTTTCCTTTGTATGTGATCTTATTTCTCTCTCTGGCTGCTTTTAATAGTCTGTCCTTATCCTTGATCTTTCCCATTTTAATTACTATGTGTCTTGGTGTTATCTTCCTTGGTTCCCTTGTGTTAGGAGATCTGTGGATCTCCATGGCCTGAGGGGCTATCTCTTTCCGCAGATTGGGGAAGTTTTCAGCAACTACCTCCTCAAAGACACTTTCTATCCCTTTTTCTCTCTCTTCTTCTTCTGGTATCCCTATAATGCAAATATTGTTCCATTTGGATTGGTCACACATTTCTCTCAGTATTGTTTCATTCTTAGAGGTCCTTTTTCCTCTCTGTGCCTCAGCTTCTTTGTATTCCTGCTCTCTGATTACTATTTTATTTTTCATCTCCTTCATCATATCTAACCTGCTTTAAAAATGTTCTATTGTAATAAAGAAGATGTGGTACATATACACAATGCAATACTACTCAGCCATAAGAAAAGGGCAAATCCTACCATTTGCAGCAACATGGATGGAGCTGGAGGGTATTATGCTCAGTGAAACAAGCCAAGCAGAGAAAGAGAAATACCAAATGATTTCACTCATCTGTGGAGTATAAGAACAAAGGAAAAACTGAAGGAACAAAACAGCAGCAGAATCACAGAACTCAAGAATGGACTAACAGGTACCAAAGGGAAAGGGACTGGGGAGGATAGGTGGGTAGGGAGGGATAAGGGGGGGAGAAAAAGGGGGGTATTAAGATTAGCATCCATAGGGGGGTGGGAGAAAGGGGAGGGCTGTACAACACAGAGAAGACAAGTAGTGATTCTACAACATTTTGCTACGCTGATGGACAGTGACTGTAAAGGAGTATATAGAAGGGACCTGGTATAGGGGAAAGCCTAGTAAACAAAGTATTTGTCATGTAAGGGTAGATTAATGATTTAAAAAAAAAGCAGTTCCTGTGTGGTGACCTCCAATGAGTTCTACACAATGATATAAAGGGCATATAAAAGTGTAGGCAAAGGGTCTGTTTGTGTTTATACAGAGGATCAAAGCCTAATTTGACTACCCCGAAAATGAACTAAGATACGATATGAAAAAGAACTTCCAACATCAGCACTCTCAGGAAGACTCATGCCAGAAGATGATCAGCAAAAGAAACCCCAACAAAGATCCAAGCACTGCCACAGGTGTAGATGCACTCATCCCACCAATTCCTGAGCTTGCCATGGGAATGATGAAGGAGATATCTAAGCTGGCCTGTGCATACAGTAAAACAACAAATTTGACTGGATCTATACTGTTGGAAGTCAACCAAGAATTAGGAGAAGTGCAAATTGTAGCACTCCAAAATCTTACAACCACAGACTATTTACTGTTAAAAGAACATATGGGATGTGAACAGTCCCCAGGAATGAGTTGTTTTAATTTGTCTGAATTCTCTCAGACTGTTCAAGTTCAGTTGGACAATATCCACCATATCATAGATAAGTTTTCACAAATGCCTAAGGTGCCTAACTGGTTTTCTTGGTTTCACTGGAGATGGCTGGTAATTACAGGTATGCTTTGGTTACATAACTGTACTCCTATTATGTTAATGTGTGTGCACAATTTAATTAGTAGTTTAAAACCTATCCATGCTGAAGTTACTCTACAAGAAGATGTGTCAAAGAAATAATCAATCTTCCCAGGTTTTCTTCTGCCTGCTACTTCTATAGCTTTTCTTCTTCCTACCTAATTACAACCCTTAAATAGAATTCGTGCCACATGTCGAATTTACCGAGTATCATAATTCTTCCAAGTGGTAAAGACACCTCAAGACAAATGCTGGGCATAGAAGCAACAGGGCATAAATATGCAAAGAAGTAAAAAGCTAACCTTTTCAAACAATAAGGCTTCTCTCTCACTTACCAACTTTACATTGCGCTGTATGGCCCCGGAAGATGACTGGTTAGCCAGAGACGGGTAAGATTCCTCAAGGGAGGAACAACCTAAGACAGGCACAGTCGCAGGGGGGCCATCAGGTGAGAAAATGGGGATCAGCAGAGGTGAGGCTTAGAACCTCCCCCCTCCTGTTCTGAGAGAAATCTTCTGCATACGTGGATGTTTTATTGCCCTTGTCTCGCTTGGATTAACACATAGTCTACAGGCACACACCTGATCATCTACATTTGCTCTCTTACAACACTAAACTATGTTTTCTACCTTTTTCTCGTATCTACCTACCACTTCAGCATTTTATTAAAAATAATAATAATAAAGAGAGAAATGTGGTATCCACATATAAATCAAATATAAAATCAATTGAATATTCATATTTGAACTGACTGTTTATAATTCATAATGCATGAACAAAACTGAAAGCTTCTGTGATAACTGCCCTTGCAATGTTCACCATGTAACTTATTCACTTTGTAAGAATTTGTTCTCCATGTGAGAACTTGTTCGTTATGCATCAGAAGATGGGAGACTGACAAAAATTAGGCTTGGGGTGGATTAATGATTGTGCATTGAGCATTGACCCCCCTATACAGAATTTTATTGTTGTTAACAACCATTTGATCAATAAATATGAGAGATGCCCTCACACACACACACACACAAATATATATATATATATAGATAGATATATATAGATATATCTATATATATAAACAAACACACTTTCAATTGTAAAATAAATAAGTAACCGGGATGTAATGTATAGCATAAGGAATATAGTCAAAATATTGTAACAACTTGGTATGGTGATAGCTGGTACCTAGAATTATCATGTATATAAATGTTGAATCACTGTGTTGTACACCTGAAACTAATGTAATACTGTGTGTCATCTACCCTTCAATAGAAAATAATTATCCAGGAAAAAATAAAATAAAATAAAATAAAAATAAATAAAAATAAAAATAAAAATGTTCTATTGTATGTTTCATTTCTGATACTGTGTCTGTAATGATTGGATCTTTGACCTTAATGATTCAGTTCTGAGTTCTTGAATATTTTTCTGCACCTCCATGAGCATGTTAATAATTTTTATTTTGAAATATCTTTCAGGAAGTTTCATGAGGTCAATTGACTCTTTCTCTGGTGGATTCATAACTTTGCTTTGAACCAGGTTCCTTTGATGTTTGATATTTGTATGTGGCCCCTCTATTGCCCAGAAGCTCTACTCTCTGGAGCTGCTCAGCCCCAGGAGAGCGGTGTTGGTGCTTGGAGGAAGGAAAGAGCTGTTTCCTGCTTTCCTGCTGCTATGCCTGTCTCCAGTGCCATAACCAGTGGGCCAAGCCCTCTTGCTGTTAGGAAGTCTTTCAGACTGCCTGCATTTCTTTTGTACCAGAGCAGCTGGATATGGATCCCTGTTTTCCACAAGCAGCTGGAATCTCTGTCTCTCCAGGTATTCTGCCTGTCTTAGCTTTCCAAATCCCCTAATCATGAAAGCACCATGAAATGTAGGTTTTTGTTCCAAGAGCAGATCTCCAGAGCTAGATGTTCAGCAGTCCCAGGCTTCCACTCCCTCCCTGGTCCATTCCTCTTCCTCCCGCCAGTGAGCTGGGGTCAGGGAGGGGCTTGAGTCCTGCTGGGCCATGGCTTTGGTATGTTACCCTGTTCTGTGAGGTCTGTTTTCTCCAGGTGCATGCAGTCTGGCACAGCCATCTTTCCTGTTGCTCTTTCAGAATTAGTTGTATTAATTATATTTTTGTATTATATGCAGTTTTAGGGGGAAGCCCCTGTCTCACCTCTCATGCTCACCATCTTTAATCCTCTCCCCCTCATATGTTTTTTAATTATTCTTTTGCCAAGAACCATTAATTTCTACAATAAATGAAAAACTGGCTCCATGAGGATAGTTCAATTCTGCTAAGTGGTAAAAGCTTGATGATTTACTATGTTGTCATCAGCAATCACTTGGACAAAGACAAGGCTGAGAATTATCATTGCAAATATATGGAGGCTTGCTAAGCATTAATAGCACAGACAGTAGATTTAAGATATCTCATTACTTTTTAGGATAAATTTAGTGTTAGTCTTTTAAATAAACCCATTTATACAAGGGAAATTAATGTGTTAATACAAACTACCAATGTCTCAAGGTCTATTATGTGGAAATATGTTTACAATCTAGTGACATCTTTCATACATCTAAAAAATAATAAAATTTAATTTTTAAAAATTTAACATATAAACATTAGATTTAATTTAAAAGTAATTATGTTAATCATATTAATTCAATAAAATACCTTTTGAATGCCAACTATGCATCAAGTTGTTTCCAAATATTATTTCACTTTACCTAACGATATTCTTTCCTGTATGTATTATTATCCCAGAGTTAATAGAGGTTAAATAGCTCTTAACCCATATAATGCAGTTGAACTAGGATCAGAACCCATGTCTGTCAAATCTGAAATCCATATTCTCTTTCTACATCATGCTCCATTTAGGAAATATGTGATCCAAAATTGTGCTGTCATCCAAATATGTATTTGAATAGCCCATCACCAACTTTATTTGCTACATTTGACTCTGATTAAATCTTATTTCAAAAAATCTAAATGTATCCTCATGGGGCAACAATTTCCTCTATAGAATACATTCAAAGAATGGACAATAAATGCCCATATGTTTAATTAGTCTAGGAAATTTAATATAGTAAAAAATTTTAAACTCTAGTCAAGGATGTAAAAGAAATTCAGAAGTAAAGGTATACCATGTTCATGAATGAACTGATTTAATGATCAGATAATTTAATTCTTCCTGAATTAATTTAAAATTTTGTTGCAGATTCAAAGTCACTCTCATATACTACTGGTGAGAATGTAAAATGATATTACCTGTTATCTATCAGTTTGGCAGTTTCTAAGAAAGTTACATATATATTTACCATAAGATCCAGTCATTCCATTTCTAGTTATTTACCTAAAAGAAATGGAAGCATACATCCATACAAAGACTTTATGAAAATACACATGAGTATAGATACATCATACTGTTATTTATGGTAACAAATTATTGGGAGCAACCTTTGTTTTCATCAGTTGGTGGATTAATAAATAAAACACAATGGACACATACTATGAAATATTATATAGTGAGTAGAAGTGCTGAATTCTATGTATATACAACAAATGTAGATATTAAAAACATAGACTTGTTTACAAAAAGGAGAGAAAAGTATATAGAATGATATCATGAACTAATTAAAAATATATTGTCCCAGAAAAGAACATTATATATTCTTCAAATATACCTGTATATCCAAAGATTGATATGCTAAAGCAACTGTCAATGATGATAAAGTGGAAATCAGTGTGGATCTCATGAATGGTGGAGAGAAATATAGTAACATTAAATAAGAAGAAAGCTTCACACAAACTGATGACATTGGTGTACCATGAACAAAAGAGCTAAGTTTAGTTTAGTTTTCTTTGCATCTGAGGTCCAAATTTTAAAAAATCACTTATATTCTGCATTGGTGGCCATCATATGAATGAATAGAGCAATTAAAAATAATAGTCCTTGATATCTTTCTTTCAGTTAATATGTTAATTAGGGAAAGCAATATCTAGGAAATAGCCTTCAAAAAAAATATCAGTAATACAGAAAGACATTCTTAAGAAGTTCCATGAGGGCAGGAACCATGACTATTTTCTATAACCTTTTTATCTGCTCCTAGCATAATGACTGACACAAAAGACATGTATAAATATTTGAGAATAAACAGAATGAAAAGAATGCACTTGAAGAGCTTTCTGTTAGATGTAGTTATAGACATTGGAAAGAACTCAGTTTATTAAACCTTAGAACCTGGGAAATTTGAATCCCTTTTCTGTCTCCTGGGAGATTTAGGAAATAGCTTGGGTCAAATTCCTCCTGAGCCATCTCCTTACCAGAGAAGATGGGACTAATCATGCACACACACACACAGACACCCACCCACCCTATGCCTCACAACCTTATTTTTGTTTGTAATTATTGTTGCTTTGACATTCATTTGTTTTCTCTCTAAAAGAGCTTACTACAAATCTTAATGTGAATGGGATCATGCAAGTTCCACTGAGTCTGGTGCCAAGATCTACCCAGAGTAAATGGTGGGAGCTGTTCCTTAGGATTTCTGGCATGTGAAGACACTATGTGGAGCTGAGGGAAGACCCTGCCTCTGTGCTTGAAAGAGAGACCCCACCTTATCATTTCTTTTTTATCCTCTCAAAAACACCTAACCCAGAGTTCTGCACACAGCAGGTGCTCCAAAAATGCTCTTAACATTTGAAATATGAAGAACAGCAGTTGATTTTTACTACTTGAATCAAATTTGGACTACAAAACTATTGCACCCACTGGACAAACCATGAACTGAAGCCTGTTTCTGGAACATGGGGACTCTGGAAGGACTGCTTTTTTGGCACCATTACTCAATAAAGTATAAGGGCACACAGACATAAATAAAAATAAGATGCACTGCATATTTTAATGAAATGGCAAAAATCAATAGAATGGGCTAGAAAGACCACAATGTTTAGAGAATGTGAGAAAGCATAAATCTAGGATTTGGAAAAACTAAGCTCAAATCAGATCAGATAGTGTGACCTGGGGCAGAAAATATCATTTCTCAAAAGTTTAGTTTCATTTTCAAACTAGGCATATAATCCACACATTTATACTCCTCACACACAGGATTAAAAAAAATCAAACAATTTAATACAATGCATTATGTTTAATTAAATTAAAGCTTATGATCTGACCTGGGGCAGGTCACATCATCACCTTAAGGCTGTTTCATCTTTAAAACAAGGACACAAATAGATATTCACAGTCCCTTTCAGTGAATTCTTAAAAATATCATGGAACTTAATTATAATTATGTAATAATTACATAAAAAAATAATATCTAATATTTAATGTTACAGAGTTTAAAAGCAATTTCATATAAGCTATGTCATTTTAATCCTGAAAACTTCACTTGAGTTTAATATTATTATTCCCATTTTTCTGTTACTCATTTTCTACTAGTTTGGAAGTTCCATGGGAGCCGAGACTTTCTTTTGGGTATCACTGTGTCCCCAGAACGGAATGCGCTACGTGAACCACTATGGACATGTAGATGAAACAGTATGTTAGAAACTAAGCCTCAGATATATTGTGAATTGCCCAACCTGAGACCCATGGGAAGAACTTTTTAATTTGACATAGTACAGTCAGTACAGAATAATATTTTGATCTAATGCCTGATATAAAGCACTAGAAAGTAAACCATCTCATTTATTCTATCCAGAACTGATTTGGATAATCTACAACCAAACAGCAAGTAGATAATGCTAGCAGATCTATTAATATTCTTTAATGAAATCACTTTGGGAATTATTCATGGGAAAGGATAATGTTTTTTCAGAGTATTTTTCCCCTTTAAAATATATTTTGAAGGCATAGTTTCCAGGCTTAATTAACAAAGGCTATCATTTTTAACAGTGTTTTGAAAGTTTAGAGTATTATTGAAAACAAAAATTCTGGCATTTCCCTTAGGAGAGAATGAATGGAGAGAAAGCAGCGAAATCTGACAGTAGAGGCTTAGCAACAAATGTTAAAGAAGTGATGGGGAAACAACAGATCTCATGACAAGCAGGGGCATATTGCTGAAGAAGTTTCAATTTTAAAACTAAAAGCAGCTTGTGAACAATCTAAGGGTAACCTGTGTATAGATAAACGAAAGATAGTACTTGCTTTGTAAAGTATCTTGAGAGAAGGAGGAAATCAGAATAAAGTTAGTAATTATTACACAACTTGAATAAGATTTAACATATTATGCCTAAATATGTTGTTTTATAAATCTTCCTATAGATATCCTCTATGTTCATTTCATCTCTTAACAACGTGTCTAATTTGTAGGGACACATCAATGAGTAGTTCAATTTTTCCAAAAAATATTGACTGGGCTCATTTATGTTTTTATGCTCTTTCTCTTCTGTTGCCTCAAGAGCTAACCAAATTCAGTGGCTACTCTGTCCGCCTGGTGGAAATGTCTAAAATTGCAGGAATAGTTTTCAGAGGAGCAAACCTCTCTCATATACAGCTGAAAGAAACCTAGATGTCCATTCCTGTGTTCAACAAACACTTATTGGTACTAAAAACTTGAAATGTTAGAACATAAAGATGAATATCAGTAGCAACAAAGTTTTAAAAGGTTTAAAACCACATTATATACTGGTGTAGCAAAGGGTTTAAATACATTGGTGAAGTACTTAATGTATAGCACTCAAAGTACTGAATTTGAAGTGCTACAATCCAATTGATGTTTTCTCGATTGCACAGCGATCAGCACTTTAATTAAAACCATATGTCTTAAAGCAGGATCCCATTTCTGTGAGATGAATTTAGTGCAATACTCATCTCACAAAGATCACTTGTCTAACTTCCAGTTGAGCTGGGCCAGTTTGAGTATCTGCTGCAACTGATAGTTGCAAAAAAAAAGCAAAAGTAAAAGAAAAAAACCTATGTGTTCTGGTGAGCATTTTAATACAGGATGAGCATTATTCATTTTTCTTGGATGCTTCTCAATTTTACCATTCCTCAGGGGAGGAAAAACCTAAATTTGTTTTATTTTGCAACAACATAATCTAAAACACTCTAACCTGTGAACAGAAATGCTTCTTTAAAGCCTGTTTGAGAACTATGACTTTGCTGACTAGTGCAAAACAGTTGAAAATGCATGGTCTATAATTTAGGGTCTGAGTAAATTAAAACTATTTCCTGGCCTGCCCAAGGCCACAGAAGTTGCTGTAATATACTCTGGAGCCAGTTTGCAAGGGAACTAATGGATGCATGAAAACCTTTTTAAAACACACATTTTCTTTTGTTTGTTTCTGTATCACTCAGGGATACAGAATGAGCCAATAGCCCATACACAGAACTTCGTCTCTTGATTAAGGTACAACCAATTGATTCAGAGATGTTTTTCTCTCTTTGGACCCAACTCTGGTCTTGAAATAGGAGGAACTGGTGTCCATATAACCTGCCTCCTGAATAAGGTGATGGAATGGCCACACCAGAAATCTCCTTTCCCAGCTGTACAAACTCATCTGTTAAGAACAAAGCTAGAAACATAAATAAGACGTATATCCATATTAACTCACTGAGAAGTTTTTATTTTTCATTCAATCCTTTATTGAGCATAAGCAGGTATCAGACAATCAGTTCTTGGGATATAAAGAATATGAAAATTGTGTTCAAAGAGCTAATTGTCTACCTGCTAGAGGCCTGAATTTTATTCTTGCTAAGCCTGGGAACACTGACACCCGCTCCCTCCAGAGCTGCCCTCTGAAGCACATTTTCTAAGTAATACTTTGACAGGCTTCCAAGGGGTATATAAAAATTAAGCCCTGCAATCAGTGGGAGAAGCTTGCTCAGAGGAAGGATTTCACTCATTCCATCCTACTCACTGACCACCTTTACAGAACAAGAATAGAGGGAGGTGTTAGAAGGGAAGTGTGTTTACACCAGAATAGGGAACAGCATAGAGAAACCTTCCCTCAACAAGGCACAAAGAGGAAGCCTGTTTTTGCTGAATTGTTCTCTTAGAGCAAAATGATCCCAGTTCAAGAGACAAATCTCTGGGACTCACGCGCTCCAGGTACCTCAGTACCCAACAAACACTTCACCCCTGCAAACTCCCTCCCTGGAGCTGCGCTAGGTCCCCACATGAAAATGATGGGCCCCAGCCAAAGGATGAGAAAGGAGAAGTCAAGAGAAAGGAAGCCAAATGTAATAAAGTTAAAGAGGAATGAGGTGAGAGGAAGGGATAAAGAACAGGGAAAAGAGCTAAAGACAAAAGACAGTTGAAAGAAACACTGGACAAAAGAAAAGAAAGAGCTCACGTCAAAGAATAATGAAGTCCTAACACTGCCTGCCTGCCTGCACTGCACTACTCGACACCCGCGTGCTGGTCACTGCCCTGTGATCTCTTCTTCTCATACTATTGGTTTGTTGCTATTAAGATACAGCCTAAACATAAACGAGCCATTCTTGGGCTCTGAAAAGTCACCGCATAGTTAGCAACCCCTCTGCGAAGCCTTCCCCAACTTCCAAGCAAGAAGCATAATCCCCCAGCGCGCCTATTGCACTACGTTCAGAGCAAGATGGAATTTCTCCTATTGCTCATCGTTCTCACTGTCCCATTTTGCTCTTATTGTAACTAGAGTCCTTTCCTAGGTGGGGAAAGGGTCTAAGTAACAAAGCCCCAGCAGAGGGAATCGCTAGGGATTAGAGGCAGACACCATGCCCCTCACATAATGAGAGACCCCAGAATGGACCAAACGCAGAACTGCCACCAGTACCAACACCTAGTGAAGCTCAGGGGGGACTGGGAGAGGGGGAGGGGCCTGTACGGAGTGCAAGGGTCATGCAGAGAGAGCATCACCTCTCCCCAAGGGCAAGGAGGATGAAGGCCTCAGAGGACCACTCTTAAAGTTTGGTGATACTTACAGGAAAAGCAGACTAGTATTTTGTTTTCTAGTTGAATGCAATACCCTGAACCTGTGCCACGAAAATGGAGGAAGAAAGAGAGAAAAGAAAGATGGCATAATGAAGGACTGTAGGTGGAGGGGGACATAAATGGCATTTTCCTGGAAGTCTCAAAGGTTATAGACAATAGGTGCTATGGCCCAGCAGTTGGCATTTACAGGAAATGAGATTTAAAGTAGCCTTTATGGGATAGTCAGAGGGTGAGGACAATGTTTGGGCGCAAATAAGGATATATAGTAAAGCACTGTAGTGGGGGTTCACCACCTAGGTGCTGGCTAGAAGATGTGACCTGTTCTCAAAGGCACCAGCTGACTCATAATAAGGAGTGGCCCCCTTTCCCCCATCAAGCCCAGAGACTATCAACTAGGACAGTAGTTTACCATGAACCAAGGAGAGAACCTCAGCTTTGCCCTGTTGAGTGATGAAAGATTTTCTCTGCTCCCTCTTCTGCAGCCCACGCCAGAGGAGTGAGGGCCCTGGGGAGGGAAGGTGCAGGTGTCAGAACTGAGAGCATTTGCCTCCACTTTGTGATGCCAGAACCCAAGCTCAAAAAGGGAGAAGAGCTTCAACTCAGGCACGAGATGATCCCAAAACCAAAGGGCCGAGTGCTTAGCTTCACACAAGACTGTTCTGATGACTTAGAGAGGATGCCAACAGAGAGTCAGGACAACCTGTCTTCCAAGAAGTGGGTACAGGTACACAGCAGGAAGGGTGGGTTGGGCTGAGTACAGTTGGGTGGGGCATTATTAAAAGAAATAACTTTAGGTTTTAATCTCTAACCAGTTGGGAGTCCTCAGTCAACTGGTTTCTTATCTCAATGACAGGACCTATCAAATCTGACCTGGATAATATGACTAACTGCCCTACTATAATGTAAATTGAGGGCAAGGACCATTTCTTAGTTGAGTTTTATGTCCCTACCATCAAGCCCAGTGGCTTGTACTTCATAGGTATTCAATACAAATCAAGTTGAAACTAAAATTTTAAATGCATTTTATGACAAGGTGAGACTAGGTTATCTACACATTTTCTTACATTCTATAATCCAACAATTTCTCCTATTAGTTTCATTTGAGAAAGTTTGTCAAAGCAGTTGGGGCTAAAGGAACTTAGTTGGATGATACCGCTGTATCATCTCTCACCAGGTGTGGCCGACTCTCGCCGTGATGGCCATCAATGTGCTTACTCCTCTCTGGGGTCACTCCCCTCCCACACGGACTCTGGGCTTGGCATGTGACTTGGTTTGGCTAGTGGGACAACGGCAAAGGCCACCGCAAACCAAGGAGAGAAGCTTAGGACACAGCTTAGGCCTCGGAAAGCACTTGGGAATCGGGGCTTTGTGCTCTTGGAGCTCCATAGCCTCCGTAAGAAGCAGTCCGAGCGAGTCGGCTGGATGATTAGGAAAACGTGATCCAGTCACCACTGTCCCCTCAGACAGCAAACAGTAGGCTGTCACATGTGTGCGTGTGGCCATCCTAGACTGTCTAGTCATCAGTCAACCTGCCAGCTGACTGCAGAAGCAGGAGTAGTTCAGCCAAGATCAGGTAAACTATCAGACCAGAAAAACTGTCCAGCTGATTCATAAAAAATTTTTAAAAATCCTTTTAGAAGCATTGATATATTTTCCTAAAACGTTCATTGCCGAGGTGATGTGAGTCAAGCAGGGCTGCCGGGACACAGAAGGCCGATTATTATTACTCTGTTGTGTCCCAGAGGAAAACCTCTCTTTCAAAGGAATATGCAAGAACTTGTAACCTTGGATGAATTCAGGATCCACCCTGCCCTATCTTTTGATTCCATTAAATAAATATATATTGGAGGGGTAACAAAGCCTTTAGTAACTGTCTTTACTTGTTTTTTGTACATTTAGCTCTCTCTCACCTTCCTCTGTAACTGCCTTCTACATAATGGACTTCCTATTTTTTACTGAAATGTTCTTGTTTCTTGAAACAAAACATAAGAGTAAAGAAGTCTGATCAGCAGGGCAAACTTGCTTTCTACAAAAGAGCCAAACAACACATAATCTGGAAATCAGGAATTCCAAAATCTTTTCCTAAACTAGCTCTGAAGTTAACCATTTTGGGGCCCAACTGCCTGGGAAGTGAATGAGAACTGAAGGAATCAGAGTTGGCAAGAAAAATGTCTCTCTCTCTCTGAAGCTTCCCACTGCACATTCAGTAAAGACAGGACATTTGAAGTAAGAGCATAATCTACCTGTCAGAAACATTTTGATTTCACTTAAATAGTAGGCAAACTGACAACCACTTTCCCCACAACTGAGAAGCATCTCCTAACATGAGAGGCACTTGAAGACGTGTTAAAATTTTTGCAGCTATTAACACATTCCTAAGAAAAATACTGCTGGAGACACAAGAAAGCCAAGGAAAACAGTCTCCTCTTTCCAATGAAAACGTTTCGTCTATTTGATTAAAGGACAATAAATGAAGGGGCTAGAGCAAATTCACCTCACATTCTGTGCTACAGTTTGGTTTTCCTTGAGACCAAGTTGTCTAGCCCAGGAAAAATGCAGCCTGTCGTCAAGTCCTGGCATTCCTGGGGCAGGGGGTCTGAAGAGGAACCACTTAGCATTTAGCAGAAGAGCCCAGCTGACACTGAAGGGCCTCATTCTCTTGCAGCCTTGCCAGGAGTGGGCAGCAGGGAGAGGGCAGGGCAGAGCCTTAAAGGCACATGTCCTTCTTATACTTATTGGTCTTTCAAGGGATTCAGCGAGAGATACAAATCATTGTAAGTGAAAAACACAACCCTCTGAACCAGGAGGCCTGAGCTCTAGCCTCAGATCTGCCATAATTGTGACTAACAATAACTCTTAGGTGTCTCTGAGCCTCCATTTCCTCTTCTAATAAATAGGTTGATCTAAAACTGTTTTTCCAACTGTGAATTGTAGCCATTAGTGGGGCATAAAATCAACTTAGTAGGTTGTCACAGGCAATTTTTGGAAAAACAAGATAGGATAAGATAGGGTAAGATAAAAATGACACTATATCACATATTGTCTCATGAAACCTTTGTTTTGGTTATTTGGTTGTGTGTATGTGTTGTTATTGTTGAATATAGTTGTCACTGTATATTGTGTTTGAAAAAGTTTTGATAATACTGGGTTAAATGACCCCTCAGGTTTTCTCAACTCTAGCCTTCTGGAATTTGATGAAACGTACAAGCACCATCTTGATCAGGCTACATTTGGGGTCAATCCAGACCTCAGTAAATTTCACTACTTAATATAAACTTATTTTTATGTGTGTTGAAGCCACTGAAATGAGTGTGTTTGTGTGTTGATGTGCAAGTACACTTGTGTTTATATCTTATCTAATATAGGACATATCCACATAGCCAGCACTGATGTACAATGTGACTTGACTATGGTAAAACGAAATGATACAAACCAACATTAGAGGAATCTATCTCCAAAGAAGCATCCTGGATGCCTTGGGGCAGGGTTTGCCTGATGCACTGAAGGGGCAAGGGGAGGCCATATATATTTTTCTAGTCTAGTAACCACTGGAAATGCTTCTTGGGAAATGCACCACCGCAGCATGGAAGCCATTGTTTGTAGAAGCAAGTTACATGGTCTTGTGACTTCAACAAATTTGAAACAAGACTATAAGCTTACAAAAGCATTAAGCATGACAAGTTTACTGTTTCTTTCCTCGTCCCTATCACTGTACCCAGGACACAGCACACACTCAGTAGATATTTGTTGTCATTCTATGTTACTTTGCTGGCCTGGGGGAATCTCCTTTCACAGTAGCTTGGCCCTTTGTCTCTCCTAATGAATGGAAGACAGGAATAACTATTATATCCAATCCTTTGGCCAGAATCAAGTCAAATGATGCCAACTTAACATAGAGGGATTGAAGTAAACATGGATTTAGTGAGTACTATTGGCCTCTGTTAACACAATCACACTCTCCTTTTTTTTTGGAGGCTCATGTCCTTTATTACTAATTTAGGTTTTCTGACACTCTCTCCTTCTTAAAACACTTTATTTACTTGATTTCCAGAATACAACACTCTCTTGGCTTTCCATTACCTGGCTGGCCTGTTCTTCCTGAGCCTTTTGCTCTCTGTATGTCTCCACATATCTTTCATAGATGGCATATCTCTCAGTTTATACAGCCCATTTACACTTGCTGTCTTTATTGATATATTTGAATGTATTTTTATCATCTTACTTTTTGGCTTCTATTTGTCCCACTTTTTCTGTTTCTTTACTTCTTCTCTTGACTGTTCTAGCAAGTTTGTTTCCCACATCACACTTTTCTCTCTCTCAGGCTTTGGGATTTATGTCCTCATTCAGTGATGTGCTGGAGTTGGCTTTCAGCAGCTTGTGAGGGTCAATTGTGCACACTTTCTCAGCTTCAAGTTCAGTGAAGTTCATCTTGGTAGCTTGAAATCAGTCTTGGCGGGAGTATTTACATCACAGATACAGGCAAATGACACAGAACAGGGCTTTGTTTTCAGAGAGAAAATTGTCATACATTTACCAGCTCACCACTGATTCTTTCTTTTAATGTTTATGCTCAAAATATTAATAAAGCATAACTAATTTAACAAAATCCAAAACTAAATATCTTGAACTCCTTCTTAGCAATAGAAAACGTCAGAATAACTAGTTTTCCCTTACTGAACTAAAAACCTGTTATCACCCAATATTTCAGTCCTGTCTTTTTTGCAGCACAATAAATTACACAGCTATTTTATTTTATACAATGTTTAGATTTATCTACCTGTTTATCATTTTACTTCCCATCATTTTTTCTTGTTTCTCAGTCCATCCCTCTGAGATCATTCTCCTTTTTCTTGAACTATTTCCTTCATGAGTTCCTCTAGAACAGGCTCCTTGAAAGTAAATTCTTTTGCATTGTTGTTTGCCTGTAAAAGATTTCATTTTGCCCTCATTTTGGAAAGATGGTCTTTTTTTGGTGTGGGGGAAGATTTATAGTTTAATAGTTGTTATATATCAACATTATAAAAACAACATTTCATAGTCTGCTGGCTTCCATTGCTGCTGTGGAGAAGACTGATGCCATTCTAATTACTGTTCCTATATAGGTGGTGCCCTGTTCTCTCTGGTTACATTGGGAATCTTGTCTTGTGTTCTAAGGCTTTACTGTGGTGGTTTTCTTTTTTTTTATGTGGGCTCTGATATGCTCCTTGGAAATATGTACTCATAACCTTTATAAGTTTTGGAAATTTTACAACTATTGCTTGTAATATATTGCCTCTCCTCCATTCCCTCTACTCTCTTATTTTAAATCCCTATTGAACACATATAAGGCTTTTTATTTCCATCTTCACTTTTCAGTTTTGGTAACACATTTTATATCACTGTATTTCTGCTGCATTACAGAAAGATTTTTCACATAATTCCAGTTCACTAATTCTTTCTTCAATGGTGTCTGATCTGTTATTTAACCAATCCATTGGGAAATTTTCAAAATTATGAAATACGTATTATTTATAGAAGTAAGGTTGTTTTTAAAATGTGTCCTTTCTTTAAAAAGTTTTTGTCATTATTGTGTGCTTATCTTTGTAATTGCATCCTTCTTTTGTTTAAACATTTAAAAATTAGCAGTCTGTGGAGATCTAAATTTGTTGTTTGTTGTTTCTACTAACTTTCCTTCACAGTGGCCTTCCTTCTAGTGTGTTTGGTAATCTTTGATGTCAGTTCATGGCTTGAAGGTATTCTGTGGAGCTCCTGCAGCCCTAGCTTGGGGAAACATTCCTCCAGAGAAAGTTTGGCTCTGCCTAACTGATCAGAAATGGGAACCCTCGACCTGGAACTACAACCTTCAGAAGAGTTTTAGCCCAGAGCCAGAGACCCAGATTCAAGTTTTCACAACAGTGTTACTATAGGAACACAGCCTCACCTTCATGTAATATTCATCCCCCCAGACTACCTGCAGGATCTGGTGTACTCCCCACTGCTCTGACACCTGCTGATCCAACTTACCTATTGCTCTGGTTCTATTCCCCACCTCTGTAATCTGGATCTCAGTCACCCATACTTGGCCCAGGCTTAACATGACTTTTGGCTGCCCTGAATCAAGATCAGGGCCGCTAATGTTTTGGAGAAGGCAAACAGTAGAACACAAGGAAAAATTCATTAAACTGGACAATGAGACACTCCCTCTGCCTCAAATGGTTTCCTACCTCCTGGATTTTATCTACCTGGAGAGCACCCAGCTGTCCTTCAAAACTCAGCTTAAACATCACTTCTAGGAAGGCTTTCAGGACCATATTCTGTTTGTGTCCTGTCCCAGTAGGATTTAGGCATGAGTCCCTCCTTGCTCCTAGGTGATTTCCTTTTTTGTTTGTTTGTTTGTGGTGCTGGTGGTTGTGGTGTTTCCATTTTTGATTTGTTTTAAAACAAATGCTCAAAAAATTATGAGCAACCACATCTAAGACTAATACATTTGAAAAACTCTCATGTGCAAAAAATTACCAAGATATGAAAAAGCAATCATTGGAAATAGTAATTTCTGACTGATTATTTTATTAAATATGCACATAATTTATTTTCAACCCAATTGTTTTTTTTCCAAATTATCACCCACTCCTTTGTGACTCTACAAGATCCCTCATGTATTTTATTTTTTATTTTATTTTTTTAAATTAAGGTATCACTGACATACAATCTTATGAAGGTTTCACATGAACAACATTGTGGTTTCAACATTCACCCATATTATCAAGTCCCACCCCCCACCCTACTGCAGTCACTCTCCATCAGCTTAGTAAGATGCCTTAGAGTCATTACTTGTCTTCTCCATGTGCTACTGACTTCCCCATGAACCATCTATATTGTGATTGTTAATTACAGTGCCCCTTAATCCACTTCTCCCTCCTTCCCTACCCAACTTCCCCAACCCCTTCCCTTTGGTAACTGATAGTCCTTTCTTGGAGTCTGCTGCTGTTTTGTTCCTTCAGTTTTGTTTTGTTGTTATACTCCACAAATGAGTGAAATCATTTAGTACTTGTCTTTCTCCACCTGGCTTATTTCACTGAGCATAATACCCTCTAGCTCCACCCATGTTGTCGCAAATGGTAGGATTTGTTTTCTTTTAATGACTGAACAATATTCCATTGTGTATATGTACCACATCTTCTTTATCCATTCATCTACTGATGGACACTCAGGTTGCTTCCATATCTTGGCTATTGTAAATAGTGCTGTGATAAACATAGGGGTGTATATGTCTTTTTGAAACTGGGCTCCTGCATTCTTAGGGCAGATTCCTAGGAGTGGAATTCCTGGGTCAAATGGTATTTCTATTTTTAGTTTTTTGAGGAATCTCCACACTGCTTTCCACAGTGTCTGCACCACTTTATATTCCCACCAGCAGTGTAGGAGAGTTCCTCTTTCTCTACATTCTGGCCAGCATTTGTTGTTTCTTGCCCTTTGGATGTTGGCCATCCTAACTGGTGTAAGGTGGTACCTCATTGTGGTCTTAATTTGCATTTCTCGGATGATTAATGATGTGGAGCATCTTTTCATGTGCCTGTTGGCCATTTGAATTTCTTCTTTGGAGAAGTGTCAGTTCAGATCCCCTGTCCATATTTTAATCGGGTTTTTTGTTTTATCGGTGTTGAGGATCTGAGTTCTTTATATATTTTGGATGTTAACCCCTTATTGGACAAGACATTTCTGAATATATTCTCCCATAATGTAGGATGCCTTTTTCTACTGATGGTGTCCGTTGCTGTACAGAAGCTTTCTAGTTTGATGCAGTGTCATTTGTTCATTTTTGCTTTTGTTTCCCTTGCCTGAGGAAATGTGTTCAGGAAAAAGTTGCTCATGTTTATAGTTAAGAGAATTTTGCTCATATTTTCTTCAGTGAGTTTTATGATTTCATAACTTACAGTCAGGTCTTTGATCCATCCAGTTTCATTCTCTTGCATAGCTGTTCAGTTCTGTGAACAGCAGTTGTTGAAGAGGCTGTCATTTCCCCATCAATATCCATGGCTCATTTATCACATATTAATTAGCCATATAGGTCCCATATGTATTTTTATGATAACATCTGCCACCTTTTATTTCTATACTTCTTTCCTAGAAGACTAAATTATAAAATTCTAGGAGGCTGTGACCATTTACCTCTATTTCCATCACATAGTAGAATACCTAGTGTTTACTATTCACTTAATATCATTAAAAGAATGAATAAATAACATCCAGAATGATCCCTTCCTGTCTAAATAAAACATGCTTACTCTATCTTTGTAAGCTAATAGTGTATGTTTTGTACACACTGATTTGATTTACAAAGTTGGGTGCATGTGTTAATGTTAGACAACTGCTTGTGTATTAATGTCTTTAGACTGCTGTGAAAATGTTGATTATGAAATTTAAAACCGTGATGATCTGCATAGTTCATTTTTAACAAAATAGACCACCCGAGGGAGAGAAGGTTGGTTTCCACTTCACCCAGACATGCCCTCGCAGGGATCACAGTCCACTTACTTGTTTATTACAAAAATATCTAGACACTGCCAAATATTGGAACTTTGTGAGATGAACCTAAGAGTGACTGGCCAAACTCCAAAAAGGATTAAAATGAATTCTAAGGCTCATAATTTATCATTTCACCTGCTTTGCCAAATCCTCCTTAACTCATTTGTTGTCAGTCAGTTTTCTTAAATGAACGCTTCTTTGGGTGGACAGGATGTGGGGGCTCTTATAAGTATAAGTGCCTCAATAAGTGTCTGGTGAGCTGAGTATCAATCCTTCATTCATACTGATTTTACTGAATGCAGTTTAATGCATGCATTCTAATAAAGCCACTAAAAGCTGGAAATAATATATAGGACTCTCCAAATATTGTCTATCACATCCAAAAGTGATGGATTCAAATTTCTAATTCTTCAAAGTTTCTATATTTGATGTCAACATCTTGATATGTGTGTCTAATGACCATGTCTCAGTATATTTCTTTAAAAGATGTGTAACAATTTCTACACCAAAATTTCTAACTCATTGAACAGAGGAAATAATGAAAAGAATTTCACTATTATTGATCCCATTTTTAAAAATAAGGTGGTCAGATAAATTTTTTATGGATGCATAGCTGATATACAATCTTATATTGGTTTCAAGTATACAACACAGTGGTTCAACAGTTATCCATATTATTAAATCTTCACCCCAACTAGTGCAGTTACTATCGGTCAATATAGGAAGATGTTACAGAATCATTGGCTATGTTCTCCATGCTGTACTACCATCCCTGTAAATAACTTATATTATGAGAATTTTTATATCTATACCCACCCCAACCCCTCCCTCATGGTAACCACTTGTCACATATCAGTGCGTATGAGTTTACTGCTATTTTGTTCATTTTGTTTTGATTTGTGAAATCATATAGTACTTGCCTTTCTCTGCCTAGCTTATTTCACTTAGCATAATACTCTTTAGGTCCATTCATGTTGTTGCAAATGACTGGGTTTTTCTTTCTTATGGCTGAATAATATTCCAATATTATATATGTACCACATATATGTGTATGTACATATTATATATGCACCACATAGATGTGTATATGTACCACATCTTTTTTATCCATTCATCTATAGAAGGACATTGTGAAATAAAAACTGAAGCAATCCTAGGTTGTGTATTAATGTTAACAAAGATGTCAGAACATTCAGAAACAAACCTATTTGGGAAGCAGCAGCCAAACATTTTTTGAATTTATCAATTTTCTATCTTGAAAAGTTCCATTATGATATTATATAGTAGGGAACAGAATGATTAGTAAAGTGGTGAGACAGATTTGGTGGGATCTAATGGACATGTCACCTTTCCTGGGTACGCTCATCTGGAGGCAGGGGTGGCATGAGAGATGGTAAGTGGCCTGTCAGTGTGATCTATGGAGGTTTTTTCACAATATCCTTGCTGGACCCCAAGAAAGCATGACCATGGGGCATGTAAAAAGGATGGTTACTTGTGTATCTCTACCTCCCATGTTTAATAACCACCTATGTTCACACTCTAAGCTATCCTAGGTAGTATTTAAGTACACTTCATATTCTAAAGGTCCAAATGAAAATTGATAACGCAAATAAGTACCTGGTTATAATGAAAATATAATTATCTCAGGTGTAACAGTTTCCTTATTCAGCATCTCATAGTTGGTATAATGGCAGCTTTTCCATCCTACTAACTCTAGCTAGTCAGAAACAGCCTATAAAACTTGATGGTCATTTTTCATGTCTACTGGTACCCAAATTTTTTCTTTGTACAAATTCCACTGGTCAATGTATTTTATGAAAGTTAATGATGGTGTGCTTACATAGTGCTAATTATGTACCAGACAATTTTAACAGCTTTACATGTATGAGATGATTTAATTTCACAACATCTCTATGAAAGAGGTACTATTATTATCCTTTTTTTACAGATAAAGAAACTGGGACTCAGAGGAGTTGTGGAAACTGTGCAGAGGGGTTTTGTAAAGACTTGGATGTGCACTTGCAAATTTAGCACAAAGTTCCCCTCATAAGAATGTGCTAGAGAAACCAAATGATTTTTCTTCTCTACTTATAAAAGCCAAATGTCAGATGAAAATGAGGATGTGATATGAAAACATGATAATTCAGGTCATTTTAAAGACAAGTAAGGAAGTCAAAGCTCAGGAGAATTTAAGTGATGTGGACCATCAACTTTCTTTGATTCCCCCTCTCTTGAAGGGGCTCCTATTCTCTATTTATAAGAATAGGAAAGTTGGGAGATCTATGAAGTTAAAGGCAAAATACACACCCCTGTTGAAACCTGGGATAAATGTAAGTATCTTATATCATTGTTATTCTTCCCACAGATCTATTTCAGAATGGGTCCTGAATGATTGCATCATGAATAGCACATAGTTTCTTCCATGGATAATGAGTTTGGGATCCAATCCTCACACCCTCAGTCAAATTACTTTTTCTTCATAAAAGGCCACAAAACGTGCTATGGGTGGGCATCTGAGTTGACCCAGAAGCTTCTATATACCAGGCTTGTGATTTTCTTCCTAACCTCTACTGAGCATTTTTATTGCATAAATAATAGTTGTATTGTCCATAGTTGAAGAACCATTAACATAATTGTAGTTTACTTATATTTTAGGATTTTCAGAGTCGCTCATTCTCCATTCAGCTGGACAACAGTTTCCACATATCAGACAAAGCTCTGTACCACTGTAGTTTTATGTAAGAGGAAAAAGGAAAAAGACAGAGTGGGAATAGTTAGGAACACCTCAAGTGTATTCAAATATCATTATGGTGTATGTATATATATATATATATTTTTTTTAATTAAATATAATCATTATTATGGCTAATGTATTGTCTTGCCCTCTCCTTTCCCCACTCAGTGTGAACATGAAATGCTTGACGTCCTTCAGGTTGACTGGAAAGGGAGGGCGAGGCTGATGACACAAAGCCATTCATCTTCATAGCTGGGCACCTAGTCTGTTGAAGAATCAATGTTGGAAGACAGTAGTACAAAAATCAACAGATAGGTGACAAGTGTGAAAAATGCCTGGTAAACAGCTTGTAATGCTGAATTTCTGTATCAGTCAAAATTTATATTCAAGATGACAAAGCTATAAAAGAAGAAATGTTTATGGATCTCAGCTGTTGATGGATCACGAGGGAAGGGGAGAGGACAAATATTCCTTAGATAAGACAAAAAGTAATGGACAGGTATTTCTAGCTCAACAACATTTTGAAGGAGTTGTACTTAGAAAACAGATTCCTGATGGACTAGCATTTGGGTCAGCCAAACAATCAACAAGAGGTAATCAGGGGAGACCATTTCATCCTTCATTTCATTGGAGGCAAAACTGTGTTGATGTATAAATGGCCTCCTGTTTTCCAATCGTTGTTCTCACCCAGCAGTGAGGCATGAAGCTGGGGAAACCACAGATATCTGGACCTAAGAAGGTATTTTGTTTCCCCTCTCCAGGGCTGTAGAGTGGAAAACACACAGGACATTTATCTTAGTCTTGCTGAGTTCTTACAGACTTATAATCCTCTTCCTCTGAGTTTCAAGCTTATTAACTTGATTATAATTAACTTGAACATAATTCTGTTATCCAAATGGACTCCCCGATATATACATCCCTGGTCAGGAAGAAGGTGGGTGGATTTCTTCTCTCCTCATAGACCACCCACTTTACCCTTCTTGATTTTTCAGTTGCCAGAAATAGACCATCTTAAAGCAAAGCAGCAACAATCTCTTTGTCTAGTTATTTAGCCACCATGTGCTTTGTTTGAGTAAGTTTCTCACTGAAAAGGAGAAAATGGTCCTCATCCTGCCCTACACACACAAATACATACTTTTTATTTTCCTGAAATGTCCATATCATCTTAATTCCTTAAAGGCTGAGTCAATCTCAATCTCTTCTATCGAGCTGGGGGTGGATGGTACAGAGCAATGAATTGAGGGCTTCCCAGCATAGTTTTTACTTTCCTGAGTCCTTAGAGACTTCCCTCCACAACTTTTTTCCCAGCTGTAGTTGGAAGCTGTAACAGATCCAGAGACCATTTTAGAACCTCATTTGTATTGTACTGACACTTAGGAATCCAGTTTCTGTTACAGGGATGTCATCAAAGTTGGTGGGCTCAAAACATGACCTACTTTTTAAAACCCATCTGTTAGGAGCCTATAGATTTTCTTAGTTTGTTTGTTTCTGACTGTCTGCAGAAAGGGCAACAGCAGTGTTCTCACTTTCCAAGCCCATCCCCCAAATAGAAATCATCTGAATGCTCACTAGGAAAGAGCTGAATGCCTTCCAAATACACAGCAGGCAAAGAAAGTAAAGGAAAAAGAGAAGAAAATAAAAGAAGGAAGGCAAGAAAAAAGAAAGGGAAAAAAAATAAAAGAAAACAGTGATTTTTCCTTAATCTGGATGGAGAAGAATGAAGCCAGGAAGTAGGAAGTAGTATTCAGTTTAATTTGTGCATATCTAGGCAATTTCCCATTAAAAACTCACTCCAGACCAAGGAACAGCATTAGAAAGCAGAATACAAGATCTACCAGTTAGTTTACTAAGCCGTAGCCACTGTGGGGTCATAAGGCTATGGTTCCCTCTGACAGTGAGGTCCCTAATGTCACGCAGCCAAAAGAGAATTTGGGGACTGCAAGTTGGAGTTAATGAACTCTGTAACTTAACCCACTATTGCACTTGGGTAGTAGCTCTTCAGTTGCCCATCCCATTGGTTTTACCCCATCTCAATGGCTAAATGTGCATGTACAAGCACACACACACAGTCACATGATAATGATTCTAAGTTCCCCAAAGATGATCATTCCTGGATTGGAAAAAAGCTACAAATAGGAAGGGTGAAAAAGAAGGAAGGAAGGGAGGAGGAAGGAAACGTGAGTGAGAGAGGAGAAGGGAGGGGAAAACACGAAGGAGAAACGGGACATTGATATATACTGCCTATTCCCCAAAATCCTTAATCTCTACCTAAAAGTCAGATTCCAGATTCTACTAACATTCAATTTCACATCAGGTGGGCCCCAACCCAGTTCAGTTCACTGTAATCAGTAGCTCACTGTAATCTGGTTCAGGATCCTATTTTAGAGTCTTTTGATTAGAGCCCAGCCTCCTCACATTCTTGTTTCCAATCTCCAATTCTGTAGAGAATCTTCCTTCCCTACAACTGACCCCACAGTCATCTTTGCTCTTGCCCCTCTTATGCCTAAAACCTGGCAGTAGCTCTGCCTGGCCCACTGGAAAAATGTCAGAGTTCATGGCCTGACATTCAAGGCCTTCTGCCTCTGGCTCAGATCTTCAATTGTGAGCTTACTCAATCTCAGTATGCTCACAAAATAGTACTTCTACCTCTAGGATTATATTTGTGTTTTAAGTAAGAAGAAGAAAAGTGGAAAGCAATAAAGTAAAAAGTGGTACCTATACCAGGAAAGCAAAAACCTTTCAAGAAATCCCTGAAGCACATCAATTCATATCTTCCTGGCCTGAAGTGTTCACATAGTCACCAACAGCTGCAAGGGAGTCTCAGAAAACAAGTAATTCCCCAAAGGAAATTGAGGTTCCGGCTGTAAGGACGAAAGGAAGCATGGTTATTGAGTAGGCAGCTTGCAGCGTCTCCCAAAGAGCCGAAAGCCAATAACGCAAAGAGATTGCAATGTATTTTGGTAACAGAAATTAAACAAATGCCTCAATGGTTCAGGGCTAAGCTCCACACAGCAGCCATAAAATTACATAGAATTTTGTTATGACTAATTAACTTTAGGAAGACAGGATATGAAACATCCCAAATTATTACATTCAGATATACATTTTTTATAATCTTTTTGTTCTCCTTTCTGAGTTCTGAAACCAAATCATGAATTGTTAAGAAACAGGAAGTAATACACAGAATGGGTTAAGTTACCAGAATACTGACTACTCAACTATCTTTCCTAACTACAAGAAACCTAGCTTGGGGATAAAAACGAATATCAAAATTATTCATTTCAGCAAACAGCTTGAACCCAGGCACATTAGGGTGACTGATATTTTCTGTTGAATAAAGCCAAAATAACATAAATATTTACATAGCATCAGAGTGAAGGGGAAGAATCAGGACTAAGATAAAACATTTTCTACGTGAGAACTTTCATTAAATTGGAAAATAAATACAAGTGTGCATTTAATTATCTTCAGTCTTTTTCAGATAGGTCACCTCTAGGAGCGAGGGTGGCTGGGAGCAGGTGTCTTTGTGAGCCAGCCTGGAAGCTCAAGGGGGTCACATTACCTGAGAACTCAGCTCCACGATGCTGAGCTGTTGCTGGGAGAAAGAAATGGGGTTATTACACAACCTCACTGAACTATGTGGAAGTGCTCCTTAAAGGAACAAAAGAGAAGGTTCTCCTGGGCCTGACCCCGCAGGGAACTTTCCTGTCCGTCCACTTTGTCACCAGTGTTTACTGATTTGGGCTGGTCTCACTTTTTGGCACTCTTCGTTTTGACTTCTTCTCTTTCAAACGCATGCTCCAGAGATCTGTGCTTTTTGTTTTAATGCTTCCAAGCCAACCCCAAAGATAAGTGTTCCATGCCCAAATCTGAAGAAACCCAGGCACAGTCCAGGCACTCAGCCTTCCAAGCTGCATTTGGCAACTGACTCTCCAATTCATCTTTCTCTTTCCATTCACTCATCTCTGAAGTAGGAATAATAGCAGCCGTCTTCACTTACAGGACTGTTTCCTTTGTCATTAAATATTTATTAAGCATCCACATGCATGACACAAAGTCGAGTTGCATAGGCTACACCGGATAGACGCCGTCCTGAGCTTCAAAAGGCCCTGAGGAGGAAAAGGCAGGTGGCCCTTGGGCACATAGGCACAGGGCAAGAGTGTGCAGATTTGTGTGAGTGCGGGAGAGAGTGAAGAACAGAAGCTGGAACTACATGCCATTTGCTCTCTTTCTAACTACATGTGTCTGCCTTGACTTTGGGTTATCTTCAGTCATTAATATGTGGAAATATATTTGAATTTCAAAGCTGTTGGATTTAGCAATAGCACATAATCAGATTCTGCTTCTTTTTCTATTTGCACAAAGGGCAGTCACTACCAAGTGCCCAGAAGGTATTCACATAGCAGGTACTCAAGATGACCCCACAAAAAAATAAGGAGCAAATATTTCCAGCATCAAGCTTCTCATCTGATAGTGTTACCTAGGTGCATAATACCACTAGGGCTTTTCTCCTTATGGTAAAGGTCAGCATAAGACTGAATTATAATGGTTAGTTCTGCTAAAAAATACTGTCTCTGGGCAGAAGAGAGCATTTAGAGAAATAGTAACCAAGAAGGTATAGAATGGAAGTTACTGTGTTAGTATGTCTCCAGCTATGAAGCTCCAGGCCTTCCCATTAACCTTGTGTCAATCTGTACTATTAAGGGACAGTCAATTATGTGAGGAACATTATAAATTTTCTAAAAAAGCAATAGCTGGAAGTTTTCATCTGGGCCCTAGCTGTGTTTCCCTTGTTTGCTTAATCTAGGTTTTCAGTCTTCCTAAAAAGATGAAAGGCTGCCATTTTAGCCTCAATGCCTCATAATATGTACGTTAAACTCAGCACTGCCTCATTACTTATTAATGTCAAGTTATTATACTTCAGTGGAGGGTGGGGGCTGGAGCTGCGATGGTGACAGATGTTCCAACAGATCAGCTTATATAATGAGAAGTTGGGCCAAATCTGTCGAAAGGAGTGTTTTTTAAAAAAACACACTGACTTCAAAGAAATGAGTTGTGGCATCTGTAACATCCGTGGAGCAGTGCCAGTGGAGGCGAGTGGGTCTGCAGCCGGGGGGCACAAGTCATGCGATTATTGGAGCTTGCAGTGCAGTGACTGGAACAACATCTGGGCTGCAGCAAGCTGGCCAGGACATTTAAAAAGAGCTCCTGCGGTGCCTCAAACTTTGATTTTACAGAGCTATGGAGAAAGAAACAGGCTGCATTCAAGAGCTCATGTGTTTTGGCTCACATGTTTTGTCCTCGATCACCGTGGAGGGCTCTGCTCAGCTGGGAATCTGAGGGACACTCTTGGACAGTCATTCTCTATCCACTCTGCTAGCTTTGTGGGTTTGTGCTGGGTTCTGGGCAGGTGATCCCTGAAAATGGTACAAAATAAGAACCACTCTCTCTATTCCATGGAAATTACACTTATTCTTTCTCAGCAAGAAACTCTCAAGGGAGGTGCTGTGTAAAAACTTGACACCTGTCAGTTGGTTTTGGATAGTATGTCAGTTGGAAACTAAACAGGTTCTTGTCTGCATGTGTGTGTGCATAGTGAGGGAGTAAGGAGATTGTGTCCTACAGTTGAGAATTAAGAATATCCATTTCCAATTTCACAGCATTTAAGCATCTAGTCCGAGTATCACAATGTCCTAAACAACTTTTTCCCTGTCTCCATTCTAGAACATTCATTTATGCAACAACTATTATTGTGAAACTACTGTGTGTAACATACAGTATGCAGAGTCCTGGACAGAGTGAAGACTTGGGACTGAACCACAGCCTTGCAGCCTCCAAATTCTGTGAGCCTCACTTGCTGCTCAGGGGCTTTGGACAGCATTTATGAGGTGTTTTGGAAACCTTGATGTTCTCTAACATAGTGCAGGTGGGAGGACAGCAGAGTGATGAAGAGCCTGGTTTCTGGAGCTGGAACCCTGGGTGCAAATCCTGACTTTTCCACTTACAGGTAATGTGACCTTGGGCACGTTATTTAGCCTCTCTCTTATACATAGGTCCACATCTATAAGATGAGGATTATAATAATAATAATAATAATAATAATAATAATAACCTATTACAGGGGCTTGTCAAGAACAAACATGTTAATGCATATGATGCATTTAGGATTTTACTTGGCACATAGAAAGCATGATATAAGTAAGTGCTCTTTTAAAGCATACATGTGTGCATGCACCCACACACACATAAATGAAAGGTGCTATTTCAGAACTGAACCATCCGATGTGAAAAACAAAACTTCCCTCTCTCATTTCTGGACTATTCCCTTTTCAGACCTCACTTGGCCAAACTGTCCTGGACTTCCTGATTCTCTTGTTTGTCCAACTTCGTGTGTGTGTCTTTTAATCAATGTAAGCTTCCTTTGCCAACATTTTAAGTATTATGAAGCCTGGAAGCTTTCCACTCCCACAATGCAAGAAGGAGCAGAACCCAAAGGGCGTGTTGCACATGTAACTTAGAAGAAGAAATGGAAGCCTGGGAGCTTGGAGAGAAGTCACCAGGCAGAGAAGGCATTGGTGCTGAAGAACGTAAAGTCTAAGGCCCTCACTTAGTAACGTCAGCTAACATTTAAGAACCCTTGACAAAGTGGACTTTGAAGTAAATCAGACCTGGTACGAATCCTGCCTTGAGTATGCACCAGCTTTATAACTTTGGGAAATTATTTAATCTGGCTGAATCTTAGTTCCCTCATCTGTAAAATGGGGAAATAATATTACCTCCCTCCTAGTCCAGTTACAGGTTATATTATATAATGCTCAATAGAGTACATGAAACATAGTAAATGAACAATAAAGAGCAGTTGTAATTATAACCACTGGCTGCCCACTAGGTCGGGAGGACTGTGGGGAAGGAGCGGACTGCACCGGGAGGAAGGGGGAGAAAGGGAAACCCCTCAGCTTGCTGCCTTTCTTCTTTTAAGCCACACATGCTTAACAGTGACTAAAAAAACCTATTCACCATTGCTTGATAAAAAAAAAAAGTGGGCTAAGAAGAAACTCCCGGAAAACAGAGACTTACCTATAATAAAATCAATATGAAGACCAAATTTCAAAGAATTTAAGAAAGAAAATACTGTTTTCTAAAAGGCCAATGACTGCAGTCTTTGTGCCTTAAAAAAAAATTTAAAAAAAGAAACCAAGTATATGTCAATAGAACAGGAGGAATTAAAGAATAACTTTAACAGGATCATGGTCTTCGTGAGTTATTGTGTTTGTTTCCATCCCTAAAAGTGACACTCATCCTGGTGAAGAAGTCTCACATGCTGTTAGAACTCACAGAATCATCCCAGAGTAGAAGCCCATAAATGAGTCACTTTGGAAACAGCACATTTTTCTCTTCTTATAAATTTATAATAGGAGAAAGCAATCGTAGTTTCTAGATCCTCCTTCTCCAACCCATCCTCACCTCAAGGGGAATGTGGCGTCAGGGTCCACAGATTTTTCTTGAAGTCTGTGACGTGTCAGCTGAACAGACGCAGGGCCCAGCTTCCTCTTTGCTAGCCCCCCTTCTCCCCTTATCTAATGCCAACTCAACTTTACTTTTTATTGGGTTTCCATTACTTCAATGTTCCTCATGAAGACTCAGTTCCTGTAACTGTTATAGCTGATGGTAGTTTAGTACTTTGAACATCAGTAATTAACTCTCTGCGTCACACAGGCCAGGCGCATTTCCATCACAAGCTGCTATCTTGTCCTCCAGCCTAGAAACCTTGGCACAGTCCTCTCAGAAAGCCTGGATTGCATCTAAAACCATACGGCAGAGAGAGAAGCCCCAGATGGGGCCCCCTGAGAAGACTCAGACTGGGAGCAAAACTCTCCTGTCCAAGCACCAGGGTCCAGCCACACTGGGAGCTGCTCCACGAGCCAGCCCCCAAGCTTCCATATTTGTCTGAGCAATTTTACTTGTCTCTATACCACGTGCCCCTATCCTGACTCCTCCCACTTCTATCACAGTGACCAATGAATCCAAAACACAATCTCTTCTTTCCAAAATCCATACAACTCTGACACACCAGATATACCTAATGCTTATCATCAATCATTTTCATGCAGCATGAAATTCTTTTCTCCAGCAGTCATCCATTAGTTGTCTTTATGAGAATCCATCCTGAGTCACAGCCTTTAGCCACCCATAACAATAAATAGACTTGTTTTTATCATTTTACTAATTAAGTATTATATGGCTACTATGATGGATATGAAGAAAGAAGTAAAGGTTGTTAACACTTACTAAGTACCTATTATGTGTTAGTCCCATTCTGTGACTTCAAAGATCTTACATTCATATTGTTAATATAAGACTAACAAACTCATAATAATTTAAATGTGGAAACTTTTTAAACACTTACAGTGACCCTGTGTTCTGCCTCTATGTGCTTCTCTTTTTAGTCCTTAGTTTCGAAAGAGAAGAGGTCTTTTTAGCTTCATCCCATTCAGGCCCACCTAGGGCTCCCAATGCTCATATTTCTCATTTTTTCCAATAATTCAGGAATAAGACAGCATGTGTGCAAGTATTTAATAGAATGAAATTAAATTCCCAAATCACAGAGCTCTGCCTCTCCTGATGTTTGAGAACTATGCTGTGCTATTTGGTAGCCACTAGACTTGCGGCTACTAACCCTTGAAAGGTGGCTACTGTAACTGCAGAATTACATTTTTAATTTTACACAATCTTAATTCAGTTTAAATTTAAAAACATTTTTCCATTTAATAAAGCGTTATTGTTTTTGAAGGGCTACACTGAAAATTTAGTATCTAAATTGAGATGTGCTATGGTATAAAACAGACACTAGAGTTCAAAAACTTAGTCCAGAAAAAAGAAGATAGAATGTTCCATTAATAGTTTTTATATTAGTTAAATGTTTAAATGATGATATTTAGGGTATATTGGGTTAAATAGAATATTTTTTAAATTAATTTCACCTGTTTCTTTTTCTTAATGTGGCCACTAGAAAATTTAAATTTAGGTATGTGGCTTGTTTTACATTTTTATTGGGCAGTGATGCTCTAGAAAAGAATTAAAGAGAATTCTAGAAAAAATTATAGAAACTAGGAAGAATAATTTCTATTGAAATGCAGGGCGAGAAGGACAGAAGGAAAGATGAGAAACTACTAGTTTAGCCCATCTAACCAAATGAAAGGAAAATCATTTGGTTTGAGACCCAGTCACTGACTCATAATTCTCTCTAGGATTAATTTTCCATTCCATGTTCCTACCCAAAGCCCTGCCTGCACTGTCCCCTGGGTGATGAGACTGCTCTGTGAGACCCTGACCACTCAATGCCTGGATATGATACTCCCCTCTATCCTTATGAAAGCACGTAAAATGGTGTAATAAACACACAACGTCCAGCAATGGCATTCATTGTTCCCCTACATGGTATCTGTGCGAAGCTTAATTCGATGAAAGGATTACAGGAAAAATTTGTGTCATAACGATACTTTAAAGTGAAATTGTAGATCAAAGTTCACCACTGCCAAATATACAACTCAAGAACAAACTGAAGTGCTGCTATTAATCATGGTTTCTGGGGATTTGATGACACAGATTAAACTGCTGTGGAGAATAC
Organism: Manis pentadactyla; assembly: GCF_030020395.1. NCBI lineage: Eukaryota > Metazoa > Chordata > Mammalia > Pholidota > Manidae > Manis > Manis pentadactyla. Next base: position 88,531,859 of record NC_080030.1, read on the forward strand.
TGCTGTGCATCTCACCCTTGCAACTGTCATCAACACTTCTGTCCAGTATTCACGGAGCAGGAAGGAAAGCTGCTCAGTGTTTACTGTAGGTGCCTCTCTCAATGAGATTAGTCACAAATCTGGGCAACAGGTTTAAGTTCATGATAATACCTCAATGGTATCTGCAAAGCCTCTGCTTTCTTAGGAGAGAAAGGTCTTGGTAAGATTGAGAGGCACAGTGGAGGTGAAGCATGGAGGGACAAGTAAATTGAGATCAGATGTCACTTTTAATTTCATTTCCACTGAATTTTCAATCAGATATAAGGCTTTCCATAAAGATTCTATAGAACTCTTTACTAATAACATGCCATATTTCAAAGATCTGAGGATATGTATCTTTTCAATTACATTTTTAACATCGTCCACACTGAAATGCTTCTTAGAGCTGATAGCATCTTAGTCACTGTAGTCCAGGCTGCACTTACGATGAAGTTGTTTCTGCCCGCATTCTGGGTGCCCGTTCAATCATGCTGGCCCTTTTTAATCACTTCCTTTGAGTTCTTTGCTTTGTTGGTACAACAAGGGTTGAGTTTAACTACAAAAATTGAAAGTCTTTAAGAAGATTACATAAGGATACAGCATTGAAACAAAGGGTATTGTGCACATAAAAAGACAGGAAAAAGTGGATATAAATTTGACATTCGTGTAGTCATCATTGGAGGAATAATGTCAATTCCATCTTCTTACACAGCAACAATGAAGTGCTTTGTGGGACCAAACAACTAGAAACCACCTTATAATTGCTGGAGACATGCAAAAGGAGAGTCTCTTGCATGCCAGGCAGTGCAATGGAAGGCAGAAGAAATTGCAAAGCAACCGAAGACTGGTGTGATTGATTCATGTGTTGCACAGGACTATGGATAAGGCCTTGTATCAAGTTTAACTAACATGTTTTGTTCCCTAGTGGTTCAAAAATGATAACATATCCTAATTCCAAAAAATTCAATATGTAAGTAAATATAAAAATGGAGGGCATTAGAGAGCTTGTGCCCTCAGTTTATTTTGGGCCCTGGTGATACGCTCCAAATGAACTTCCTTGTCTTTGGTAAGTAAGTTGTCCCCTGATCTCCCTTCTAACACAGGTGATGCTTAGATAAAATGTATGTATTTCCTTACTTTTTAAAATGATTGTTTTAAAATACAAATCACCTGGCTTTTCTTTAGTAAAGGAGCAACATTCAAGTGCAGAAATGATAAAATTTCCCTGTACTCCCTTGCCTGTAAATCAACTTAAATTATGTTTCCTTCTTCCTTACTTAGAGTCTAATAGAGATGACCATAGAGATGTACTAAATACTGTCGACAGGCTGTTTTGATTGCCAGGAGAATCAGATGCTTGCTAGTTAGACGACAAATGAGAATCAAATACACACCAGTTGCATTTGTGTATCAGGCTCATTTGCATATCAGGCTTCTGTTTGTAATGCTTCACTCTGGCAGTTGCACAAAGAATAGTCCCCACCCTTTGTTAGTGAAGCAATGTCACAAACATACTTGCCTTGAAGAAAGGAAGGGCTTGGGAAACCAGTATATCACGTGACAGGCAGCAGTTGAGTGTCCAGTAGATAAGTGTACATGTTTAAGTTTTAAACTTAAAACTTGAAAATCAAGACCAAGAGTGTTCCTTGCTTCAGTCGCATTCCTCCTAGTATATGCTGTCCTACACCACTGATGCTTGTTCATAGAGAACACTGGCACTGTGGTGATTTTATACTTATTTGAGTTATTATTTGATCGATGTCTGTTTTCCTCTGCTAGATCACTCTGTGTTCTGTGTTTTACTCACCACAGTATTCCCAGTGACGAGAATGATGCTTGATTCATAAATGATGTTCAATAAATACTTGTTAAAGATTGAAAGAATGGACAAAAGATTGTGATATTGGTTTTCTGAAAGCTTTGTTTTTTCTTGTAAGAATCAGTGCAGTTCTTTGAATGTTTTTTAATTTTTTAATTTTGGTAAAATACATACAATAGGAAGTTTACCATTTTGACAGTTTTAAAGAGTATAATTCTATGGGATTAAATACATTCACATTGTTGTGCAACTACCACGTCTTTCCATCTCCAGAACTGTTCATCTTTCCAAACTAAAACTCTATACCCATTAAACACTCCCCATTCCTCTCCTCCCCAAGCCCTGGCAACCACCATGTACCTTCTTGTTTTTGAATTTGACTACCCTAAGTACCTTGTATAAGTGGAATCATACAAGATTTTCCCTTTTGTGTCTGACTTATTTCACTTAGCATAATGTTTTCAAGGTTCATCCATGTTGTAGCATGTGCCAGAACTTCATTCCTCTTAAAGTTGAATATATTTCATTGTATATTTAGACCACATTTTTTTTATCTGCTCATTCATCGATAGACTCTGGACTCACTTTCACTTTTTGGCTATTGTGAATAATTCTGCTATGAATATGGGTGCACAACTATCTATTCAAGTCTCTGCTTTCAATGAATTTAAATTTATATTCAAAAGAGGAATTGCTGGATCATATGGGCTTCTATTCTTAATGTTTTAAGGAACTGCCATACTTTTTCCCACAGTGGTTACATCATGCATGGGGTTCCAATTTCTCTATGTCCTCACCAACACTTATTATTTTCTGAGTCTTTTTTTTTAATGATTTCCTGATGGTGTGAGGTGGCATCTCACTGTGATTTTGTTTTGTAGTTCCCTAATTATTAGTGATGTTGAGCATCTTTTTATGTGATTATTGTCATTTGTATATCTTCTGTGGAGAAATGTCTATTTAAGTCATTTGCCCACTTTTTAATTGGGTTGTTTTGTATTTGTTGTTGTTTTTGAGTTGTAGCTGTTCTTTATATATTTTGGATATTAATCCCTTATTGGATATAGAGTTTGCAGATATTGTCTCCCATCCTTTGGGTTGCCTTTTCACTCTGTTGATAATGTTCTTTGATGCATAGAAGTTTTTAATTTTGATAAAGTCCAATTTACCTATTTTTTTTGTTCCCTAGTATTGTGTTTCATAACCCAGAAATTATTTTAAAAACAATTCTGGTATCAGACGGACTTGAGTTCAAATTCTAATTTTTCTCCTTTCCAGCCCAATGGCCAGATAAGTCAGTCCCTTATTTTATTTCAGTTTTCTTATTTTCAAAATGGTACTAAATAATACTTGTTTGTATGTTGGAAATTAAAACATGACATATCTTTGGATCACAATTCATGTTAAAGGAATATTAGGCAATGACATCAACAATCAAAAGATTTAAATTTCAAGCTGGCAGGATTTTCCTTGAGCCAATACAGCTGTCAGATAGTTAAATTTTGGCATGAGGCATAAATTTTCTTTCAAAAAGAAGTAGTTATCATTCTTCTCCTCTTGATCTTCACGATCTTAACATATTTGCTTCCTTTTCTAAGAGGCAAAAAATAATAATAATTTTCTCAAATGAAGACCTATGAGAAATAATTTCCCATAGCATTTTGAAGTATTGTACACATATTTCCAAGGGAACCATAAGTGAGAAAGCTGACAGTTTTATTCCTCTTCTTTCCAACCCTAACAGGAAAGTTGTTGTTAAATTAATTAAATAAGGAGTCCATTACACTGAGGTGGCTATAATGCTGCGGCAGCCAATGTAAGCAAACCAAAATATAACTGTATAAACGCTTCAAGGTTATGAAATCAAAATGCTAAGGACAAGCAATCACAAACAACCAAGCAGGCTTCAAGCTACAGTCAATCAGTAATTTCCTTACTTTGCTTCTGCCTTTTCTCTATGAAAGTCTAATCACAGGCTCCTGAATGGGAGTGCTCCTGATTTGGTGCTGCCCAATTAGAATCAAGTCTTGCTCAAATAAACTGTTAAAGTACTTAATATGCCTCAATTTATCTTTTAACAACTCTTAATATAACCAAGACTCTCCCTCTGGCTCCACCCCAGCTCCGAATCCCTCAGCTGCCTCCTCACAGTAGGGGGCTGTTCGCAGGAAGCAGGGGCGAGAGGGAGGCCGTGCTGACAGCTGTGCCGTGGTGACCGCCCCTGCCGACCCACTGCTTTCCCTGACAGGCGCTTTTAGTCACACAGAATCCGCAAGGAGCGGTTTCTTTCCCTTCTCTTCTCTTCTCACTCCCGCTGCCTTTTGCCCCCCCCAGTCATTAATATGACCCCAATCTTCTTCCTTCCATCCTGTCAGTCACCAGTCAGCAGACAGGTTGAGCCCTCACTTGTCATTTGATGGCTGGGTGATTATGGGCAAGTCCTTAACTTTTGTGAGTCCAGCTTCCTCACGTACAAAGTGAGGACAAAAGTATCTCTCAGGGTTGTTGTAAAGAACTGAATAAAATAAGGTATGTGGATATGCAGTGTATATAAGAAAATGCTGTGCAAACTCTAGTTGTTTTTTATGCCTCATATAATGAAAGTTCTGCATTAATTTTCTCCATCTTTCCCTGGGAGGAATTATCTTCATTCATTTAATGGGGGTAAGGCAAGAGAAAGAATCACACTTATCAATAAATGGTTACCTGGCCTTTAAAGTGGTTTGACAAGGGAAGAGGATGAGATGTTGCCAGATAACGTTTCATTGTGTCATTCAACAGTGGATAGGCATGAAGAGCTGGAGGACTAGAGCCAGGGCAAGGGGTCAGGGCCCCAGAGCCACCTCAGCTGGGAAGCAGTCACTGATGCTATAAACAGGGTCCTCTGATTCAGAATTACTAACTGCTCTTCCCAAACCCTATCAAAGCAAATTACAAGTGTCACCTTCCAAAAAGGACTTTCTTGGTCTCTGCCTGATAAAGGGAAGGGGCCTGGGGCCTGGATCACCTCTGGATGATTGTGTGAGAAGCCCACTGTGTGGAGGACAGAACTGAGCAGGTGCCCCATAAATGCATACATCATGAATGAGCTGCCTGGCAGAGTCACCCATCATTGGTCTGTTTTCAGTGGCCATAGAGTCACCACCTACCCATAATACCCTCCAGAAGCATCATCCATACAACAGGTGGACTGTGTGTTGCAGAAGCTGTTCTCTCCGATGCCCATCATGCATACCGTTTCTGGGACACACAGTACTTTCTGCTTTGGAGAGTTTTCTAGAGCTTTATTGTCCAGCATGGTAGCCACTAACTACACATGGCTATTTAAACTTGAAATACTTCATATTAAATAAAATTAAAAATTCAATCCCTCCATCTCACTAGCCTCATATAAGGGTTCAATAGCTATATGTGGCTCGTATTAGACAGGGCAGATATAGAATATTTACATTGTTAAAGAAAGTTCTATTGGACTAATGGAGTATACTGTCCTAGAACACTTACCCCTCACTTTACCAGCCCTTCCTGGCCTTTGTCAAATAGTGTCTCATCCTCACAGCTCGATCCCTTCCCTCTCCTCTGCATAACCTTAGTCACATCCTCTGTGCTCCCTTGGTACTACCTCTAGTTTACAAAGTATTACCTTTTGGTACTCTTACTGCTGCCTCGATTTTAACATTTACTACATGGTGTCATGACTATGTGTTTGCACATGTGATTCTCTGATGAGACTCTGAGTATCCCCAAAAGAACGACTTTTCTCACTTATCACCACATCACCAGCAACAGTATATGGGCTGTGGCAGGTGCTCAGCAAATGCTAAGAGCAGGGCCGAAGAAACCAGTGAAGGTCATGTAAATAAGCCGACACATACTAGGAGCTCAAGGTGTCATCAAAACCCTTCTCCCAGGGGTTCTGACTGGATGTATCACATGCACAGGAAATAGAAAAAGCATAAACAAAAGCTTTATCAATCCAGGCAGATATGTGATATGTGGTACCCCAAAGCAGAAACATAGTAAAAAGTACCCTATGAATGCAATGGGGCCTCCTGTTTTATGTATCCTCCCCTCCCCCAGTCTATGCCTATTTTTATGCCATCCTCCAACCTTTTGGGTGGATCTTACCAATAGAGTCTGAAGAAAATCCAAGCCAAAATACTCTCCTGTATTCCAGAGAAAAGGAACAGACAGAGAGCAAGAAGGAACCTGTGTGCCCCGCCGTGCAGTGACTCACGCACCTAAGCTGCTCACCTGAGACGGCAGCAGCTGTGGGGTCCGCAGCCACTGTTACAGTTTTCCTCAGAGCAAAGGTTTTCTCTGTGGCATCTTGGATCACCACCAAAAGAGAAAATATTTTTTTCTGACACAACACCCCTAATCCATGGGAGTTGGAGAGATCTCTAGGTCCTTTTCTGGGATTGAATTGTTTTATATTATAAAAAGTACTTTTTCAAGATAAAATGACATTTACTGCACTCAGTTGCACACATCTATAACCTAGAAGTAACCATGTTAGTAACCTAATACAGCAATCCTTATAGAGCCACTGGGCCCATAGCTCTCAGGATGCAATACCCATCTTTCATGCAATCCGGGCTTCTCTAGCACCCTATCTCACTGCAGTCAGTGACACATCTGTCGCTAGCTGGATGTCCGAGGATGTTGAAAGTCTCCCTTTCCTCCCATTATTTCCAGACTAGACTCTGGAGGGTGTCTGCAAAAAACAGTTTCTGAAACTACAGCTTAGCCTGGGGAAGCTCCTTAGACTAAATGATCTCCAAGCTGCATGTAATTCATTCTTCCCTTAGGAATATTTCCCCTTTGAATTCACATAACATCCTAATAACTTTAAAAGATATTCATGATAAAATACCTACAGTTTTGGAAGGAATATCTTATTTAGCTGTCACTACAATCCTCCATTCATAAAACTCAGCTCAAACAGAGAAAGAAAAAGGAAGGGAGCGAGGGAGGGAGGGAGGAAGGGAGGTAAAGTCTTCCCTTTCCTGTGTTTTTGTGAGAAACTAAGAGTCTTCTATGTCTCTACTGATAATGGGAAATTGGCAGCTCACCCAGCAAAATCTCCAGACCTACCAAATTTGAGGTTCCATTCTAAACCTACAAAATCCACTTATTTTTTATTCATTTATTCACATATTTATTTAGGTAGCCATTCCTTCATTAATCACTTTTTATCTTTACCATATGCTGTGGCAAAAATAAACAAGATAGAGATAGAGCCCCCCTCCCTATGGATCGCCCATTGTAGTTAAGCTGTTCGACCTACACAAAAAGCATATATTGAGGTATATTATCTTAAGAAAAGTTTGCACATTTTACTACACTGATGGACAGGGACTGCAGTGGGGCATGGGGGGGGGACTCAATAATATGGGTGAATGTAGTAACCACATTGTTTTTCTTGTGAAACCTTCATAGAAATGTATGTCAATGATAACTTAATAAAAAAAAGAGATAGAAGTATGCACAGAATGCTTTGACAACATTTTAGAGAGACCGTTTATTTCTCCCAGGGAAAGGAAGATAGAACCAATAGAAACTGGGAAAGGCTTAGCTGAGGAATGATTTGAGTAAGTTCTTGAAAAGTGAGAATGTAGATTTGAAGGACATGCAGGACTGAGGAGAAAACATGAAACTAAGCTTAAAAATGTTTGATGTCAAACTATCAAAATACATGTTTGATAGTGGAGACCATCGCTGAATTTTCTGAAGCTTGTAGATGGGTCAGAATTCTTAACTTTGAAGGTCACCTGCTTCTCCACATACAGCTCTTACTTGATCTCTTAACATCTTTTAGCTCTAATTCTTCATATTCTTTCTGCCTCCCCATCCTCCCAGTATCCTCAAGCTAAAACTGAGTAGACAGCAGACATTTAAACTTATACAGCTTCTAATTCCTCTCTTCCCCATATACCAAGTTCATGAAATTCAATTATCAGAATAAGCAGAAGCTACCAGGCACCCTCCTTGATGTTCATTCATTCTGAGACGATGTTCCCCAAGGCAAAGGACTTCTAGAACTTTGTAACAGTCCTTGATACAAGTGTCTTTAAGATTGTCTTTATTGTTGCTGAATGAGAGCTTCTATTTTGTTTGAAAAACATATGGTTCAATTAATTTTCCCTTGAAATTCATTTCAGCAAATTAAGAAAAAGGAATCTGCAAATCCTTCCAATCCATTTCACCAAATACCTTTAAGAAAAATGTGCAGTTTTCCAGAAGCCTAAACAGGCAAGGTTTTTCCCTTCCTGCTATTAATAGAGAAATATTTTATTACAGTTCTGTAAACAGAGCCAAATTGAAAAAATTGCATTTAAATGATGTTAGGGTTTCCAAAGAAAACCACAAAACAAACTCAGAGTTAAGGCGATAATGCATCCCTGTTGTACCTTGGCACAGGAGCAGGCATTTTGCAGTGACCATCTGGGATATGTAACATCATAATAGGGGCAAGGGCACCAACTCAGAGAGGCCAAGAAGCAACACTTTTGTGTGTGCCAACTGTGATATATTGCAATATGAAAGTTTTTTCCAGGAAACCAGCATTTCAACTTTTATAAGGCATTTGAAAACACCAAAAGTTTTTTTAACTGCTCTACTTCAGATGTCTAAAATAATGCCTCACATTTAGTAGATGCTCAATAAATATTTTTTTGATTGAATAAGTATTGAAAGTGCCAAGCTTTTTCTGTAGTAATAAAAATTCCTTGTTGCTTTGGGGTCCTTTTACCTTTAAAACACTGAAGGATGTATAATTATTTACCAAGAACATTTCAAGAGTGCTGGGAGGAGTGGTAATTTATCAAGTACTTTAAAATTTGTAGACCCCAAAACCATTTTAAAATGCATTTCTGTTACCACTATCTCTACTAAGAATGTGAAAAGGCAGATTTTAAAAGTTCATCAAAATGTCTTGGTCCTCTCACCAAAAGCATGAGCAACAACAAAAATATAAATAGATAAAGTAGATCTCTTTAAAATTAAAAATTTTGTGATGCAAAGAACATCATCAATAAACTTAAAACACAAGTCACCAGATGGGAGAAAATATTTGAAAATCATAGCTGCTGGGGCTAGTATCCAGAATATATAAAGATCTCTTAGATCTCAAAAATTAAGACAACCCAATTAAAAAATGGGTGAAGGATCTGAATAGATATTTCTCTAAAGAAGATATACAAATGACAAATAAAGCACAAGAAAAGATGCTCAGCATCGCTTATTGTCAGGGAAATGCAAACCAAAACCACAGTGAGATACCCCTTCATACCCACTAGGATGGCTATAATCAAAAAGGCTGATAATAACTGTCAGAAAGGATTTGGAAAGATCCGAACCTCACACATTTCTGGTAAGGATATAGATTGCTACAACCACTTTGAAAAATAGTCTGGAAGTCCCACAAAACATTACAACATGGCTCAACAATTTCATTCCTAGTCACATACCCGAAAGAAATGAAAACACATGCCCACAGAAAAACTTGTACACCAATGTGTTTAGCAACATTATTCATAACAGCCAAAAGAATGGAAACAACTGAAATGTCCGTCAGCTGATGAATGGATAAATGCAATGTGGTATGTACTTACAATGGGATCCTATTCAGAAATAAAAAGCAATTAAATACTGAGACATGAAAGAACACAAATGAACCTTGAAAACATTATGCTAAGTGAAAGAAGACAATCACAAAGGCCCATACATTGTGTGATTCCCTTTGCAAGACATAGGTAAATCCAGTCCCAAATAGGCAAATCTATGACAGAAAGTAGATTAGCAATAGCCTAAGACTTTGAAATAAAGAAGGGGCGGGTAAAAAAGTGAAGGTGCCTGTCAATGGTCACGGAGTTGTGGGCAGGGTGATGAAGATGTTCTGAACTTTATTACGGTGATGGTTGCACAGCTCTGTATATACTAAAAACCACCGAATTATTCACTTTAGGTGAATTGTATGGTTTGTTAATTATATCTTAATAAAGCTATGATTTAGAAAATGTCTTGGCCTTATTATGAATTATTCTAGTGGCTTGTAGTTTAATATAACTTAAACATGGACATAGCGTGTGTAAGTTGACCTAACCCTGTATAAACCCAACGAATTGCAGGTAAATCAACTATTTCATATTATTGGATCTGAGTCTTAGTGTGAAAAAGACCCTTAAAAAATACAAATTACAAGTGTTTTCTTGATGAGGATTTAAATGTATTTTGAGTGGACTTGGGATGATCTCTAAGTATTCTCATAGATGCCATATCTATTCCAAAGTGACTTTATGCCATGCAGTTAGAAGTATCATCAAAAAGTAGTTTTATTAACATCTTTTTCTGTTCACTAGAGAGTCACAAATACATTATTAAGTTCAGCTTCCTTCAAATACTAACATACTAAATTATGTCCTACATATTATAACTAAATAACATGATAAGGTATGTCATACTTAATTATAACATGTAAAAGATAAATTCTAACTAATTCAATGAATTTAAAATAATCCTGATGGTGGTGTTATGTTCTTTGTAAAGATGTATATATATATATACACACACATACACACACACACATATATAGGCAAATATATATATATGTAAATTTTTTTCCAAAGGATGTATTTTAACAGAACTATTTCCTACTATTAAGCTGAATATTGTTTATACTTAAGGTCATATGAACTTGAAATTGAAAGGAATAGTAAAGATGCTCATCCTAGTCACCCCTTTCACACACAAATAAACTGAGTCCTGACGGGTTATGTTTTTGTCCAAAATCATGGTTGGGAAACCTTTTGAAACCAAGTTTCTAATTCCCAAGGAAATATGTTCTAACCATACCAAAATTCCAAAAAAGGGAAATTTGTTTTTGACAAACATAGATGGATACTAACTTTTTATTTATTGGATGTGTCTGTACTTAGCTGTTCATTTCCATCACTGATAATGTGTTTAAGCTTTGAGCTCCTAAAAGGTTGTAGTCATATATGTCTACTTACGTGTTCACACATTCAACCTTACCCTCCACTTATCTGTGCACCAGTTTTAAAGAAAGGTCATTAATGAGATTGAAACACTATGCAGTAATGATTTAATACCCAATGGAAGGCTTAAGAAAACTTCCATATAGATGAGTCAATACATTCCCCAGGAGGAAATCCAGAATGGTTACACTTTGAAATAAAGGGTTCTTTACAAACCTGTCTAATTAGAGAGAGCATCAGCGTAGCATCTGCCAACTCTACCATGACTCCTAAAAGAAGCTCATGAAATGATTATTTTTAATGGCTTTACACCAGGTTTGGTTAGAGCTCCCTCTTCCCAAGATAAACTTCTCCTCCCTATCCCAATCTTCCCAGAATTGCCTTACTCCAAGAATTACTCTTTTCTTTTAATCAAACCTCCAAATGTTTTGTTTATCTCCAAAGCTTTTGTTAATCTATTTCACTGCTGATAGGTTTAAATCTGGGGAGGGATGTCTTGAAAGGAATTCACAATTTTAAAGTGAGGTTCCTTTTGCTCAAAATGTCATTAATTGATATAAAGAATGAGTGTGATCCTTTGCTATGTCAGCACCACTGTGCCTCAGCCTCTTCTGGGAGCCACCGAAGTCTCCTGACCCCCTACATTCCAGAAATCAGGGGTCAGCAACTGGGTGCCCTGCTTGTGAAAAGCTGTTGACCTCTGGGAGGGAGCTTGTATGGAACCAAGTGTTAATTTTCAAAATGTGGCTGGTTTTGAAACAGCAGCAACCTCATCTCATCACAAGTCCCTGGAATGTTTCCTAGTCATGGGGTCTAGAAATGATCTGTCATCACTGGTCAGTGGTACAAGCATCTCATTTTTGTATCTTTGCCCTGCTTCCCTGACCTGAAACGAAACATACCATTCTGCCCTTCTCCTTTCACATTTAAATTTTCATGTGTTCAACATTTGTCAGAGCTTCACCTTCAATGACATGACTAGGGCACCAAGAAATTATATTTAACACATGAGAAATGAATACCAGGCCCATTTCTCCATGCCTTATAATCAAAAGCTACAAAATCTGTGTTTGGAGTAGAAATATGTGTGCTTATTCTTACAACAACATTTTATAGACACATGAAATGATTACCCTCCAAAGTCATAACTGGGTTTAGTAAAACACTTTAATATATACTTTCTTAAGCACTTTTTTAATAAAATACAGATATATAATTATAATTATCAATGCATGTATGTCATGTATGATAAAAAGTTAGTCTTTGAAGTGACATAGTGATTAATATTTACAGTAAAACCTAAAGGAAACAGCATCTGTACAATATTGCTAAATCTAAAAAAGGATTTAAAAATTCTACTAGTATTGTGGTGTCATCTCAAATTACCAACAGCAAAAGGAAAATGCTCTCCTTATTAACAGATATGGGTACAGATAATTTCTTTCCAGGTTTTCTCAAGATGGAAAACCCTCTTCTTCTCCTTGAATTATACCAAGGATGAATGAACTCATAAGGACTTTTCCCAAATCTCTGTCAAGCTATTATTACCATATACAAACACCTTATACAGGTCTACCTATTAGAAATATTTCATGTCCCTTCATGCTAATCTTAAATTTAAAAATTAATACTAATTTGATGAACTGTTACAGAACCCACAAGGAAATTCATCAGTATCTATAAACAGAGACACATCCTGTGCAAATGCTGTTCATATAGTAATCCCCCTAAATACCTAACAGCCAAGCTGTTTTAAGCAAATTCTACCCTTTCCCCATCTGAACTAAGGTTGAGTTTAAACAATTCTCTTTGGCACTGCTTTAGCTTGGCAAATATACGAAATGTGAGTCGATGGAGACACATCAATTTCTCAGCAGATATATGGTAACGCTCCTCATCATGCATTCTTAGCCTTTCCTATTCACTCTTAGCGTGCCATCAAAGTTACTTGTTTCGAAATCTTAAACCATGTATACATTTGATGGATTTTTAAAAAATTAATGCTGTTTTCATTTTTCCAGTTTTAAGGTTAAAAGTGCTGTTGAGGTTAAAAGTTTTATAGCTCCATTATCATAATTAGTATCTTCCTCCTTTGTCCTTCAAGAGGGCCTTTATAATAATGGGCTTTAGCCTTTGCACCACAACCCCCAAAAGATAGATTGCTGGAGATAACCCCCTGAAATTCCTTACAATGTTATTTAACACCAAAAAGCCCTAGAATCTATCTGTTTCCGGAAATACTCAGACAGAGGAACAAGGTTAAGGAAGGGGGAGGTTTCAATTTGTAGGAGTTACCAGACATAAACAAGCAGCACAAATGCCTTTTTCCTTACGTACAGACCGTGGGTCAGAAAGCAAGATGGAAAAATAGGCTGAATGAAAAAATCTCAGTACGAAAAAATAAGGGATAGTAACAACATTATTCCCCTTGATTTAAAAAGACAGCAGATGTTGGAATCAAAGAATTTGAGGTGGATTTATTTTCTTTTTACCATTCCATTCATATCATATATTCCCTCCCTGGTGAAAACTGGAATTTAAAAATATTTATAGAACATTCTTTAACAGCCTACTTGATAAGCTAAATAAAATAAGCAAAAAAAATCCCCAAATACTGAAAATTTATCCTCTGCAGATGAATAAGCACCTCTATATGCCCAATGGAAATGAAATGAAAAAAATGACAAGATTTTCCTCCACCTTAAGAAAATAATTATTATGGGTTATGGATTTTTACAGAACCGAGGTCATCTAATATCTCTGATAAATAAAAGAAAGGAGGAACACAAAGCTAATCCTTCACTACTATAAAATACCTCAGAAATAATGCTAAGACCTCTCACACTGTGCCCAAGAATAGCAGAAATCACAGGACCCCGTATGCTGGTTACTGCTGGTTATCCAAACTTGAGTATGAAACTGTGTAGAGTGTTTTTCTGATGAATTAAGTTATAAGTCTTAGTCTGGTCTAAGTTTTAAGTTTGCTGTTTGGTTTTTAAGAGAGTCTGAGAACTTTGATGAAACGAAGATTTACGCCATTACTCTGTGCAACTAGATGAACTTGGGGAGAAAAGAGTAGGATGTGGTTTCGTAGACTAGCAAATGACGTGCTGTGTATAGTATACAGATGCACCACAGATAATTACAACTTCACCGTGAGAAAGTCAAATAACTCAGTGAGCCTTCATTTTCTATCATGTGTACATTTTACAAGCTACTGATAGTTTCTTTTCATACTGCTTTCAAGAAAAAGCAGCAAGAAAATGCATTAGAACAATTAGAATGTCATTTAACTTAAAGGCTTCTTCAGACCATATGTGCCGACACTTGAGATGATGACAGAGTTAAGCTTCCTAGGGTCCTAGAGTCAAAGAAACTCTGCTGACCCCCGCTGCTAAGCAGGTGCATGCCTTCCACAGGGGGCAACATCTGCCGATCGGTCATGGTCCCACTCGGGGAGGACCCCAAGAAACTTCCTTGAGAAGAAACAATTTTCTCAGGACTGGCAGCCAGTTTGGGGGATGTGGAGAAGTTATATCCATACAAGGCACAGGGGCTGTGCAACCGGAAGGTGTTATAGGAACCCTGATGGGTCTGGTTAGTAGTGAAGGCGTTGCTGGACGGTGAGGGCATGATGTACTGGAGCTGCGGAGACATCCCCGAAATCTGCATGGACAAGCTGGTCTGAGGGCAGCTGAAGGCATCCCCGTCAGTGCCACCCATGGACATGTTCACGGAAGTGCTGCTGCTCACACCCACGTAAGAGGGAGTCCTGGGCGGGGCGAAGGTCTCGCCGGTCTGGCTGGTGAGCCTGTTGTAGGTCTCAGCCAAGGAGGTACCGTATCGGTTGAGCGTGAGGCTGGCGCGGGCACAGGCGGAGTAGTCAGCTGGGGCCAGGCTACACAGCTGGCTGGTGTTGGGCCCCAGATGGAAGGCAGGCGAGGAGCAAGGTGAGTCGGACAAGAGATGAGGGTGGGTGGCAGGCACGCCCCTCCCAGAACCTTGGAGTAAGGGGGAGGAACTTGTGTTTCCTATAAAAGAAGTTGAAAGGTTAAGAGCAACGTCCACAGCCATCTTTTCCTCTCAATTTTGTAAAAATGAGCTAGACACAGCTTGTTACAAGGGCAGTGACGGAGGTGAAAGAAGATGGTCTCGGCTGTCAAGGAATTATAGTTTAATTGAATTCAGACTGGAATATTTTAAACACAGATCCTCTCAATGTATTTTTTCAAGGCAAATTATCCCCCCAGGGAATAAATTTTTTTTTTTTTCAGAAGATATCAGGATACTACCACATAGAATTTCATTCACTTTTTCGGTTAGCTTTCTCAAAGTTTTTTTATTTACTATAATAAATATTATAAATACTGACTCTGCAACTTTATAAAATATAAATTTCATCTTACTCTATATTTGTTCCAAAAAGAGTAGCCATCACCTCTCTTGTACCCACATTTTACCCTCTCTTTCAGCAGAGCTTGCTCAGGATCAATATATTTTCTTGCCCAGAAAAAAGAGGGAACTCACAGGAAAGCCAAGCTGGCAAAGGACTCGTCCTGCCACAGACATATCTGCAGCTCCCCACGGAAAGAGGTGTGCACCAGTGACTATGCCAAGCCCGGCTCCCGCAATAAAGCAATAGTCTAGAACTTCAAAGATCTCGTTTCCAACCAGAAAACAGGTTGGTGAATCACATGCTAACATAAGAGCAGAGGGCCAGCAAATAAATAGTCCTGTGAAATAGAGAGAGAGGTCAACCCTGCTTGCGAACAACAGTGGTAGTGCGGGTGACTCCCCCTCTCTGGATCTGCTGGCAGATTGATGTTTGCAAACTTGACAGAATTTAGGGGGAGAGGAGAATTCCAATGGGCAGGACAGGCTGTAAAACCTTCATTGCTCTAGCGACAGTGTTTTATACAGCTTCTCAAAATAATCTAAAAGCCCAATCCAACCAATGATAATTATCTAAAACCCAGCAGGCTAAATTCTCACTGGGGTGCTGGGCAGGATCAGGCATAAAAAGGCTGAGTGCGGAAGTGGGCTGGGAGGCCTACCTACCGAGCAGAGAAGGAAGGGTCATCTCTTTCCGGGCAGCTCCCTCTGAGGAAACACCAGCCCTGGGCTTGTGGGAAATACTCAGAGGTGAGCCCAGGGAAGTCTGCAGGAGTGTGCCTGACCTTCCATCATAAATCCAACAGGAGAACCCTGCCTAGAGGCAATTCTGCCGAAGGAAGAAAAAAGAGAAGCTGGCTAGAAAGGGTGCATTGGGACCGGCATCTGCAATTTCTTGTGAGGCGCACCGGGCATCAGGGCCCTCTAGTCCACCTCTAATTTTTACAAGAGATTTAGGGTGAGGTGAAGGTCATGAAATACATGAACAGCCTAAAATATACAAAATTTAACCAACAACCACACAGCCATTTTTCCTGGACCATCCCCATGCCACACAGGAAAGATATGAATCCTGTAACAGGAGGATGCTGATGAAGAGGTTGCCACTACAAACGGAATAATGCCTTGAGCATTTTTTTCAGTGCCTGAGCTTCTAGGCAGGAACTGGCTGTAGATATGGCCCAGGAAACCTTGTGATTTACCTTGCTTGGGAATTCCAGGAATATCTTCAAAAGTGAGAGTCCGTAGTGAAGGTCTCCAGAATGCGTATGACTCCACAAGAGCTTCCAAACCCATTCTGAATGGAGGGGTCAGGATGGGGGGAGACAAAAGAAGCCTAGTTAGGAGCAGCTTGTCAGGAGCGTTCACCAGTAATAAGCAACGCAGAAGACAATGCTGGTGTCGACAGCGGCCCCAACCCAGGCAGGTGAGGAGCTTGGCACAGGCAGAAAGAAATGCTTCGGTAATGGGCTACCATCCTTTCACCAGTAGCACGAAGGGATGGGAGCCACCCGAGATGCCCAAGATGTCCTGAAAATGTCCTCAGAAATCTAAGCCGATCTCAGAGGCTAAAAATCTGTTCCCTTGTGCTGAAGAGCTAAGGTAACAATCATGCATCCGAGTGAATGTGAGTCCAAGGCTCCTCTGTGATCTGGGACACACCCTTCCTCCCCCTGTTACCTTACTTCTCCCTCTGATGAGGAAAGCTTTGCTAAGAAGTATGCCCTTGTAAAGCCACATCTTTTCTAAGAGGCATTTCTGCCCATCAGTTGTTGCCTCAGCAGCCAGCCTAGAAGAGTGTTCATCCAAAAAACACATCTTTTTCAGGGGCACCATCTCCCTGACACCCAGGGCAGCTAGGATGGGCTCTCCTTCCAGCAACAGGGCATTCAGGGTGGGCAGCCCTGGCCTCTCAGCCCAGTGCATGGGATAATGCAGGAAGGTGAACTCACAGGGTGGTATAGTAGGCAGAGCTAGCACTGGCATCAAACATTATTTTAAAGCTCCTATATACACTTAATGAATGGATACTGAAAGAGTCAGGGTAAGTTGGTCATGGACTATTTAAATGATTCAGTCTTCCCCTTCTTATATCAGATAACTAAGTCCTCTAGGTTCTGAAAATGAGGCCCTTCACTCAACCAGCCCATGCTCAACTTTTCCCTCAATTGCCTTAGCCATAAGCAATTTATTAAAGTAGATAACATTATGCTTTTCATGAAACATATAGCTCCACTGTAGGAAATGCTTGTTTTCTGAGTGTCAGACAATACTCAGACATCTCTTGGGATCATTAGATACAGTTTTATTTAATACAGATAATCTGTATTTAATGTGGACGTTAAAGAAAGGGCTTATCTTTAATAGCTTAGACTAAGCTTGCTGCGTCCTCTGGATTCCTTGCAACCCCAAGTGATGAACTGTGAGTTAGGACTAGAGGAAGTTCCCCCACAGTCATACCGCCTACACAACATGGAGAAAGCTTTCTGAACACCCATGTCAAGTGATATGTGCAGATAAAACCTTCTCACATGAGCTGCCCTTCTATTCCAAGGCTTCACACTCTGAATGTGCTTCCTTAGAGTGTTCAGACTACAGACTATTAATTTGTTGATTCTGTCATGACTCCGTGAGGAGCATGGCTACCCCATCTTAGCGACAGAAGGAGACAGCTATCTGTGTATGAGTGGGCGGTGTGTGTGCATTCCCAGGCTTGCATGCATGAACCATTCTCACATGAGTCTGGCCTGATTCATCCTGAGTCAAAAGTTCAGCAAGGTGCTATTCTGAGAGCACTTTAAAGAGCTGTCACAAGCCCCACAAGGCTAGTCCCTAGCTGCCAAAGGGAAGAGCAGCTCACAGAGGGGACCTGCATAGGCCTTTCCTGGGCTGCACTGAGAGTGAAGGGAGGAATCTGGCTTCAGAGTTGTCAGTGTGCCACGAAGAGGACTACTGAGTAGTAAGGATACTGAACTGGGGAGTCAGGAGAACTGGGCTGTGACTGCAACTCATTAAAACTTACTGTGTAATCTTAAGTAAATGTCTTAACCTCCCTGGACTTCAGTTTCTCACAAAGTAGAATACAAAAGCACTGCATCCTCTCCTAACTCTAAAGTTGTTTCCTACTAAGTGATTTTTCCCAAACCAGATATCATAACTGTGGTTGACTACAAGCCAATCCAAGATTACTCTACTCGGTGATATTTTATGTACATTAAAATACTGATTTGGGGCAGTTTGGCAGCCAGGTCAATCCCAAAACCCCACATAACCTGCAAGTTGCATTTTATGTTTAACTAATGAGTGATAGGTGCTCTTTAGCTGATTACTCTACATTTAGCCTGCACTGAGTTTTTATGACTTTGTAGAAACAAGCTGTTTTGAATGCTAGGACACAATTTTTTACAAAAATGCTTTTTCATTACCACATAGATGAGTTTAAGTTATCATAGTTTTAAATATTAAGAATACTAAAGTGGTCATGGAGTGGTCTCAATGGGTGTTTACTAAGAGGTAATTAATGAGCATTCAACTAGGCTTAGAAATTTATTAACTGTAGAGATGAACATTACTGCATTATTTGCTAAGGTAGTATAAACTTTACTATGCTTCATATACAAATCCATAGACTAAATTCTGGGAGAGAAGTTATTATCATCACAAACATATAACCCTTAAGCATTAAGGAGATGCTCTGAAGGTGACGTATCTACAAGTGATCTGATTTGGAGCTACTGATATTTTTCCTGAGGCTGTTGTTTCACACTGGAAGTTCCAGAAAGGATTTCAGATATTTTGCAGGAAACAGTTATAAAATATTTATTAGCTGAATCTGGACTTTTTAAAAAAGGCCTTCATTTTCCCCAGTAATGGAGACTTTTCCCAACTAGTTAAAGAAAAGATAAAAGGCACCTCCTGCAGGAGTGTAGCCAAGGCGATAATTTATACAAGATGCCTTTGAACAATTTCCACATTTTATCACCACCCTAATTTATGCTATCAAACAGCTAAGTTTATTTAGTAAAATGGCTATGTTTTTCCTGAAGTATTTAAAGAGAAGAAATTTTTGTACCTTCCTGAGTAAAAAATTTTATAGGGTCAAACCTAAAGCCTAACTGAAGAATGAAACTATTCTCAGCACATAAATCCTCTTTCACAAATGTCTTGCAGGAGAGCTTTTAAGGTCTGAAGCTACTGATTCCTATAAAATAGGCTGTAGGACCATAAATAGCCAGGAAAGGATAATTTTTAATTAAAGCAAATTGTTTTATAAAGTTTAAAAAAATCACAAGTCTATGCTAATTTCTTTTCCTGATTAATTCATTTATTTCACATATGGGGAAAAGTAGAATTTATATTAAGAAGCAACAGCACAACAGAACCAGGGATATTAAAGAAATATATTGAACTTTTTCTCAAGGGCTTTCTTCTTTATCAATACATGAAAAAAAATCACCCCTTCCCCCAAGCCCCTATCACCAGTGAACCCTCTAAGTCTTACTTATAACTTAGCCTCTTTTTTTAAGAAAAATGATATATTGTTATAAATCTTTAAAGCTGACCAGATTCTCTCTTCCCCATATAAGGGTCTTCTGCATTCATCAATGGATAATACTAAAATCAGATTTTTTTTTAATGGGAAATGTTGATTTATAGATATTCAACATTCCAAAATGAGCACCAAAAAAGCTTATCTACAACAACCAGGAAAAGTAATTAAAATGAGAAAAAAAAAACCTATTTCTTTCACTAACAAGCAAGCTATGTACAGGCTCACTATGTTCTTCTTGTACTAAGATGTTGTTCAAATACTTAGAGCAAAGTTTAAATTTTAAATTTTAACATAATTTAAGAAGTGTTAAAATCCAATTCATTATTTTCTGTATGTCCATTGAAAACTAAATTTTAGAGTCAGGAAAGAAACAGTTGCAAACACTATGTATGCCCTTCCTATATATTCCCGAGACAGCCAAAGGGAAGGAAAAAAATCGTATCAAACCCAACATTTTGACCTCATGATACCAAACAAAAGACTAAATAGTTTATCTTCACAAATGCCACCGATTTTTTTACTGACCAAATTTTAAAACCTAAATGCCTTTTCATTATGCTGATGTTTCTAGAATTCTTTCTGGAAATTTGTCATACACAACTTACCACACACTTGTACTTGTAAGTTCATTTATTATTATTGTCTGCCCAAAATATACATTTAAAAGTATTTTTAAATTTATTGCTTTGAAAAAGAACCAGCCGAGTAGAAGCAGCACCATCCCCCAGCATCAAGAGCAGTGAGGTCTTCCCCAGAGCAATCCTGCAGGAGAGCCTGGACGTGGTTCCTGCTACTACTCTCCCCGTGTTCCTGCTACTCTCCTGGTTCCTTATCTACTCTCCAAGCTTCAGTGATGCCCTCCAAGAGTTTCAGTGAGTTTTAATACATGTATTCTATGCTTTAAAAATATAACAAACTGGAAGTAATTGAAGACTCTTAAGTGGATAAATAATGTTGGGTTATACCCAAAACGACAGGAAGATTCCATCAAAGTATTTGTCAAGGAGAAAAGGAATCATTCCAAAGGCTGCTTTACCTCACAGTGACCATTTCAGTTACCTAATTATTCAGTTTTCAGAAACTCCTCTGAAAAGCATATCTAACCAGGAGCTAATGAAACAGAACAAAAGCCAAGCAAGTTTTTCCTCTCCACACTGAAATACACACCTAAAAATAGTAATTTCAATACAGCCAACAACGTGTAGTAGGTATACCTGCAAATCTTTCTACAGGGTGAAGAATTTCAGAGGGAAACCCTGTTATTAATTAGTCTTGTTGACCACCTGTACTAGGTTAAAGGCTACTCTGCTTTCAATGCATTTGACTCCTCACATTGCATGGTGTTTAAAAGCCATTGCACATGAAGATGAAATCAAGTCTGTGCAAACACTTGAGTGTATTCTAAGTAAAGGTCTCTGTTGACACAGACCCTGCCCAACTTAATCAGAGGAAAGAACTAAAAGTCTGAACTATGACCTGATTGTTTTCTCTCTACAATTTTAAATGAAATTATCCCTAAAATAAGTTAATTGGGGATTTTGACTTCATGTGGACACAGCCTATCAATACCAAGTTTTCAAAGAGTATTAGAATAATTTCTGGAGTAAAGTAATAAAAATTTCTCAAATACCTCCCTTTAAAAACAAAATGTTTTAAAAACATTTAAGTCAGAGCCTTACCCTGAAAAGGCATCTGGAGAACATTAGTCTATTATTACTCTCTATTACTAGCAACAGTTATTTTAGAAAATGTTGCACCAAGCTGTATTGGAATAGAATTATATCAATAAACTCAAGAACCTTTGGCACACAGAATCGGGTGATCTGCTTTTTGATAAAAGTAATAGAGTGGAATTCATTCTTGTAGCTATCTCACTTAGTACAAATACCATAAAACATGACATAGAAAAAATAAACAAGTGTGTGGCTGTCAGCAGAGCCGAGACATATTTGGAAACTAAAGAACAACAGCTCTCTCGGCAACGGGGAGCAGTTTCATAGTCTAGTTGGGGGAACAAGAGACTCCATCATATTCAGAAGACAGAATCAATAGATAGCATCATAAGCAAATTCTAAACCAAGAACAAATTCAGAGAGGATATTCAGTTGGGATATTGCTGCCCCTAGGCCTGCAGGAAAGACTTCCTCCAGGCCCTGTGAGAGGCAGCATGCACTACACTCCCTGACAACTTCTGTTTCCACCCAGCGTCACACATCAAACTCACCTTGAGAATGGGCAGGCCACAACACTACACCCAAAAATAAGTTACATCCATGGCCCAGCACTATTAAACAAGTCTAAATCCTCTTCAGAAATTATCTCCAAACCACATCAGCAAATTCAACTGTTTTTTTGTAATGGAAAATCCACAGTACAAAATCAAATATATTTATCACAGGGTGTTCCTCACTAAGACTTACCTGTTCCTCCCAGAGTCTCGGAAGCCTTTGGCAAATGGGTTCCTATCTATCTTCAGACGAGTGATCTGCAGAGCAGGAAAAAATAAACCACGTCAAATCATATTATAAATGTCAAGTAAGGTCATTACAAAGAAATGATGGAAGAGGTACAAGTTATTCCAAAATTAACTGTCAGCAGATTCTATTGTGCTCCTCCACCCTATGTCCCAGGTATTTTATTATCTTAGCAGCAAAGCTAGAAGAAAATCTCAGAAATCATTCAGCCATTCATCTACTTTGAAAAACATGCCCCATCTCTATTCAAGCTCTGTAAATAAAGTTTGTTTTGCTTTTAATAACCCTAGAGATGGATATTCGAATGGTCTGCTGAGGAGTTGTCCTTTGTTTGATAATCTCTCTGAACTAAAGTTCTTCCTTTTAACTCTGTGACATGGTTTAATACTGTTTCTCTTGCAATAGTGGTGATGGGAAACAGCTAATATCCAACGTCTGCTTCACAGCCATTTCTAAGCTTCAATGTTAAGCAACTATGTATTCTTTTCTTCAGAATTACATGATATATAGTCCTTTAAATGTTCTGCCTCTGTATTTTGCTTTGTCTCTCCTTGAATCATCTTTATGGCTTTCCTCTGAAAGTTTTATGCTTTCCTCTTTTATCTGTGCAGTCCTGATCTGGTCAGAGCACTACAGTGAATGTCTAACCAGAGGTAACCACTACTTGAAGGTTCTAATGGGATTAAGTCTCAGGCATGTAGTTGAAGTAAATGATGCATTAATTTTAACTACAGCTCTAATTTGTTGACTAAGAACCAGCTTTTTGACCACTAGAAGCCCAAGTTTTAGGAGGGAAAATTATACAAATTGTCTAATCTCCATTATAAACAATTTTTTTTAAGATATACATTTTGAAATTGACACTGATTTAGTTACACACATCTTAAAATTGACACTAATAAACAACATCCGGTCTATTTCTTAACAGAGCTCTACTTTGCCTAGAGGAATTTACAGCCTATTTTCTAAGAAGCACATCATCCTTTGTTTTCTGTGTTTATTGTCTTTGTGGAATCTATAAAGTTAATGAATATACTTCTGACTGTACCATTTTGGCTAAGTACAAATGAACACTGTTGGATAACACTAAGGCAAAGAAAGACATCTTTGAAGTCTTCTCCAGTTTCCTAATATTTCCTGTGTGCACTCTCAGCCATCCTCCAATTAGTAGTACAACACCTAGGATACATGTGTTCCATAGGATATTGCTTACTATGTGGATAAAACTACATTATATATAAGGGAAATAATGTAAGGCTTTGCCAATTAATTCACCATATCTGCCACTTTGTCATTGAATGAATTATTTATAACTTACTATAGCTCAATTCTGTGTTCACTTAAATACATTTAAGTGACATTAAATAATTTAAATGTTCATGTAAAATAGTATTTTTAAAAGAGTTCAGACTTACATACTGGTGTCTTGTCAAAATAGATATATCATGGTTACTATAATTTTACTACTGACATTACATCTATTGACTGCATACCATTCATATTGTACCAAGAGTTTTATACATATTATTTCACTTAATTCTCATAGCAACTTACAATAGTTACTATCTCAATTTTATGTTTTCTTTTAAACTAAGGCTTAAGTTTCCTACAATCATAAGGTTACTTGGTGGTAGAACTGGGCTGGGAGCTCATGCTGTTAACCATTAGGCTAGGCTCCTTTCCAATTTTCCATAAGTTCTTCAAAATAGTAACTAGGAAGTTAGAAAATAAACATGATTGCTTTTTATCATTATCAACTTCCCTTCTAATTTTTCCACCCTCTAATAATTGATTTGTCAACATTTGCTAATTGGTATTAGTTACCAACCAACATATACTGAAAGCCCACTAAATCTTTTTTATTGTATCACAGAGGCTGGGAGAAAATACACGTTTAAAACAGTTAATTTGTGTGTGTTAGAGAGACAGAGAAACAAGATGGACTGGGTTGTTCCAAAGATAGTAAATGCCTCTTTTCTTCTTATGCAATATATTTTTCCTAAAAATAAAAAATCATCATCTGTATATTTTAAGAATTATTATTTAACTATCGCCAGCCTTCCTAAAAGTTAATTTCATCTTCCTTCCTAAAAGCCTATAAAAAAGCATCGCAATATGCATGTGAAAGGACAGGACAGCTTTGGCTGTGGGACTGGCTTCTTCTCCACACAGAGGAGAGCAGGTGAATCTCTCAGCCTTAAAGGAGGACACCTGCGACAGGATCCGACTCTCCTAAGAAGCCTTAAAACAACAGAAACCACAACAGAGAGATAACAAGCCTTAAAATTTTAACTGAGATGTATACAAATCTACGGAGAAGTGGAGACCTAAAGTAATTCTGCTGACCATTGGAATTTATTTTTAAATCTACCCACAAACCATATCAGCCTCCACTACATTGCTATTTCTTATGAAAACCATACAGAATTGTGTGGATTGAATAATTGCCTCTATTCAATTCTCTACCTACTTGACACAACCTCTATATAAAGATATATATATGCTTGCCATACAGAGAGAAATATTTCACCTTTCAAATTATTTCTTATTTTATGAAAGGGTCACAATCACCATTGCTAATCTTTCAGACTATAAGCATATCCATCACCTTCTATCACAATAAAAGCATATCTTGAAAGAAATAGCCCTTTTAGTATATACACCAAAATGACTACATAGGATAAATGCTTCTGAAATACTGTGTATAATACATGCACTGTAGTTTCAAAATGAGCAAAGAAATCCCATGTTCTATGATACAATTCACTTTTCATATTCTACATGTCTACAAGGCAATATGCATGGTTTCTAATTTTAATTATGACATTATGATTCACCATCTCAAAATGGAGAGTAGACATACACTGTGGTATGAGACACATTCTTGCTTAACAAAATCCTCACTAGAGTGGCCTTACTTGGGAAATCATGGATAAAGAATTGTTATTACAATATATGTGCTCTGAACATCACATATAGCAAATGCCTTATGACAATTCATAACATTTAGGTACAGTGAAAAGGAGAGCTAGCTTTCTATATACACCAGAAATGAAAAGTCCAGGAAGATGCCAATTCTGAGAACAATACCTGCTGATTCTGATAGGCAGTGACAGTTGTGAAGACAGTTTCCGGAAAGGAGAATGCTTTCACTCCTTCCCCAGATGGAACAGGCTTGACGGGAGAGAGATCATCTCCACAATCTTTACGGATGACGTGGACCCGCGGTTGGTATTTGTGCATAGAATGAAGAATAATCTATGGCAAGGAAAGAAAAGCCAAATTTATCAAGAACTTCTGCCCAATATCAACAGCAAGACTAAGCATTTAATGTGTAAAATCCCAGTTGGAAGTGAAGATTTTCAAGAATGCAGAAGCACTACTTTAATGAAAATATGATCAAAATTAGAGAGGGAAAGTTAGGAAGTTATTCATAAAATATGCATCAAAACACAAAAAAAGAAAAAAGAAAACCATTATTTTGGTGGAAACCTGTATTCAATCATGTGAATTCAACATTAAATTTTCTGTTTCTGAAAATACAAGAATAAATTCATAAGCATTTCATTTATAATGAGCCAAATAGAACATAGAGTCCAAAACAATAAAACTAAAAATGAGATTGAAATGATTATAAAATCCACCACACCCATCCTTTAAAAATAAGTATTTGTACACCAAGGTCTTCTTCAGAGAATATTTTTCCTCTATTGGTGACTATGACATGTCTATTCAAAGACAACTGAAATTTTAAGTATAACCAGGTTCTGCCTTAAAGTGGCTCACAGAGTCTCCGGTCTGCCAGGAGAGCCTAGGGTCTGTGGCCACATCACAGTAAGGTTTCTCAAACCCAGATGCTTGGGGATAGAAAAGCTGGAGCCCTCAGATACTACTAGAACTGGAAAATATGGTTCAACTCACTTCTACCCAATGATCCTACTTCTGAGAATTTATCTGAAGGAAATAATCCAAATACAG
Organism: Manis pentadactyla; assembly: GCF_030020395.1. Lineage (NCBI taxonomy): Eukaryota > Metazoa > Chordata > Mammalia > Pholidota > Manidae > Manis > Manis pentadactyla. The sequence continues at coordinate 88,558,091 of NC_080030.1, forward strand.
AAAAGCATTTTGTGTACAAAGATATGCAGTGTACTATTTATGACAATGGAAAAACTATAAACTACTTACATGAGTAGTTGGTTAGGTGAGTGAAAATCCACACAATGGATACATATTATTAAGCCATTATTAATGCTATTTAGGACATTTTAAACACTTAATGAAATGTTTCTTTTCAAATCTTAAATGATAAAAAAGGATTCAAGTTGTTTACAAGCTTAGCACAACTACATAAAAATAGACATTAAAAGGGACCCATACAATTATATGAACAGTGATCATCTTTGGATAGGATTGCTGGTGAATTTTTTCTTCTTTATATGTTTTATACTTTCAAGGTTGAGAAGGTGGGGTAAAGAAATAGCCTCATTTAAGAGGATTTTCTATTTGCTGCAGAGAGTCCATATTTAGGTATTCATTAATGAATTTAGTTAACAAACCTGTAGGTTTCCTGAGCTACATGATTTGAATCCAGGTTCTGGGGTGTTAGGAATTTGAAGGGGAGCTGCTTCAACAAAAGTGTTGGAAATACACAGTGGTTGACCTGCCTCATGTCTTTTAGGATGCAGGCAGTTTAGTAAGCCAAATTCAGAATCTGTGACCAGCCCAGAAAACAAATAGCCCTATATCTGAAGAATGGGTTTGCTGCCACAAGAAGAAGTCTTTACCCTCCGGCAGTAACCGGTGCTATAGTCAGTTTTGTTTTGTTGACCTAAAGTTTTCTTTTTATCAATGGAAGAAATGCCTTGATAGCAGATCTAATAACAGTGCTTGATGGGAAGGCAGCATAAGTATGAGGAAAGGATAAGAGGGGACAACAGTTCTCATCTTCTCCTGGAGACACACGCACAAATCTTCAACCTCTGTAAAAGTTTCTTTCCAGGTCTAAGAAAGGACAGGATTTCAGTAACCTAATAGTGGCTCACAAGATCCACTTGAAGGGTTATAATCAGAATTTTTTCAAATCAATACAGTTATAAAATAAAGTAGAAAAAAAAGAGTGTGCTCCTCAGAGTAAGGACAGGTACCATTTTACAAAACACTGTTTTCTCTGTGAGTGTGTGCATGCCTAACTAGGTCATAAAATAGGATGTATGTCTGATTATAAGTCAGGTAAAAAGTCTGAAAAACACACAAACTTCAATTTTAATGATTCCAATGATCAGCAAATTCCAGGGCAAAAGAAAAATTAGAAAAAGCTCCTTTATACTAATGAAGTCTTCGTTCTCTCAAGCAGACTTCTACATATAGCTATATACATTTAATTTTATCTGTTTATATCCTTACCTAATTTCAAAATGAATTAAGATGGGGTATATTGGGGTGGGATACAGAAATACCTGATGCATGCTTATGTTGGCCCATTAAGAAACAACTGCCAATAGTAATCTGAAGAGTATTCAAGCAAAATAATGTATTTTCAAGATTATCTATAGGAACTTAATATATCCCTAGAAATTTTTAAAGAATGCTAAACAAGCCTCAGTTCTTCTTTATAAAATAACACTATTTGCTTTTTAATGAACTATCAAACTTACAATGATGAGTGGTCAATAATATTTTGCTTATTTACTAGAACAAGTAAAACCAGAAGAAACACTGGCCTTGTAAACAAGGAGACCACAACGATAATGCCCATCATAGAAACTCAAATAATTTATGTGATCAACATGTTCCATGCTCTCTGTTCTGTTTAAATGGATGATTTTTTTAAATTTTTTGGCATTATCTAGTAGCACAGATAGTCACACAGACCTAGGTCCATAAACAAAGAGTGCATTCTCATGTGCAGGTTAACACATCTTTTCCACCTTAAAGACAGTAGGTTTGAGTCAAAAGAAGCCTGCTATTACTTATTTCTGATCTGATAGGCTTAAAGGGCCTGCAGTTTGATAGACATGCCAGCTGTTCCTTACAAAACAGCTCAATAGGGAAACACTACCTGTTAACACTGGAAATTTTCTAGATGCCCTATATGCCAGTGTTGGAACAAGTCAAGAAAAGGCCCAAGGGGGAGAAGATTACACAAATCTGGCCCCTGCATTTTTGGTGATACCAGATGCTCACTTTAAATGCTAGGAGTCCAGGCAGTAATACTGGGTCACAAACTCTTGAGCAAGGTGACCTTGGTTTTGTTTCAGGCATGATGCTGTATAAAGCACTCCTTACAAATAATGTACTTTCAAGATCATCAGCTCAATTGATTCATTCAAAATTCTTTGATCCAGCATAATGCATGAGAACACCAAGCCTCAGGAAAGCCAAAATGACTTGCTCATGACCATGAATCGGTGGGACCTCTAAGCCAAGTTCTTTCCATCAGGGAGATCCAGACAATCTCCTGTTTAATATCTTACTTCCCCACCTGACTGTCAAGCAGAAATGGGAAGAGGATGAGGACAAACTTAGAGCTAGAGACACTTTACACCATGAATCTTTAGCACCTGGGAGAACAAGCATCCCACAGGTCCTCTGGCTGTAGCTGTGTGGCCATGCTTCCTTCCAAAGTACCCCCTGCACTGTGGGCATGAGTCTTGTTTAAGGTGTACCATTACCTGTTCAATGCCTTCTAAATATTATGTATAGTGAAATACTCATCTAAATATTTCCCTCCAGACTGCAAATTCCAGGCTAATAGGGAAACATGTACATGATAAGTAAATTCTCTACCCAAGAATGCTACCAGTTGCACAGGGGTAGTCCAAGGACCAGTCTTGGTTTGTATACAATCCAACATAAAGCCGGCTATGAATTTCCCAAGAAGCAAGTACAGAGTATAAAATCTTTACAACATTCAAAGACCAGGTGTCAAGTGATAAGACATTTCCACTCTACATGCTCACCAATATTCCTCTCTAATCCCTGATATTTGGAAAGATGAAAAGTCACTTTGGGGAAAACCAATGGCACATAATCTCATGTCTCATGCAATCCGACGTCCAGTCACAGCCCTGTGAGGGTTTCATTCCTGCAATCATTCTGGGTTCAATAAAAGTACCAGGTCTACATGGAGTTCCAAAGTCACTGTGTTGAAAACATGTACATCTTTAGCAGAGTAAATATGGGAACTGAGAGGACAAAAAAGTAAGAAGGTAATTTAGAAAATCACCTCTCATTTGAGTGTACAGCTTGATTAGTTAGAGATTAGTGCCATTTCCTTTAGAATTGGTAGTCCTGAGGAAAAGGGGAACCTCAGCCCTATGAGGGCAGAAGGGTGAGTCCCTGAGGGGTCTTCGCATCAGGAAAGTGACCACTGAGTCAGGAAGTCCCACCCGGATGCTACTACTATCTCCCTAGATGCTGCATCATATCAATAATCGAATAAGAAACAAATGTCTCATCTCTAACCTGACCTCACTGGGGTCATCAGACTTCAGGAACCTCTCCCACGCTCTTCTGACTGGAATAATGTGGCATCTGTACTTCTCTGAGCTGACAGCATGATTATCTGTGTGCATGCCTTATCTCCCTGTCTAAGCTACAAGATCACCAAAAGCAAAGACTATGGCCTTTTATCTTTTCCTACATTTTAGAAAGTCTTCAAAAATACATTTTAAAAATAAGTAACGGGAAAGAGCATTTTCCCTTCTACATTCTCCTCTAGTGTCAACTGATACATTTATTTTTGCCATTTGCAAATGCAATTTCCTTCCTTCCAAAATACATATATTTCTCTCCCTGATCCCCACACATATTAAATGCCCCTCTTTGTTAAAGTATACATCTTGCCACAACCTTAAAAGAAAAAATGCACTGGTAGATGACACACTCTTTATATTTTCCCCATTTTATGCTATGACTCACCCATGAACATGAGTGTGTGAGACCTCTTAAAATATTATAAAATAATAAAATATTATAATATAAAATATTATAATTATTAATATAAACAATTGAATTTCAACTTGCAAACTATTATTTTATGTTTTAAATAAATGCTGTGTGATATTTTTATGTTTAACTTGGCTAGGCCATGATCCCGAAATATTTGGTCAAATATTGCTGTGGTTATTTAGTCTGGATGTTATTGTGAAGGTATTTTACCATGAGATTAATGGTTAAATCAGTAGATTTTGAGTAAAAGAGATTGCCGTCCATAATGATGGGCCTTGTCCAATCAGTTGAAGGCCTTAGGATAAAATTACAGGTTTCCTGAGGAAGAGGGAATTCTGCCTCCAGATTGCCTTCAGATTTAACAGCAATATCAATATCAACATCCATATCCCTGGATCTTCAGCCTGCCAACCTGCTCTACAAATTTCAAGCCTACCAGACCCACAATTACATAAGCAGAGTCCCTAAAAGCTGTGTGTATGTGTGTGTGTGTGTGTGTGTGTGTGTATACACACACATATGCATCCTATTGGTTCTGTTTCTGTAAAGAATACTGTCTTAAATAAAGTCTAGTGATATTACAAAGTTAAAGTCACATAGATAAATTACAAGATTTAAATCTTATAGATATGTTAGGTATTAGATATAAAAGCAGTAATTTGATCTGAAATTAGAATTATAAAATGAACATATTGACTTATATTATTTAAAAGTTTGTACCTTACAAATAACAGTGTATAGTTTTTAGACCAAATTGTCTCTTTAAAAGATATTCTCAAGCTATAGAACTAAGGAAAGTAGAGTATATTTATTTACTTAATGAACATTTTAAAATTGTTTTCTATTAAAAAAAAGACCCCTCAGTGAACATTCTGGCAATATTTCTCAGCCAACCCCTTTTAATAAGATGGGAAAAAACTAGCATTCTTTCACTGAAGTAAAAGATAACTGTTACAACTTGACTGTGTAATAAAGAATAAGAAAATAAATTGAATAATGCAATAAAATATAGGGCATGAAATTGAATTCAGAAATGAAAGCTACCATGTTACTTTTTTATTGTTTCAAATCATAAAAGGCAACAAATAAACAAAAGCTCTAACAATGTGAGGTCTGTTTTTAAAATGTAGGTACTACACCTGTACCACAATGAATTTGTACTTGACTATTTTCATTAAGGTAAATCACTTAAGATATTGTCTAGCAACTTGCAAATCAGATCCTGTCATCACTGTCTTAGTAGTTTAAGACATTTTGCATTTTTGTGGCAAACGATTTGCTCATAAATATGATATCTTTATGTCACCCCTTTGAGAAATGAACTTGATATTCCTTTAAGTATGACGTACTCTTCAAAAGGCATTTCAATCCTGCCTCAGTCAAAACCCTCTCGAATATCAAAAACCTAATATAAATGCTATCTTTGAATGAAAATTAGCATGTATCCAAATTATTTATTAAAACAATAACCAAGAAATCTTGCCTATGAACAATTTTACTGCATAAAAATTAATAAAGTTTTTAAAATGATTATGTTATTGGAATGACTGACTTTGTCTTAACGTATCATGTTTGAGCAGTTTTAAAACTAGAAGGAATTATTATTGTAACATATATTGACACATTAGGTGTCATTACAAAACAATTAGGAGTTTGCAGATGAAATACAAACAGCTCAAGCCTGGGCCATCACTGGGAAACAGTAAGCCTCAGCCGGGAAAAGCACTGGATGCAGGCAGGACACAGTAAATCATTATCCCTGGGAGCCCGGCTCCCAAGTTTTCATATTCAGAGTATAATAATTAGCACCTCGTGGGGTTTCAAACAAATGTTTTAGCTAAAAAAATCTGCCTGAGGTTCTTTCATTCCAATACAAAGGCAGTATCTAGCTTTAGCCTATTAAATGTTTCATAGGATACTCAGGCCACAGGCATAATCTCTGATGCAAATATAACACTGATTTTGCAGAGAGCATGCATATTCTGATCAACTCAGAGAGGAGTACTGTGATCTTAGAAAGTTCATGGCCTTCAGTCAGGCACAGTATACATATGGCTTCACTATCCAATGGTGGTACATGAAGGAGGACATTTACTCACATGGCCTTGGTCATCCAGTTCATTGTTGGTGAGCTTCAGCTTGTCAAAGCTGATCACTTGCCTCATCCAAGTCTCCCCCGAGGCAGGCGAGTCCGGATGAATGTATACACGGGGTGGCACAGGGGAGTCAGCGTTACCTGCCACCATCCATTTAGAGCTGTGGTAAACATACCTAGAAGGTGATGACAGGGCTCAGTATGTGCACTATTGCTTTCTTAGAATTTCCAACTCAGTAGAATCGATAAAATATGCTCCTATTTTTTGGGGGGTCTAAAATATAATGATTGGCTCTTTATATCCCATGCATATAAAATAAGATTTCAGGCACTTTTCAAAACCTCTGTAAAACAACAGTGGCCTACTGAGCACTCAGAGCAAGTGGTATTAAGAGTTTAGTGAAAAATATGCACACTATCACCACCATAAATGCAAATATATTAATTCTTACAGATCACATATTAACACATACATAGACATGCTGATATTTCCCATTTTTCATCTGGATATTCAATTAACATAAACAAACTATAAAGTTGTCAAGCTCACCTTTAAGTAAATCACAGAATATTTGAGTTATATTTTAGAGGGTCTCACTTCCTTCATATCACTTCCCACTATAGGCTTATGTACAAACTGATGTAATAGATCGTAGAAAGGTAAGGGGAAATGGTCAGAAGTTCCACTAGCTTTTATTTTCTTATCCATGATCATTTAGGGTTTTTTTTCTAATTATTTTACACTTAAATTGAGGATAGTGTACTTAGTTTAACTTCAAAATTTTGTAAAATCAAAAAATGTAGTCTTAATCTCCATATTTCTCTTTCTTGACCCTTGTAAGAAAATTCTTTAGTTTTCAAATTCCACTAAGTAAAATACACATCAAAGTTTTAAAATGATGGCATATTTAATTAAATATTACTTTTCTAATTAAGAGACAAAACATCCTATTGTTTTTATATATCATATATAATGACTCCTTAAGAATACATTTAAATAACAATGCTTCAAGTAATAAGTATGATTATAACATTTAATCCTGTATTCAGATTACCCTTCATTAATGCTAATTTAAAATTCACTAATTTAAAAACTAGGAACTAGTATGTCAATGATCCGTTCAAGTAGGATATAAAATGATAAATACTTAAGTGTTTTCTTTTCATTTGTATTTTGGAATACTATGACATAAAACTTAAGTAATAATTTGCAAACAGTCTCAGAAAATTCTATCTGTATAGTATGAAAACTGCTTTTTAAAATGGCATAAAACATGCCCATAATGTCTCTGGTGACACCCTGTTTCAACTATGGTTACACATTTCTTTCTCTTTTGAGCTCAATATGCCTTCAATTATTTAATTCCTTTTCTTGGGGAAAAAATACAAAATCACAAAATTAATAATTTTTTAATTGGTATAGTGCAATTTCAATAAATAAGTTAAGTACATGGCCTTTTGTAAATATTATCTTTACATTCTAATAAAAAGCAGTTGTTTTTAAATTGACCAAATATACTTCTTGACAGCAGAGAATAAGGAAAAACAATTTTTTTCTAATGCTACTGTACTGAAAAAGTTAGAAAGTAAAATGCAAATCTTATGAAGGCAAGAAAAAAATGCACAGTGGGTATAGTTATTATCAAAACAAATACAGTAATATGCTCTATCAAAACCTTGAATAAGTACACATATTGAATAGTTCAAAAACCCACACCCTCTAAGAGAATAAATGCTACAAAATATATATTCTTCGGGAAACATTCTAAATACAAATGCTAAAAACAAATTTATTCTTGGGGAGCTTTCAAATGGAAGCAAATTTATAGTTTACAATTTTATCTTTTAAAAGCTAACATAACACCAAATTTTCTTGCTTTATGTGAGAATAATTTGAATCAATTAAGTAAAACGAACCATCCAAAATACATGGAAGAAATTTGGAAAAAGAAAAAGAAGACAAACTTAGAAAAGAAAGGAATAATTTCTAAGCTTGTTAAGAATTATGTTATCTTCCTCAGCACAAAACCCAAATTAGTATATGGGTTCTAAACCAAGTATATTTAAAGAATAACTTTCAGTGCTTTCTAGCTTATTTCATGCAGCAGATAATTTTAGCAAAACTCCTTAATGATTACATAACTAAAGTAATTAATACAACTTTCACACAAAACACAAATTTAAAAAATCCTTTTAGTACCCACTTTTTTAGTATTCCATATGTGCCTGAATTAATTAAATCTGTATATTTTTGACAACATAAATGTTTCAAAAAAGCAACTTCTTAAATTTTAAAAAGTGATAAAAGCCAAATTTGATTGCATTTAAAAACTTACTAAATGCTCTTGTCGTTTATAAAAACACAAAAACAAAGAAGACCACAATTTAAGGCAGCATCTTCTGACCTCTCACTCAAAATTTCCCTTTTTAAATGGTGACATTCTTAACTCAAGAAAATAAAAAGCATTGTCATTGAAAATTGCTGATTTGATTACTTGCAGAAGAAAAAGAGCAAAGATTGGTTTAAAACTTAAGAATACATATCTTTCCCAACTTTAGTTGACGTCTAGATAAATATCCTCTTTAAAATCCAAATATTAGAAAGCTTTTTTTAAAAAAAGCACTGTTAACTACCAACCAAACAACAGTAAATTAACAAGTTCATTATCAGTTTCACTCAATATCATAATGAATTACAAATTATATTTTTATAAGTTGTAAAAAAATCTTCAAAAGTTTCCTCAAATTAATGGGGTAAAGTTTGCAAATATCTACAATTTTGTAGATATTCCTATGTTGTAACAAAACACAGGAAATTTATTTAAAGATCAAAACAATCACAAAGAAAATGAAACATTTCATTAAATATTATGTTCATCTACAAACTTTCCTTAACATTTCCTCAAAATTCTAATCGAAATGTAAATGGATATAAACGACACATTTAGTTTAGCAACACTAAGCTGGCCCCTATTAAAGACATTTTGTATTTATTAATAGCAAAACAAAAATTGTTTCCTCATTTACTGCAAGAGAAGGCACCTTCTGAGCTACTAGAACTGAAGGGCATTGGATTATGGACCTGGAAATTCTACAAGTTTCTGGAAACAAACGTAGTTATCATAGATCAAACAGGCATAGCCTGAAATTCCTCTTATCTTCCCGTATCTTTCTGATCACTGTACCTGTATCTTTTATTATCCACTGGCACAATGTCCATGGCAATGTAATATTGCTGGTGAGGATCTAGTCCTGAGATCTTCACTCTCATCGCTGGAAACATGCGCCTGTATATCAGGGACGGGAAGAAAGAAGGTTTGCATTTTGTTTTTGTTTGGGATTAGGCGTGGAGAACGAATAAGCAAAGAAACCTCTCGAATCTCTACGTTTCAAATGTGCATAAATGTATAGCTTTCACTCTGTTAATGTAATTTAAAAAATCAGAACATAGGACATACAAAAACTGAGGGTTTTAAGTGTAATTTGTGTACCCCGTCACGCATTCTGTGTTTCATGAAATATCAGTCCAGCTAGAAGGAAAAGAATTGTACAATGAAGGAGTAATGACACTAAAGAAAGCACTTTATTTTTAAACAAAAATCAATAAGCATGTTTTAAAATATGGATGAAATGTTCCAAATGGTAAAAACAGAAACTTTGAATTTCCAAAAGTGATAAAATATATTATAAAGTGAAATTTTAAAAGGGTTATAAAAAACCACAAGGAGCCAATGTGCCATGCTATAACCAAACAATATGTTCTTTATTGAGACAGGACTTCCTGTCTGCAGCGTGGTAAAGGTGAAGTGCAAAAGTTGCTCTAAATTTGAAAGGTATAGTAAAACTTCTTTATTGAAAGCAGAAACTAAACACAACGTATATTTACCAAATCATTCCTTCCCCCACCATACCCTGAAAACACTTTCTTTTTTAACCACACTCACTCAGAACTTTGCTAATTAAAGCAAATGAAAATCCACATTTCTTTTGGCTTCGCAGAGATGGCTATCAAAGGAGATGCTAAAGTAAATGCACTTACCTTTTTAAAAGGGTACAGTAGCAAGGACTACAACAGCAAATTATTGTATGTAAAAAACAAATAGAGGAGTATTTTTTTAAACTTTCACCTAATGATTTATGTCTAGGACCCTTCCAGTTAATCTAATTTTTTACTAATTTAACCTTATAACACAAATTTTAGTGCTGTTATTTACCAATTTTTTTTTCTTTAACAATAATGCCACTAGAGACCACTTCCAGAGAAAAGAAAGTCCTTTATTCCTAAGTAGGCATGAGAACAGTTTAATACTCTGTTTTGGTGTTATTTCAGTGCACCTGTAAGATAAAGAGTTAAAGGTCTTTAACTACATCCTTTATAAGACAACTGTTGCTTTGTGTTGTTGAAGACTGAATTTGGATCACTAATAAAAGCTCTGTGAAAATGTAGAAGGTAGCATATGGATTCAATAAAATATGTTTTTGTAATTTCTAATAAGTTGGGATACTTTCATGCTATACAGGTTTTTGCCATGTGTACTCCCTGAAAGAGCTGTGTATGCTTTATGAAGTTCCTTTAAGGAAGATATTATTCATAGATTTCACTGCACTAAATGAACTGAAAACTTTAAAATACAAATATTTCTACGACTCCCTCAAATTAATAGGCTATGGTACAAATTCATTTATTTTACTGATGGATGTGAAAATTTCACACGTTCAAAAAACAGACAAAACTACAATTTAAACATTTTTTTTCTAATATTTTTCAACAAATTAAGGCGAATGTGGTGGATTTCATTTAGAAAAAATATGGATAAATATAACTGTGAATCTATAAACAAGAGTTTTTAAAAATCAGGGTAATTAGTTTTTCAGGAATGAAGCATGTATTACCGGTGATTCCAGTAACTTTTCATCCTGAGCAAACATTAAAATAGCACAGTACACCACGTCCTCACATTGCCAGGAAATCTTTTGATAAAGAACCAACCTAGATGTTTCGAATCTGAAAAAGCATATCATAGGTTGATGAAAAGTAAACTGTTTTTAAAAGGGGGGAGGGGAAGGTAATATGTCCCACACTTCCAGGAATGGTAACTAGAGCCTAAATAAATGCCTGAACAGACGTAAATATGACCACGAATGTTAATTACCCTGCACAAACAGTATTAACCGCAATGGCTGCCGCACTGACGACGACAGTGGTTTTTCTCCCTGGCATCCACCATGAGGCGGCCAGGCTGTGCCCCTCACAGATCGCACTCCGGGGTACGTAGGCAAAGCCACCTTCAAAACTGAACCACTACTTGAGGCCTTGTCTTGTCTGAACGAAAATGCTACCCAGAGACCCCACCTTGCTGCAGGCCCTTCTTCCTAAGCCGCCAATGGGTGGGGTGAGGTTCGGGGTCGGGGTTTACCTGCCCGCCTTGGTGATGATCATCTCCGTGCCGATCTCGTGAAAGCGCTTCCAGAGCTCGGCTCCCTGCAGATCCACCCTAGGGGCCTGCGGCGAAGGCAGCGGGGTCCCCGGCCGGACCAGGGCGGGCGCCGGCGACCCTTTCGGGGAGGCTCCCGGGGATGCCAGGGGGGAAGTGCCCTGCAGAAAGCCGTCCTCACAGCCACCTGGGCAGCAAAGAGCAAAGAGGGGAAACGGGGAGGGCTTGAGAGGGCAAGTCGGATGGGAGGCTGACCCCGAGGGCGGCGGGGGCAAGGAAAAGGACGAGCGGAAACGGGGGAGCTTTCGTGCCATCAGGCTCATCCAAAGAGACCCCAGGCACGAAATACCCGCTCTGCCCGCCGACGGGATGCTAGACGTCCAAGCGGGGCCCCCACGTCGCGAGTCCCAGAGAGGCGTGCAGGCCGCGTCCACCCCACCCTCCCGGCATCCTCCCACTCAAGGCTCCAAAATAAGTTTCGCGCCACCGTGCGGGTCTCGGATGCGTGCCCGGCGGAACCTGAGACGGGTTCCCGAGTCCAGATCCCTTGTGCGGACCCCGACACACCCCGCGAGCCGCAGCACGCAGCAAAACGGCCTAGCGCCCCGGGTGCGAAGCTTCTGGGCCTCCTTTCTCAATAGGCGTCCGAGGCGCCGCGTTTTGGGCCAGGCCTGAGGCATCCTCTAGAAAACTCTCGAGCCTCGGCTCCGCCGAACTCCGCGACGGCCTCGAGCTGCTCAGACGAACAGCGAAGGGGCAGGAAGAGCGCGGAAAGCAGGCCCACGGTCGCCGTCGGCCGCGGGAATGCAGAGTGGCAGGGAAGGGATCGCCTAGCTACCCCTCGGGAAACCACGTTTGCAGATACGCCGCCCTCTTCCTGGTTTGCCCAAACGGTTTAGGGCATTCGTTCCGGTTTCGTGGGGTGTGATGCCGTCGCTTCCCCCACCCCCATGCTTTTAAAAGTTAGCAAAGAAAAAAGAGCACCCATTGGCTGGAACCCCAAGGGAGGCAGATACGGAAAGCACACATCTCCACCAAGCGCGGCAACCAGCGGAGGCTGCGGGCGCGGGTCGCCCAGTGGGCGGCGGCAGCCCGAGAAGCGAGGTTGGAAGCGGCTTTTAAACCGTCTGGAGAGCGTCTCGAGAGGCGCGGCGAGCGCGGTCAGGACGGCGGCACGCTTTGCGCCCCGGCACGCGAGGCCAGTGCGCAGGGGGCTGAGTGGTCGCCCCCGCGCCCGCCCGCCCGCCCGCAGCTCGAAGCACGGAGCCCGCGGCAGCGCCGGCCCGCCGGACCCGGAGGGGACACGCCCGGGGGCAGCCAGGCGGGAAGGGGCCGACTCACCCGCTGTCCCGCGGGCGCCGCAGCTCCGCTCCAGGTCCGCGCAGCCCCGGGCGGTCCCGGGTGCCGCCCCAGTCGATGGCGGGAGCGTGGCGCCTTCGTCTCCGTCCGCGGAGCCCTGTTCGCCCGCGCCCGCGCCGCTGCCACAGCCGCAGCCTCCGTCATCCACGGCCTCGGCCGCCTCCTCCGCGCCCAGCTTTCGCCGCTTCTTCTGAAGCTGTTGCTGCTTCTCGGCGCCAATCAGAGCCTCCACGGAGAAGGCGTGCGCCTTCAGGCTCAGCATGCTGCACGGCGAGCTCCTCCGCTTCTCGGCCATCCCCGCCGCCCGGCGCCGCCCGCCCCTCGCGCACACACCGCCGCGCCGGCACACGCGCTCCCCGCTCCTCTGCCACCAGAGTGCGAACGAGCCCCGCGGCCTCTCCCAGGCCGAGATCGGCCCCCTTCCCCGCCGCGGGCAAGCACAGATCGGGCTTTTCCTCCTTCTCGCTCGTATTTGGATCCGAGGAACCAGCGACGCGCCCGCCAAGTTTCCTTCCCTGAGTCTCTCTCGCGCGCCCTCTCACAGACGCGCTCCTTCGCTCCCACCCCCTCCGCCGCCTCCTGCTGCTCCAAGCTCGGCCTCGACTGATGCGCCAGAAAGGACTAACATGGGTAAAAAAAACACTCTGCGGACACAAATTAGGGATTGTAATTGAAATTTGTTGCCTTGATCTGTCAGCACTTACAGGCAGGAGAGCGGTGGGAAGAACTTGCTCATTAGTGTCAATAAAGCGGTGGGGGTGGAGTCCCAGGACCTGTCAATCACTGAGGCACTCGACCAATCAGAAGGCGCTGACTCCGCGCAACCCGCGCCCACTTCCTTACAAGGTTGCAAAATACCCAGAGTGGAAAGCGCCGCCGTCTGGTTTGCAAGTGCCAGCCCCGGGTGTGGAACCGGGTCAGTCACCCTGCCTCCCACAGCCTAGCCCAGCCCAGCCCGAGTCTCCAGCTTTCCTCATTAGAATCTGGAAATGCTGATGTTCCTGGCTTAAAACCAAGATGATCACCAAGTCAGAATATCAAAATCTTTCAAAAAACCTTAAATTCCGATCCCTCTCGCGTATCACTTAATGTTAAAACTCAGAACATTTTGAGCAGTGCGGAGAATTCACAGCCATCAGGCCCGTGTTTTCTCATTTAAACATTCCTGCATTTAGTAGAGCCTACTCTGCACTGGGCATGGCACCAGGCTTACTTATTAATTAATTTTATGTATGTTTTTATGTTTTGCTCCAGGGATTTTTCTTGGGGAAGGAGTGAGAATTCAAGATATATTTAAGTCCTTTATATTTAGGATACTAGTCAGTAAAAGCTCGCCCTTTCCAGAGCCTCCCTCTTCTGTCAAAGCGTGATAGTTAATTTTAAAACGTAGGTGGTGGGATTTTAATTCTGTATGAGTTTAATGATAAAGATTTAGTTTTAACTCTCCTTAAAAACTTCTCAGAGTGAAATGTTTTAAGATACAGTAATGTTTCCAGTGCAGTTTTTTTAAATGTCTCTGTAATTTAACCTGACTTCAAATTGCCACTTCTTTTCTCAGGCTTTTAAAGAGCCAACTTGTTTCTTTAAAATAAAATTTTAAAAAAAGAACAATGTTTTTTAAAGAACTCTAGACGTGTCTGTACAGTTTGTTTTGTAGTTTGAACTCGACTATCAGGATTAACAAAAAAAAAACTGGTTTGGTATAAACAGAGCAAATATCTTGTAGAATAAAATCCATGATACATATTACTTTGAAATCTTTGGTATAAAATGCACTGCAAAGGATTTTTTTTTTCTCATCCTTGTTCAGTCAGTCAGTCTCAACAGTTTGCTGCTCCATATCTCAGACTTCCCTCTGAGCTTTCAGTTGAATGGTTGGGATAGTAGTTTAGCCTCTGCGATCTTTTTACACGTAGTTCAGGGGTGCGCGCGGTTCCTCCAACTTATCTAGTAGTATGGGAACCTGAGCAGGCAGTGCTCGGAGGCATTCACTTACCCGCTGCCCGGCAGGAGCCAGCAGCCCCAGGGTCAAAAACGACTCAGCAACACCGTGGGGAGAAGGCCTCTTGTAAATTCAGGAGTAACCGACTCACAGAGAGGGGTTGTTCTGCGTTTGTGAAAGAAGGCTCTGCAAACTGCCTTGAGCTTTCCGGACCCCGAGAGCGCCCCAGCCGGGTAGGATAGCCTGAAAAGTAAGCTCTAACTGGGTTTCTGAAGCCGAGGTTTCTGAGGCCAAGGGCGGGCGCGAAGCTGGGAGAGTCAAAACCTGAAGGACTTGGGCCCAGGCTCGAGCTAACAGGGAGCATGGCTGGCACAGACGCGGTTGGGAGGCTGCACCCTGAGCTCCACCGGGCTAGGGTGTCAGAAATCGGCATCAGCACGTTGCGAGGACGGAACGCCTCGCTCCAGGCCCAGGCTGCAGGTGACCCCAAGGACGGGGGACCCTTGGCTCCTCCGAGCCGCCCTGGTGGCTTCGGAGACTTGGAGGCTCAGAGGTCCAGGGTCGAGTCGCCGGGGCCTTTAGGCCCGCTCGCGCCCCGCGGCAGGGGAAGGAGCGGCTCGTCCTGAGGTACCCGAGGCTGCCAGGGACCAACGCTTTTTCCAGATGCGAAGCTTGCTCTGTAGACGGGTTCTTGTACTTTAATGAGCTCCGCAGCTCAAACTGATTTGGAAGGACCTGAACGGTTCGTTCTACAGAGCGCTCTCAGAATCACACTGCCCCAAGGCCTCCTCCATTCCACCACCACCACAGTGCCTCTGCCCAGGGCAGCGAGGGACGCAGTCCCCACAACGTGTGGACACCCGGGAACTTGTGTCCGCCTGGACTCATTCGAGCTGGAAAGACGGACCTCACAGATACGCACGACGTCAGACAGAACGTGGTCCTTAGAATTAATCCAGATGGGCGCCGGACGCCCGGGGGCAGGGACGAAGGCGCTAGAACCCTCTGTCCAGGACGTTCAGTCTGGGTTTTGGGAAGCATTGAGATAGAGCCGCACTGCACCTTGCCGCCTGGGACTTGCGCAGAATCGGGCTCGGGCTTCCAGACGCAGCAGGACCATCTGTCCCCGACGCAGAGAAGCAGTGGGTCGCAGATCTCACCGGACCTGGACCTTCGTTCTGGGAGAGGAGGAGCTGGAGGGAAGGCAGAAGAGCGCACGGATTCACTGCCTTCGGAGTGATGGCGAGGCCATCTGCCCTGACAAGCGTTTTCTCAAAACAGTGGCGCAGGCGTGCCAGGGTCTTGCATTTTTCAAGTCAAGAGAATAATGGAAGCAAGGACAGGGCGTCAATTGGCAGTAGGAAAGTTTGGCGGGGTGAATGCACGCATACGCATGTATACGTGCATATGTGCGCGTGAGTACGCGAACTGCACTTACCGGTGTGTGTATACTTTTATGGAAAGCTCGTGTGTGCACCTGCGCTCAATGCAGACGTGGGTGGGGTCGTAAGGATCCGGAACGTGCGCTTCTCAACACTTTAAGAAAGAAAATGTCTTTTCCCAGTATGACCTACGTTAAGGAAGCACTTAAAACTGAATTAACCTGTCAGGGACCTGGCCAAATTAACCCGGCTTTATTTCGAAACGTCACCCAGGGAAGAACATTATCGGAGTGAGTCTGTCTCTTGTACTGGGAGGGGAGAGGGAAGGAAGGGCAGCAGAGCTTTGAATGTCCAGATTTGGGAGAATGGTACCTAGTGGAATACGTGTTCAGCCAGATAGCAAAACTAACAGGGGCAGGGTGGTGGGTGTTTGAAAAGGCATAATCAGTCCTGTTTTTCTTGGAGCAGTTTAAAATTGGACAGTTCCGAAGATTCTTTTTTTAAAGCGCATTCTCTCTGTTGGTTCCTGCTGTGCTTTCAGCCTGAAATTATACTATGTCCATATCTACCTATATTCACATCTGCATCTATATCTACGTGTAAAGAATGCTTGCTATTTCATCGTACTGACAAACTATTTGTATTAATTTATAAACAATTGTTTATTGTTAATTCTAAATTTAATAATCCCACGCGTCAGGATTTCATTCTCTAGAAAGACTTCTTTTTCTTTTTCACTTTTTTCTTGTACACTTGACAGCTGCTGTAAGAGTTTCTAATCCATGTTTGATTTTCCATACTCAAGACCGGCACTGGCAAGGGAGCCTTGGTTAAGAGTGAGTCTGCTCTTGGCCTCTGAACTCGAGGTGCATCAGGTGGTCTCCCAGTTCCCAAACAGTCAGGATCCGGACCTTCTTCCCACGCAAAGGAAGACGCTTATTATTATCTAAAATGTTAACCCATAAAGAAATACAGAATAGACGGATGAGAGGGGTGAACAAGGGCCCAGTCCAAGCACGAAAAGGGATGATTATATGCTTGCATTACTTAGTAACTCAATCTGGGAAGGCGCCATATCCTAAGTGGGGGTCGTGGACGTCAGAAGCTGCCTGGAGTCACAGATCAGTGCCACACGCACGTCTGGGGCCCACTCTCTCATCCTGTCCTTCACCTGCTCTTTCCCACTCTCTTGCTTCTTTTTGCACATACTCTTCTTCTCGCCCTTTCATGTGATTTGGGTTAATAAAAATAATAAGTTATAACCTGAATACATTTACAGAGCCTACGGGAGGACGTTGAGTTGTCCAGGGGTTGGACGGCTGCCCTCTCGCGGGCTTTCTCTCTGCCAGGCCTTGGTCTACAACTGCAAGCGCAGTCCCCGCAGAGAAAGTGATCCCGAACAGCAGTTCCTCGCTACTCCGTTTTGTCGAGGATTTGCGTACCCTGAACTTCCTCACGGATTGGCGGCTGTTTACCATTCTTCTGTTCCAACAGCCTGCCTGATCCCGAAGATCAGCCGAGACCCAAATCCCGCAACAGAAGAGTTCTCGAAGCCTACTGAAGAGCCTTTCGGGCTCCCAAGCGCCCAAACTCAGTTTGGGGCTGGGAATTTTACTGTTGGTTTTCCCATCAATGTCCATTTCTCGCTGGGGCTAAAGGGAAGTGTGAGATTTTGGTAGAGTCAAAGGAGAATGTACTCTGAGGGTAAACTTGTCTTCATTCCTCCCTCTGTCCCACCTTCAAGTTCTCCAACTTGGGGAAGGGAAAGGAATGGAAAGAAAGGGTCTCTGACCTACCAAGTCGAGGGGCAGTAAGGAAGCAATGAACCTGTGATGTGTGTCCAGAAAATTCACTTGGCTGGGCCGATAAACTTCCCCACTCATCTCCAATTTGCAGCAGTATCTGCTCTGACTGCAGACATTACTGCAATTATTTTTCACCCTGTGGAAAAAACCTTCACTTCCTCATTCATTGACCCACACTTTTCCCACAGCCCTACAGTTAGGGGTTAGTAACGGAAATCTCAAAAGGCCACACTTGTCTCTATCACTAATACCTGATCTTCACAAAGGCGGTAATAAAATTAATCCCCAGCTATATGGATAATTGCTGACATGGATAATGCAAAAGGTAGTTTTGGATATAAATCAATAAATGGGGAAATTAAATAATATTCTCTAAGTAGAGGGCATTTTAATAGTTGATGATATATAAAGTGATGTTTAATTAAATATTTAAAATATGCTTCATATTCTTTAATATTTAATGTTATTTTTCTCTATAAACAAGGTTATCTTGAGTCTGCTGGTTTAATAAAATGAAATGAAAATTGAACCAAGTGTCTCTATTTCGGCTTTGTTTAAGAATCACTAGGTATGGTGATCAGCTTTGTATAAAACTATTACATGTTCTAATTGGCTGTATATTGAGCCCTGTCCTCCTATTTCACATCTTTAGATATCCTCAGTTCTTAAACGGAGGAAAATTTGTGCACATTTATATAATCTGCTGAAAATATAAACAATGAAGAATGTGACTGTAATTTATTCCTATTTTAGTACTGACAGATGAGACATTTCAGTTTTAGCTGAATGAAGGATTTTTAACAGATTAATTTAAAGGTAGCACTGGAACTGCACAAAAGGAAGCGAGCTATTGAAAAATAGTATTAGCATTGGGAATGAGCCCCGAGTTAAATACACATGGGCAAAATCTTCGACAGCAAACTATGACTCTTCTACATAACTTTTGGTTTTGTTTTGTTTTTACTTTGAATTGTGTACATTTGCCTGTCCTTTAAGTTCATTATGAACAATTGAGATACATGAAAAATGGAGGAGCTTAGGCTTTCCCTTCCTCCTTTAGTATAAAAATATTTAACTGCTCAAATAAAATAACCTATTGGACTATATTTCCAACCTGTGCTTTTAGGGAAAGCCAAGTGAGCATCTTAAAGTAAAAGGCTAAGAATAGTAATAACAAAAGGAACTCTACCAAAACATTGAATGCTTTGGAAATGTTTGTAAAGAATCCTTGGCTTATACAAAACGGCATTTCCAAATCCAGTGTCATGAAGAAAGGGGAGGGAAAAAAACCCTATGTCAAATCTTGTATAATAGGTGATGTAAATTTAGAATAACTAGTATTTCTAGAAAGACTTGTGCTTTTTTTTATTGTTAACCTTTAGTCTTTGGTGCAGGTTCCTTCTCAAATTACATAAAATGTACTTTAAGAAGCACTCACTACCTGCTACAGATGTCCAGGAAAAACTGAATTATGGAAGTCGGAAACATATGGCAGTTGCCTATTGCACAAGGAAGGTACATATGAAAGTTATAAATTTCTTTCTTTAAGTCAGCACTGTAAACGCATTTTATAGGGTTCACAGTATGTATTACATCTGTAGTTTTAATTTTTGAAATATATCCTTTTTGAAGATACTTGTGGTTTGGAATTCTAAGAAAAAATTCATCTTGATGTTTTAGAAATAAAGAAAAAACAAATAAAAATAAATTATGTGGAGATACAAACATTTTTTCTTTAATTTCTCGGCTGAAAAGGACATCAGAAATCCAATGGCAAAGGATTTGCACAGGAATTGCCCATCAATAGAGCATTCTGCATTTACTGCGTGCCCGTTCTGAAGAAGCAGAGATGTTAGCTTAAGCAAAGCCAGTTGGAGTGGATATAAAAACCACCAGATTAAGAATTGAACTATGCAAATGTCAACAATGTCAAAAATGTCATATTTCTCAATTTGCTCTTGAGAAAAATTTCCAACTACTTGATCTTTTTCCACCAAAAGTTACATTTGATTTTACTCAATGCCTTTGAAACCACATATTTTAATTGCAATCATAATTAAATATTGCATATTCAATATTATCAATGGATACCACGTACTATCAACTACCAAAATATCTTCCTTTAAACCTTCAAAGTTGTTTTTAAATAATGCCTCCAATTTTCTACCTGAAGGCCCCTGTGGTATCTTTAAATTTAATTTTATTTTGCAGATTTTAAGAGTCACAGCTCTGTTTCAGTGTATTTGGAGAAATTCTAGAGGCAAATTATGTGAATAGATTTGGTCAAAAAGGAGTTTAATTGAATACATACTCGTTTAAATACCCTAAGAGTGAGGCAGGTGCCTACCGGTAAAGTCGGTGAGTTCACATCAAGAAAACCATCCTCGGGTTTCCGTTATGGAAGCGTAGGGAAAGCAGGAGGCTAATCTCTGCCTTGCTGTGCTCCGCTGAAATTTACCTGGGGTGAGAAATAATGCAAAATATAGCTGATGCGTCCTTTCCGGGCAGAAGTTTTATTTGGTTTTATTTTGAAATCCTCTTTATGATCAAGTTTTGAGTGGTAGCCTGTGTGGGTTTTCTCTGCTCTTTCAGTTCCTGCCTTACTGATGGCTAGTCCTGACCAGGCGTTTGACTATTCTATGTGGAACGGTAAGAAGTTGAGTTTTCATTATTGAGGCTTCCAGATTGGCAAGTGAGAGGACTCCCTGAGGTGCAGAAAAGACTATCAGATTCTTTTCTGTTGACAGAAATTTGGGAAAAAGGAAAGTGCCAGGGAAATTTTTGATTTCCTTCTTTACCAAATTTTAGGAAGCTTCTGGAGCTCCCACCCTATCCAGCCCACGCTATTTTGTGCCCTCTGGTTAATATTTATAATTAGATCTCTTCAAAAGGACCCCCAAAATAGCATTTTTATTCATTATTATTTAATAAGAAAAACAGCACAAAATTAAAAAGAAATAAAGAAACCAGTTTCCTGGGACACTTTAAATCCCTAGGGGGCATACCCAGCTGGTAAAACACTTAGGAATTCACCTTCTCAATGAGGTTCCATGCCCAAAATTAAAATCCAGTCTGGGTTTCTGAAGCCTCTTGCTTTGGTCAATATCTGCGTTTTTTTCTTTCATTTTGTTTCCGTTCCCTTCTGAGTTTGGTGCATTTTTTTTCTTCATTGCCGAAGACAATCTGATTTACAGTTTGACTGCGAGTTGCATTTCTGTTTAAAAGGTGAAACGTCCAAGTCAGTTAGCCAAATTACTCCCCGACGGTTCCAATATTGCGCCAGAGTCTGAGAATCAGTTATTTTTATGTCTGACTGTATTTCAAATGCCTAGGGTGATAAATAAAACCCTCCTCAAGCTGCAAACTATCTCAGTGTGATGAAGAACAATTGACAAAAATTAACCCAGCCAAAGCGCTGGGGTTCTCACGAGCCGCTGGAGCATAAATCAGCACCGCGGAGGCTTCGGGAAGAGGCGCACTCGGAGCTGCACGCCTGGCCTTTCCGCAGCCGCAGGGCTCGCCTGCCCGTGTGAGCGCGGCTCGGACTCCGTCCCAGGCTGAGTCGATCCAGAAGGGGCATGTTGGGGCAGAAAGGCAAAGCCACCTGTTGGCGACCCCCTAATTCCTCAACATCGAGAATTCTCCGTGTGTGTGTGTGTGTGTGTGTGTGTGTGTGTGTGTGTGTGTGTGTGTGTGTGTGTGTGTGTGTGTGTGTGTGTGTGTGTGTGTGTGTGATCAAAGAGAACTAGGGAAACAAATTTGGCGGCGGAGGGGAGGGATGGAAATTGCACAGCAAGCAGGATCCTCTGGATCCCAGAGAAGTATCTCTGCTCAGCTCACTTGAAAGGGAGATCCATCTTAACTATTAACAATTAGACCCTTTTTATGGGAATTCAGGAAAGGCGCCCTGGTAAGCTTTGGGCTGCGGAGTTGTAAATTGCTTGGAGTCCGGAGCCCGCCTGCATATTCAGTTCCCAGTGCACATGCCCCACCCTGGAACCCCGGCTTCTACCGAGCCCGCTGCCTGTTCCTCGGTACGAGGTGCCCAGACCCTGCGCCCCCGTGATTTGTAGGTCAGGTACGTTTGTAGGCCGCCGCGGGCCTTCGCCACCTGTCGGAATGGCTGGCGAAGCCAAAGAACTCGCCCCGCGGGTGTTGGCTGCGGCGCTCGGGAGCGGGCTGACTCGCGCTCAGCAGCTACAGGGCCACCCAGCCGCGGGTTTCTGTTGAGAAGTGCAGAAAGGAGCCCTCTCGGTGCTAAGTGCACAGTGAGTGCGAAGATCATTCTTCTCCCAGGGCGTCTGCCTTGAAGAGGCCTCAGCCTCGTACAGTTCAGAGCCCAGTGGGGTTATTGATTAGTGTGGGTGCCTGCGCTTCGCCCTACGTGGCGTCTGGCTCTGGCGCGGGAACAAATAAGGATCATCGAAACCCTCGGAACTAACCCCAAGTACATAAAGCCGCCCCAGCTGCCCCCACAGCGCTGGAGGCGACGGAGGCTGCAGATACCCCGTGCGCGGCGGGTGCGCCCTGTGCGTGCGCGTGCGTGCGTGAGGGCGTGAGTGCGAGAGAGCAGAGCGGGGCCTCGCCCTGCGCTGTCAGTTTTGGTTTGCACTGGAGAGCCGGGCAGTGAGTAAATTAAAGAGAGGAGGCTATTATTATCGTCTGTATATTTAAGAATTTCCATTTAAAAATAAGTTAAAGAGCAAAGTGAGTGAAAACCGAAAGACGCCCTCAGGAAGCGTCAGCTCCCAGGCGGTGCGCTGCGAACGCCGCCTATCTGCCTGCGGCGCTCGTGAAGCTGGGCGCCCGCTGCGCCCGCCACTGACTCGGCGGCCGCGTCCTGGGGAGCCTGGGCCTCTCTGTGGCTCCGAGCTCAGCTCCGCACGCCCCCTCTCGCGCTCGGCTCGCCGGGCCCGGACACCGCTGCCCTCGGCAGCCGCGCTCCCCACTCCTCCTCCCCACGAGGGCGCAAACTAAATCAACCCGGCCTCGGGCCTCGGCCTGCGCCCTGGCCCACGGCCCGCCCCGCTCCAGAGGACTCAAGGGCGCGGGAGGCGGACGGCGCTCCGTTCACCAATGCACGTGTCTGTTTCCTGACCTTGACCGCGCTCCAGCCTTAACCTCCTCAGCGTTACAATGGGGATAAGCTTTGCCGGGCTCCCCTGGCGGGCCGTGAAATTATTCTGAT
This sequence comes from Manis pentadactyla, assembly GCF_030020395.1. Classification (NCBI taxonomy): domain Eukaryota; kingdom Metazoa; phylum Chordata; class Mammalia; order Pholidota; family Manidae; genus Manis; species Manis pentadactyla. Next base: position 88,581,131 of record NC_080030.1, read on the forward strand.
GGGGGATGGGGGCCGGGGGGTTGGCGGAGAGACTGTCAGCTCTCCCACGTGTGGTTGTTCACAGTCCGCCCAGATTTGGGGATGGAGGTTTGCGCAAATTTAGACTCGGGCCTACGACCTCCGGAAAAAAGGGGGCTCGTGGGCTTTTATGTTGCGCGGAGCCCGCCATTCTGCAGGAGGGCGGGCTCAGCCGGGGTGCCGGGAGGGGTCACGGGACGCCTTTAGAGCGCGTGGGCTGCACTGCCCGGATCCTGGCCTGGGGAGGAGCAGCCTCCCCCCGTGCATCCTTCGCCTGAGGAGTCCCTCAGGCTCCACTCAGCCTGGCGCCCAGTACTCGCCGCTGTGGGCAGCAGCTGTTGGAGACCCAGGAACTTAAGCTGAGGGATGCCCTGTAGGTTGTCCTGATATGCGCACGCAACAGAGGTGACCCTGAGTCGCGCAGGAGAACCAAGCACAGAGAAGGCATTGGCCTCTGTGTCAAACTTCCGCGGAGTCTCTGAGGGAAGAAGTCTCCCAGCCCTTTACAAAAAATAAAGCCACTGGGAAGGGCAGTATCCACCAGGATGGAAGGAGAAAATTGAAAATAAGAGGTAATTTGAAGGAGGAACCTGAAAGGAATAGTAATACACATTTTCTTTGCACCTGAGTGCAGGTTAACCCCAGGGTTTTAATGTATAAACCAACCAACCTCAAACAGGTTTTCCCAAGCCATGGATGCCAGCCAGCAGATATTTCCCTGTCAAGTTTCCACGACCTGTTACCGTTATCATCGCTCTAGATAGTGGGCTAGGAATGAGCTTTTCTGTCGTTCCCATTTTCATGTAAAACCCCACCGCACTCCAGCTAATAACTTTCTTGACTTCCCTCATTAGTGAGGTTCTCTGTAGTGGCACATTTCACAAGTTTGCTGCCTCTATCACAAGTTTCAAACTGCCCCTATCTTGAATCATAGCAAACCAAAAAATGAATGGGAAATAACCTGTATATGGGATAGTGATCTAAGATGTTATGGGCTCTCAGTTGAATAGTTATTTCTAAGAAGACTTCATTTAAAAAAATGAAAAACATTTTGGGGCAGTTACAGTTACATTAGTACATGTTGTGGAAATAAGCTTGCAGTTAAAGAAAAATTATTAAAAACAGCTGTTTCAAATACCCAAAGTACTCAGTATGTTCAATATCTACTTTTCATCATAACTTTTTCTTGTGCATCCACATAATGCACTACTCTCTGTGTATAATATAAGACAGTTGTTTAATAAAGCAAATGATTATCTGTGTCAGGAAGATTTGGTTGTCTTTCTGTCTCCCAGTCCATGTGCAGAGTACATCAAAGACCTGAATTACCTCTGTCTTTCTAAAGGCAGCCAGATGGTGTCTTGTTTTTTTTCTCCGATTTTTTTAGCAATAGAATTCAAAGGACAAGAATCCATGTGATGCTAGATGAAAGCTCTACCCAGGTAGGTGTACTTTTTAATTAATGTCATGCATACCTTACATTATTCCACTAAAGTTTTAAGGAGTCTCATGAGAATACATAGAATAAATATGTAAGTGGTGAGTAAAAGATTATAATCAAATAAATAACAATCACAATTCAGGGTCAAGAGAAGAGAAGAACTCTGATATGTGGAGCATGTGGAGTACTAGACAGTTATTACAGAGGGACTTTAAGTTTGTCTCTGAGATTCCTAGCAGTAAGAGTAAATAGTAAACAATATATTCCCTACAGCCACGATGATGATATTCACAGCGGCAGCAATGGCATGTTTTACATGTGCGTCTTTTGTGAAACCACTTGCTTCCCTCCTGCTAAGTCCCCACACATTCAGATACTCTTCTTGGGATGTTTTTACCTTGTTACAGTTAGAACTTTTTCCATAGAGGCCTGTTAGTGCTGAAAAAAACTTTGGAATCAGACCTGAATTCAGTGCTGGCTTCTATACCTTGGGTTCTACTATAACCTTGACAAGGCACTTAATCTCTCTCTCAGACCTAGTTTTCTTTGTAAAATGAAGACAACCTATCCCATAGGCTTATAGAGAGACTATTTCAAGAGCCTAACACTAAGAAACTTTTTTATAAGTGTTAGGCTATGACTGCTGTTTTTATGGTCATTAACATAACACAAATGTCAAGTTTCCATTCTCTTTTTCCCATAGCTACACAAGCATTCAAGGGCTCTTCTACTTTTGGGACTCAGAGGAGACAAGAATGCCGAAGTTTGGATTTAAAGACCCGTCCTAAAAATTGGATGAGCAAGGTCTTCCGAGTTCCCTTACTCTCCTTACTTGCCCATAGTGGTTACATTTCTGCAGAGAGAAATTTAAATTTCTGCCATCTGATAAGATGGGCCTTGCCTTGAACCAGCAAGGTTAGGAGTGGGTCAGCCCTTGATGTTGCAGGTCCGCTTGTGGGTCCATCCAGCAGCGTCATTCCTAGTCACTAGTGGTGGTGGCAGATGTCTGGATCACCTTGATAATTAGGATAAATCACACATAAATGAATTCCAAGAGGATGTAGGTATTTATCTGAATATTGTTTTGGAGAGGGATGGGAACACTAAGGTTTTGTAGGTTACTACAGAAAGTCCGTATTCTCGTAAGTATTGGGGGTTTGGGGCAGGAACAAAATACAAGGTGACATTCCTCTTTCCCCCACCCTCCCTTCCCCTGCCTCTTACTATGTAGAAGTTTTAAACTGAGTACTTGCTGAGAACCCGGCAGAGGTTCTAAGTGTTACAGAGACAGGTTCTCTGTCCTGGGTGCACCTCCTAAGCTTGTCCAGGCAGCTGGACCCCCCATAAACTTCACTTTTTGTCCCTCTTCCTTCTTCCCTCTGTCACCAGCTCAGTGCCCACTGAATCAGTTAAATACCAATCTTGTATGTCTAGGTCTCTCTCTTATATTTTCCAAGACTATTTGTGTCTTAGAAAGTATGGAGACGTATATGTGCATGTTTAACCTGTTCTACTAGATTGTAAGCTTCCCAAGGTCATAAGCTTCATGATGTTTATGCATTGATTCGCTGAATCTAGAACAGCAGTTTCTTGGTTTGAGGTTGAGGCAGCCCCATGACTAAACTGCCAAGAAGCAACATGACAGTAATAGGGTGGATAAAGACTTGGAGTCAGAAGAGAGGGGCTCAAGGCTATGTGGACTCTGTCACTGACCCCATGACTTTGTATAATCACCTAACATCTTTGGCTTCTGCCTGGAGTATTGAGATGAGATGATTCCAGTAGCACCACATAGCACCAACATTTTATGATCCTGAATCTACTTTCCAGCTGAAAGTAATCTCATCTTCCTCTTAGTTAGCCCTCTTGGCATTTTATTTCTCCCTTTTTTAGGCATATAACACATACTTACATTAAAATTACTGGAAACTATTGCTTATCTTCTCTTTTAGACCATAAGCCCCATTATTGCAGGAACAGTATTTACATATGTGTTTATAAAAGAGCTAGCCCAGTGTTTTGCACCACTGTACTCAGTAAATATTTCTGAGTGAATAAAATCTGAGCTTTTATTCATAATATCCACTAACTTGGTGTGAAAAGAGGGAAGACTAAACTTTAATGGGGCTGGTGTGCATAGGCCTCCTCTGTCAAGTCCTGTTGTTTTGCCTCCATATAAGCCAGGGTACACACAGTCATGCTTGTGCTTGTTTGTGGGGTACAGACCAAATGACCAGACCAACATCTAGTTCCTTTTCTTAGTAAATGCACAGAATATGGCAGTAGGGGAGCAGGCTTTATGGTGGCAATAGAGAGCACCACACGAGGAAGACTTTTCCCACCTCATGAGTGTAGACGGTGGGTATTTAGCAGTGTGGTGTGCAGGCAGCAATGGGGACCGCCTTGTCCTGGGAATTGGGTTTCAGAGAAGCCTGCCTATTCCTGTGGCATAGTTTTCTTGGCCATGTTTGCCAGCTCTCCCAAGGATAGGAAGGTGGAAAGAACAAGTGAGAAGACAGTTTCACTCTGTTTAGGTGTATGCATCTGGATTTCTCTTCCAACTTTAATGGATTCCAGAATAAAGCTGCAGGCAGAAGCAGTAAACTATTTTCTAGAATAGTCCTTGTGGAAGAAAAGTGCAGTAAATTCTCCCAAAAAGTCGTTGGGTCTGCATCCCTGCTCCACCCTCAGTCCTCCATGCTCACTTAAACTGGAGCTCTTCCAAGCTGCCCTTCATGCTGTGTCCCACCCAGGTCCTCAACCAGGGCCAGCTGGCTCCTCATCCCTGTACTTCTTCCTGGAAGACAGGTGCTTCTGGAGCTTCAGCTGCTATTGCTTTCTACCACCGAGTTGCTAAACTTGCCTGTGGCCTCGGTTGCTGATACTATCTCCCCAGCTTCCCATTGCCAGGCCTGGCTACTTGCTTGGGTCTTGTGGGTTGGAGGTTCTGCTGTACTGCACCTTCCTATCTGTGTGGAGTTTGTTGGTTATTCTGGATTACTTGCCTCTTCCTCCTGCTGTGGAATCTCCAGCTTATCCCCTCTGCAGATCCGTTCCTTCACAATAAAGTCCCTTTTAGTGAGTGTATGCCACCTGGCTATTCCCTCTAAGGTCCCCTCCTTGCCTGGCCAGTCCAAGAGTGTGGAATGGTACTTCCTTTGCACCTCTCCTCATGGCTGCAGTAAGTCCCCGTGAACCCACATTAGAAGGCTGGAATCTTTCTCTTTATGCCAGTTAGGTTTCGTTGAACTCAGTTGGGTGAATATTCATCTCCATCCATTTATGGTGCATTTACCCTGTAAGTCTCAGACATATTTTAGAAAATTTCAACATTCTAGTAGTTATTAGTCACAGAAATTAATGCTAGCTGCAGTATCAAATGATCCCTGAATAACAGTGGACTAACCCAATACTAGTTGGCTTCCCAAGTAAGATCTGAATGTGTATCAGGTGGAATATTTCTTCCTACTGTTGACTCAGGGACCCTTGCTGGCTCCCTGTAGCTGGGACATTTGCAACTGAACTTTACATTGGCTGTGGAAAGTGAAGATGGTGTGTGGAGAAAGCACACCATTCTTAATGACCTCATCCTGGAAAGTGACACTTGTGACTTCTGTTCACATTCTCTTGGTCAGAAATCAATACCATAGCACCACATAGAGGAATGTGGGAAATGTAGTATTTCTTTTTTTACCAGGAAAATGGAAGTAAAACAATCTGATGTCTAGCTTTTTCTCTGTCCTGGATGTTGAAGGGAAATGCCTTTCTTTTGTACAAAGGAGCTGGTATGCCCCAGTCTCATAGGACAGGGAAAATAGAATCCACTGTTTGTTTAATCAGGTGTAAAAACTAAGATGAGTAATATAGGATAATATTTGGTTTTTGCTCTGGAGCTGGCTCAAAGGCAAAGTTCTCTCTAAGGTCGAGGAGTATTACATTGTTGGAATTGAAACAAGGTATCTGGAAGACAATGAGGATGTGAGGAACCAAAGGATATCTACTTATTGGGAAAATAGCCATATCAGTGTTAAAAGTCCTAAATCCATCTAATACAGATTTTCATAGTCTTTTTATTACCAGAGTAGTTTCCAGTGACTTGGAGCTTAGGATGGTTTAGCCAACAAGCTATAGTCATATTCCGAAATCTAGGAATTAATCATGTCTTTCCTGGCCTTTTACTTTTAGTCCTAATGCATGCTGTCAGCATTCTCCTTCCCTTCTCCATCTTGGTGAACATTTTATTTGTATCTTTAATGATCTAACAGATGTCAAACTTTGTTATGGCTTTGACAAGGGCTGACTGCGTGAAATATCTTTGTCTAGGTCTGATTCATTTATGGGGGAATAACAGACCACTGATGTCATTTTCATATGCTTTGTTGGAAGTTTTAGTGTCCCAGCTCCCTTGTGGAAGGAGTTTTACACTTCTAAAGTGGTTGCACCTTCTTGTCAAGTTCTCCCTACATGTTCTTGCATTTTACCTTCTCACTGAACAGTATATTGAAATACCATTTAGGATAGTTTGTTCAACAATGGTACACTCAATTTCCCACATGAGAAGTATAGTTAAGAGAAGGAAACTTGAAATCTTCAGTTTCTGGGAGAGATGATGGACGTTACACATTGATCTAGTGTTCAAAGAGACCAGAAAAACCTTTGTGTTGCCTGTCCTTTTAATAGTTGCATTTATGGTTTAAAATAGCCTGACATATTATTCTCATTCCTGGATTTTTATGTGAGGAGGTTTTAGAAGTCCTGTGAGAACCTTAGAAACTGCTTGATAGGTTCATGTTCGCTGGCCATATGCAAAGCATCCAAGGAAGGCTGCAGCCAGAGAGAGGAACTAAGTGGGAATCCAGTATGTCATGAATTCTGCTGACCACAGGAAAGACCTGGCCTTCACCTTCAAGAGTTTACAGCTGAATGAAGTGTATGAAAAATAAAAAATAACTGTATTAAGAGAACAGGGAAAGCATCATCAGAGGTAAACCAATGACAATACCTAAAGGAAACGTAGGTGAAAAATATTTGGCTGATACTCTTTTTGGCAGAAATATTTAAAAAAAAAAAAAGTCCAGGTAGGAGTCGGGGCCAAGTGAAGGAGTAAGAGCCGAGTGGTTGTTTCTGGTGCAGATCCTTTCGCTTACTGCCTTTGTGACTTTGGGAGAAGTTCTTTAACTTTTATGAGCCTCCATTTCCTCCACTGAAAAATAGAGTAATGTGGACCCTGGCAAATGGGTGAACTGATTGTGTGGATCAGCGGAGACAGTGTCTTTGAAAGTGCTTTACGATGGTGGGGGTCACAGAGGGAAAAGCAAAAAGCGGCCTGACTGCACTCTCTCCTCTCCACCTACCCCTTTGTGTGTTCCCGACCCCCGCACACAGACTGGGGGATTCTTCATTGCAGCACAGGGAAAGAATCCAACAGGGGACATTTTGGGGTGGAGGTGGTTTGGGGGGGTGACTGTTTTTTGGTATACTATTTGGCAGTGTAAGTATCTATATAAAAACAGTAAATTTTTGGTGGAGAACTCTTTTAGCCCCAAAGTTTGCATCCAGCTGCTAAAGTCATTTATTACATGAATGGAAACATAATTTAACTAGACTAGGATGTGGCACTTGGTGGTGGCTCTAGATAAGTTCTATGAAAATCAATTTGCCAAATTACCAATTGCAGGAAACCATCAGGCATGTATCTTTTACTAGGTAGAGGAGAGTTTGTAAGGAGTCTTCACTAGTAGAGGTAGCCGTGGGTCAGGGCATAACACCTGCAGAAATACAAAAGTGTGTTTAAAGGAAAGCTCATCTATTCACATCTTAGAAGCATGGCCCTGGAGAATTGCTTCATCATCTGAAATGTGAATCATGGGAAATTAAAGACTGAGATGCCCTGTCAAATCATCTGTGAGACCTACTGTTATACGTACTCACCAAAACTACTTTTCAAAAAAGTTCAACAATAACTCAGTGACTTGTTCATTCAACAACTTGGTCAGTCCACTAGGTTGGGTCTGTCCTGCGTTCTTCTTCTGTGTGTGTGTGGAGGAAGTGGCGGAGCACTGCAGAGGTGGCATTTAGGCAACAGAGATTGTGAAAGCTGAGTTCGAGTGAGGGTCATAGTTTTTTACTGTTTATGGAATTTGGAGCAAAATCCAGAATGGTGTTGAGGGTAAGACAGCAGTGGAGGCAGATGCTAGGTGTGAGATGGTTCATGGAACCCAGGTGTACAGAGCCGGTGCAGTGGACAGTGGAGTGCTGAAACAGAGAGGCCAATCAGATTTCAGAAGCACCCACAGTGGATTTAGAGCTTTGGTTAGGAATGGCTCTGGAGCCCCTGAGGTAGTCAGAGATGTGGATTGATGACATCAGTGCCAGCGTCTGAGAGCAGTGAAGGACCAGGGCAGCCAATGCTGGACCCAGAGTCAGGAACCCCAAGTTCTGGCCCAGACTGTCCCTTAAATTGATGTATTTTATGGGAATACTGTTTGACTACACTGATGGACTATTTTTTTAAAAATTTCCAATCCATTTTGGGCTGACACATGCTCCTGGTATACATGACATACACTTAGCTTGTTGCAGATGACTTAGCAAGTGAAGTAGATGCCACCCAAACTGGTCCCCACTCAGTTTAATGAGATGAATGTACTGCTCAAGGGCTTGCATGTCACAGAAATACCAAATTACTATAGGTTTTTAAGTGTTTATTCTCAATTTTTGATCTTATCACTTTATGAACTAATAAACAGTTTTACAGACTGTTACTGGAATAGATGTTCTCAAGCTTACTTTCTACTTTGACACTTTATAAATGTAGATGTGGGAGGGACATTAATCTTTCGAACATAATGATGCTTTCTTTATGGATCATTGCTGGAGAATGAGAGTGTGAAATTGCATATTGGGGAATGCCGCAGAAAATACAAGCTTAAATTCTGGTCAGGAAGACACTGGTTGTCTTGCAACCTGTGTTTCTCCTTCTTTGATATTAGAATCCACAGTTTTTAGCTGAAGCTGTGACCTCTGGGATAGGAACTGCATTTCCCAACAGCCTTGCAACTAGATGTGGTCATTTGCTAAGTTTGGACAATAGAATGTAAGCAGAGGTGGTATGACAATTTCTGAGAGGCCTGAAAGGGAAAGAGCTGGAATATGAACATAATAGCTGGGGCTCCAACACTGATAATGCTTAGTAGTTACCTTGAGAGGAGAGTCCCTGAAAAGCACAGCAACAGGACAGATGGAGCCTCAGTCCCTTTCGCTGTAGGCTCTATATACCACATTAGCCTGCAATATCAGAATAAGTGGATGAGAAAGAAATAAGTTTCCATATTTTTAATGCCAGTGTCATTTTGGTATTTCATTTATTTGCTGAACCCCGTCCTAACTATATCAGTACAATTTTAAAATTCTGATATTTTTATTAAAATATTTATTTAGTAAAACGTAGCTTATTTCCCTAATCCTTAAATAGAGATTTTAAAATGTGATTTAAAGACATCACTACAAAGAGCTATGATAATATGTGCCATCATCCAGGAGAACACAACTATTTGCTTATGAGGACTTAGATGTCTTGTAAATTGTTTTCCTTGTCAGCTCCACTTCCCCCTACTTTCAATATGTCTGCATCTAGAAGGTAGAAGTCTCTTCCTTTAGAACTTTTCTTCTTCCAGATGGCTGCACATGGAAACCAAACATATTAACACTGGTTAGATCGATTCCACTTCTATTCATTAAACATCTACTAATGTGTCAAGCACTGAGCTAGACACCAGGCATACACAGATGAATCAATATAGTCCTTGCTGTCAGGTTGTGTCAACATATGGTGGGATGTTGTCAGTGACATCAACAAAATATTCTAGGAGTGTAAAAGAAGGAGCTGTTATTTTGTCTGGTCTTGGAATGGGGTTGTTAGAGTTGGGAAAGTCTCCACAGAAAAGATGGCATTGGTCCTGGGTCCTGATGCAAGATACTGTCAGAGGAAGAAGAGTTGATACAGGCATAGTGGAGTGAGAGTGCATGGCATACTGGTGGGGCAGTAGCCCAGGGAGGCTGGGACACATGACTGGAAAGGGAAGTTTAAGCCACATTTAGAAGGACTTTATTTTTTTTAAGAGTTTAGTCTTAGCGGGTGATGGAGAGCCATTGAAGTGTGTTGTTTGTTTATTTGTATGTTTCTAAGCTGGACAAAGATATGACAAGATCTCTAATCTTAGGCAAATAAATCAGACAATGCTGTGAAAGATAAATTCTGTAGGAAAAAGAATAGAAAAAAGTCAGAAATCTACTTCAGTGTAGTATATACTATAATCCACTACAATATAGATAAGAACAGGACTCAAGACAGTGGCCAGGAGAGAGGGAGATGCTTGTGTGATAGGTTTCTAAAGAAGCAAGAAGATGGGAGAACTGGTTGTATATGTGCGATGAAGGAAAGAGGGCAGTCAGAGTGTTTGTTTCAATGTGGGTAATGATACTTCTAACTGATATCAGATTCAAAGGAAAATCAATTTTAGGGAGAAAGGTGATTTTAGTAAATCAGGACATATTGAAGGTTTAATGTTCTAGAGACATTAATAGATGTCAGTTATCTTCTTCTGCAGGAACCAGGTTTATCTTTTTTCTGTGGTATCCCCAACCAATGGTACTTGATAGTGTCCACTGCACAGTAACAAATACATGTTCAGTTAATGACTAAAGAATTCAATTAAAGAAAGGTCTAGAGAAGAGATAGGGATTTGGAAGTCAGCAGTATCTGTGTCATGCTTGAGGCTGTGGGAGTTGATGAAATGAATAATCAAAAGCATGAACAGAAATGAAAAGAGGATTTAGGAACCTTAGAAAATCTTATTTAGGAATAAAGAGGAGGGCTAGTGAGAATGTCTCAGAATGTGTGAACAGATAAAAGTATGTCCCAGAAAACAAGAAAGGTGGAAGCTGAGATAGTAGTGAATTTTTTTAAATGGCACCAAGGAGGAAAATTTCATGAGGACTAAGGTCAGTGGATTTGGAATTAAGAATGATAGTGATCATTTAGGTCGCTTCATATAGAGTGGTCTCTATAGAGCAATTTCTATAGAGTGGTGATTCTCAAACATCAGAATCATCTGGTGGGCTTGTTAAATACATAATTTTTCCCTCCCTCCAATTTTTGGATTCAGTAGGTCTGGGATATTTTCATTTTAAACAAGTTCCCAGGTAATTCTGTTACTTGTCCAGGGCCATACTTGGAAGAACTACTGCTATAAAACAGAGAAGATAATTGGGTTATTTGGGGATGCAAGATAGTTTCCTGAAGGAAGAAAAGAAAAAAAAAAAGAGTAAAAAGTCTGCTCTACTCACTAATTAAGAACTTCATCACCTTCTGGTGGAGAAGCAACAGAATAGATTTTTCATTAATATTTGAAGCTGAAGAACTTGTGTCAAGACATGCAACCTCTCTGAACTTCTGTTCCCTCTTTTGTATAAGTAGGAGTAATAATAAAACTGACCTCTGTGCATTGTTCTCAGGAGTAAGTGAAATAATATATCAGGGAAGTGGCAGCATTCATCTCAGTGTTTAGTACTCAAATAATAATTGAATCAGAGCACATACATTATTTATTCAAATGCAAAATAGCCTGTATATAAATTAATGTATCTAGTAATAATAAATACTACCTATACAAACTTCCAGCAGCCCTCCAAAATAGGTTTTTATAATTGGTGCTTTAATGCTTTCTATAAATTATTAATTGAGTAAATATAAAAATCTTGATGGCTGTTTACAGGAACAATGGAATTTAACCATATACCACAAAGCTTTTTCCTTCTTTCCCTGTTAGAAATGTGCTATTCCAAAATTTCTGTCTCTTGAAGTATTTTCCTCTGGTCACTTTTTAAAACAAACATTTAAATTGATCATTTAACATTTATTTCATTAATATGATGAGTGAATATAAATCACTAAAAAATGTTTGAGAAAGACTGAAAATTATTCAAATAAAAGATGTGAATGTATGCTAAAGAATTTAATAGGACATCAAATCAAACACTGTCAATGTTCTGTATTTAATAAATGAAGTATTCCTTTAAGTCATACTGTGTTTAAATAATAAATCCCTAAAACTAGGTAAACAAACCAGGATTTTGAGGAATAAAATTTATGTCTTAAAATACTCTAATTCAATAATTATATTTAGGTAGGAAATAGTTATAGAATGTGTTTTTATGGTTATATAACAATGATTAAAACTGTGCCTGCATATTAAAAGAAGAAAAATATTATCTGATAATATATAATTCATATAATTGTTCTGAAAATTAAATTAAGTAATATATATATAAGGTCTTTAGATTACTTGGAAGAGAGTAAACATACTAACAATAAGAAACATAATAACTGTTACTGTTTCTGTCTGATATTATGGTTAAACTATTACTGCATTAGCCTAGTTTAATCACTATGTGGTATATATTACTATTAGCCTCATTTTACAGATGAGGGAAATTAGCCTTAGTGAGGTAAAATAACATCCTAAGTAACACAGCTAGTACATAGTGGAGCCTGTGTTAGAACCAGGTTATCTACCTCCACAGCTCTCCCTCCCTACCCACGTAACCGCTGCAATATAACACCTCCATGTGTCAGTGTGTATAGTATGTATGAATCTAATAGAAATGTTAAGGAGGGACAGCATAATACTAAATTATGTATGCAAAGCATTTAATATGAACGATTTAATTACAAAGCATGCTTGAAGTTAACTTGAATACAGAAATTGTGTCTAAAAGGAGACTTCAATTCTGTAGATGGTTACCAAAACATGCCAAATAAAATGAACACACATTTTGAAAATCACATATCTGCTTAAGGGCTTGCATTTAGAATATAAATAAAGAACTCTTAACAACTGAATAATAAAAAAAGACAACCCAATTAAAAACTGGGCAAAAAATCTGTATATGTATTTCTCCAAAGTAGATATATAAATGGCCAATAAGCACTAGAAAAGATTTTTGGAATCATTAGCCATCAGGGAAATACAAATCAAATGCACAATGACATACCATGTCATACATATTAGGAAGACTGGGATAAAAAAGATAACAAGTGATAGCAAGGATATGAAAAAATTGGAAGTCTCACACACGCTGGTGGAAATATAAAATAGTGTGCAGCCACTTTGGAAAATATCCTGGGAGTTTCTTGAATTCTAACAGGTGTGCAGTGATAGTTCATTATGGTTTTGATTTTGCATTTCCCTGATGCATAGGACACAGAATTACCCTATGGCCTAGCTATTCCCTATGGCCTAGCTATTCCACTCCTAAATATATACCCAAGAGAAATGAAAGCATAGTCCACCCAGAAACTTATATATAAATGTTTATAACAGCATTATTCATAATAGTCAATAAGTGGAAACAACCCAAATATGCATGAACTAATGAATGAAGAAAAAGATGTATCCACGCAATGAAATATTATTTTACCATAAAAAGGAATGAAATATTGATACATGTGTAACATAGATGAACCTTGAAAACATTATGCTAAGTGAAAGAAGCCATACAAAAATCAGTTGTGTTTCTATACAGTAACAGTGAACTATCTGAAAAATAAGTAATAAAAGCAATCCCATGTACATTAACATCAAAAATAATAAAATACTTAGGAATAAATTTAACCAAGGAGGTTAAAGATCTGTAGCTGAAATCTGTTAAGACATTGATGAAAGAAACTGAAGAAAACATTAATAAATGGAAAGGTATCCCATGTTCGTGGATTGGGAGAACTAATATTGCAAGAATGTCCATACTACCCAAAGCAATCTACAGATTCAATTCAATCCCTATCAAAATGCCAATGGCATTTTTCACAGAATTAGTAAAAAGAAGTCCTAAAATTCATATGGAACCACAAAAGACCCCAAAGAGTTAAAGCAATCTTAAGAATAAAGGTGAAGACATCTCACATCCTGATTTCAAACTATATTCCAAAGTTATATTAATGAAAACAATATGTAGTGACATTAAAAGCAGAAACATAGACTGATTTTATAGATAGAATCAATAAACCCACACATATATGGTCAATTAATATTTGACAAGAGAGTCAAGAATATTTAGTGGGAAAAGGATAGTCTCTTCAATAAATGCCATTGGGAAAACTGGATATTCAAATGCAAAAGAATGAAATTCATCCCCTATCTTACACTATACATAAAAATTAACTCAAAATGAATTAAAGATAAATGTAAGGACTGAAACTATAAACTCCTAGAAGAAAACATAGGGGAAAACTTCTTGAAATTGGTCTTGGCAATGGTTTTTTTGAATATGGCACCACAAACACAAGCAACAAAAGCAAAATCTGATAAGTGGGACCATATCAAACTGAAAAGCTTCTGTACAGCAAAAGGAACAATCAACCAAATGAAAAGACAATTTACAAGATGTGAGAAAATATTTTTAAACCATTTATCTGTCATGGGTTAATACCCAAAATATATAAGGAACTCATACAACCTAATCACAAAAAATTAATACGACACAAAAATATGGACAAAGGACCTAAACAGACGTTTTCCAAAGAAGACATACAAATGGTCAAGAAGTACATGAAAAGATGCTCAGTGTCACTAATTATCAGGGAAATGCAAAATCAAAACCGTAATGAGCTATCACTGCACACCTGTTAGAAAGGTTGTTACCAAAAAGACAAGAAATACAAAGGTTGGTGGGGATGTGGAGAAAAGGGAACCCTTGTGCACTGTGGGAATGTAAAATGGTGCAGCCACATAGAAAACAGAATGGAGGTTCCTCCAAAATTAAAAATAGAACTACCATGTGACCTAGCAATCGAAATTCTGGGTATATACCTAAAGGAAATGAAATCATTACCTCAAAGAGATATGTGTATTCTCAGGTTTATTGCAGCATGACTTACAATAACTGAGACATGGAAACAACCTAAATATTTATTAATGGGTGAATGGATAAAGGAAATGTGATATATATATATACATATGTAACCATTAAAAGAAAATCCTCCCATTTTTCACAATATGAATGTACCTGGAGGGTCTTATACTAAGTGAAATAAATGAGACAGAGGAAGAAAAATACTATATAATCTCACTTCTATGTAGAATCTAGAAGAACTGACCTCATAGGAGCAAAGAGTTGATTGGTGGTTGCCAGGGATTTATGGGGTGGAGAAAATGGATGTTGGTCAAAAGGTACAAACTTAAAGTATAGAATGAATAAGTTTTGGAGAGTTCATGTAGAGACTATAATTGTGACTATAGTTAATACTGTATTGTATACTTGAAAGTTGCTAGGAGAGCAGATCTTAAATGTTCTTACTGCACACATCAAAAGTAGCAATATGAAGTGATGGGTGTGTTAACTGACCTTATTTTGTTGATCGTTTCACAGTATTTACAGTTATCAAATCATCATGCTGTACACCTTAAACTTACACAATATTATATGTCAATTATATCTCAATAAAGCTGGAAAAAAGAAGAAACCAGTCACAAAAGACCACACATTACATGTTTTCATTCATGCAAAGTGTGCAAAAAAAGAATATCTATAGAGACAGAAAGTAGATTAGTAATTGCCTAGGGTTGGTGGAAGAGGCAGGAAGGGAGGTTAAGGTTGAGTGGGTGGGTAGGGAGATTATAGCGTATGAGGTTTCTTTACTGGCGTGATTAAAATGTTCAAAATTTGTGAAGATGCTTGCACATGTCTATGAATATGCTAAAAATAATTGAATTGCCTAGTTTATATAGATGAAATTGTATGGTATATGAACTATATCTCATTAAAGCTGTTAAAAAATAAGGCTCTTTTTGTATGGTGTCTGTGTGTGTGCTTATACATAAAAAGATGATTAAAGATGATTAGTGAAGGTGAACAGGTCCAGACAGCGTCAAAGACTTAATCAAAACATAATTAAAACATTAAATACTAACAACAAAATTATTTTTTAAAGAATAGGATAGAGTATAAATCACTGATATTTTTACATATGAAACAGTATATAGTTTTATATAATATATGAGTAAGCAAACTAATGGAAAACTATATTTTATAAAGCTAATTTTACATAGTTAAGATTTAAAAGAAAAATTCAGAGGCACACTAAAACAAAACAAATACCAGGTTGAAGACACTATAAACAGAAAAATAGGCAGCAAATAGCATTGAATATGTATGTTTATCAAATTACTAGAAAAATAACTTACTAAACTGAAAGCAATAGAATAAATTTAAAAGCAAAAGGTCAATAAATTTGATCCTATAAAATGAAACTCTTCCTTAAAATTCTCTAAAATAAAAATAAGGCAACCAATAGGACAATAATTTTTAATTATTTAATGAAAAGTTAAGTCATTATTAATATTTAAATTACATAAAGTGCATAACATTAAGACAAAGATTAAGACCTACTTCAATAAATGGATGTGCAAAAGACCATTTATACAAAAGGAAATGCTATTATCAAACAAACAGAATAAAAAGAATTTGGCTTAATAGTTACCAAGCATAAATTTAGTGATGATTTAACTGTTTATATCTGGTAAGTGTATTAAAATGACAATAATACTGATAAAGTTTCAGCAAAGCCAGTTAATTAATATTTTGTTGTGGCAATGTAAATTATTATATTTTTGGTAAGAAACTGGGCAATCCATGTAAAGATCATATCCATGTTTATATTCTTTGATTTAATAATATTATTTCTGTAAATTTACCTTAACCCAGAAGAAAAACACAGTTGTATATATGTCAATGTTCATTACTGGAATTTCTGGGAAAAAGAAATCTACTCAACAATAGAGGACATGAACTTCATAGAATAGTATGTAGTCATTAAATGAGAAATACAATGACTATTTAGCACATGAACAGATGACTAAGCAAAACAAATAAGAAAGCCTCAAAAACAAAACCCCTAGAAGAATGAAAACTTATATCAACTATCTAAAATTATTGTATGCATATGGACAAGAGTTAAGTGGTGACATGTAAAAGTAAAGCTTGATTTGTTGGAGAACTGTAGGGTGAATATTTAAATTTTTATTTTGATGTTCATTAATATGGGCAGAAAATAAGAGCTATACAGTGCAGCTGAGATGAAGCGCTGTCAGTTACACTTACCAAAGCTGGTTGGTACAGCAAACAGTGAAGTAAAGTAGGAGTTGAGAAGATAGATGAATCATTAGAGATGTCTGATACAGCTTATCAAAATGTTATTTAAATGAAACTCTTTGCAAAATACATTGAATGCATTTTAAGAAAGTTTTACCTTAATGGTCAACTCCTTACCACAAGTTTGGGAAAGGAATTGCCATAAGAAATGTCATTTTACTATGCTCTCCCCAGTATTGGGTACAGAAGAACTGATGGCTGAGATGAGGAGTTCTCAAGTGAGACCAGAGGAAAATGTACATAAAATTTGAAGGGGATAAACCCATGCATGAATGCTGAGCTCATCAAGCCAGAAGATGGGAATAGAGGGCTGTAAACCAATGGTGCCAAAATAGAGTGTGGAACCAGAAATAAGAACAAATTCAGGAAAGCCAGAAGCATACATCCTGCTTCCTAATCATCTGAGATAATTTTTGAAGTCATCATGCTACTTAGTTGTAGAATGCTAGAAAGAGCACTATCAGAAATCTAAGATCACAGGGCAACCAATTAATCCAAAATTCTAAGGAAACCCAAATCCAAAATCTAAGGAAAGACAGGTCTCTCGAAGGAGAGATTAAGGGTTACCCGACAGGTGCAATTAAGGGTTACCTGGGACTAATGTTACCAGACACTGCACAAACTGTTAAGAAAAAATCTGCCAAAATATTTAACAAATTGCTTGAAGCCAAGTATGGTTAAATGAGAATATAGAATGCCTGAAAACAGCAGACAAAAGGGAAAATAGCACCACTTTCAGGCTCTGGTCCACCAACCTTAAGAGGTGCTCACCAAAAACAGCCAGGGCAGGGTGAGAGTCCTGAGAAAGCTATCCCAGGTTCTAGGAAAATGGAAAAGCAGTCACAGTAGGAAGATCATGAAGACCTACCTAGGTCCTTCTCTCCAATTTTCCCCCCTAAAGAATAGAAGCCTTAAGTTGCTGGGATAAGGGCAGTAACCCCCATTGCACTTAGCATATTGATGAAGACCCACTGCAGCTGGTGGAAGAGAACAGAGAATTTTTCTCTATCTCTGAGGTAGGGGAAAGAACACTCCTGGTTCCAAACCATTAGAAGTCTTCTGCAGTTAAGGATAGGGCAGGATCACCAGGAAAACCCCACCCATACAGCGCAGAGATACAACTCCTGCCTAAAACTGAGGTTTAACAGAGTAAGAATTTTGCCCACTTCTCCAAAACATCGACTAAGAATATTCAACAGCTTGTAGCATATTACTGTTTAGAGAAGGGCAGGGGTGTGCAGAGAGACCTATCTGAGGTGCAGGAACAAAGGGAAGACAGAGCCATGGGAGGGACAGATATTGGCGAAAACCCTCTGACAAACCAGCAACCACTTTAAACACAAAGTAATTCTGTGGAATCTGAAACATAAAGTGCACTGAAAAGTACCTTAGCGACAACATCCACTACACCTATTTAAACTTCTGACTACAGTGACTCAATCTCCCCATACTAAAGGCCTAGCAGAAGAAAAGATATCCGCATTTCCATGAATAAAATCTATTTACCTTGGTCTACACGGTACTGCACAAGATGTCTAGCTTTCAACAAAAATTACAAGGCATACAAAGAAGCAGAAGAAAGTACAACACAATTTCAAGAGATCAAACAGTCAACAGACTAGATTCATATATAACAGAGATGTTGGAACTATCAGGAAATTTAAAATGATTAACATCAAAAGATCTAGTGGAAAAGGTAGAAAATCTGCATGATTAGATGAGTCATGTCAGGAGAGAGATGGAAACTATAAGAAAGAATTAAATGGATGTGACAGGAAAAAAAATCACATTAAGAGAAATGAATAATGCCTTCAATGCCTACTTAAGTCATTAGAATAATCAATACAGCAAAGGGAAACATAAGTGTACTTGAAGACAGTTGGGTAAAAATTGCCCCAACTGAAAAAGCCAGAGAGACAAGAGGGGAGGGTAAACATAACAGAACATTCAAGATCTGTAGAACAACATTAAAAGTCTACCATGTGTAATTAGAATCCCAGAAAAGAAGAGAGTGAATGGGGCAGAAGAAATATTTGAAGAAAAAATGGCCTAGAATTTTCCAAAATTAAAGATTCCAGTTAACAGATCCAGAAAGTTCAGAGAATATCAAGCAAGAGAAAAACACACCCACAAAATACCCAAATATAAACATAATCAAACTACTGGAAACCAAGGACAAAGAGGAAATTTTGTAGGCAACCAGAGAAACAAGACAAACTATCTGAAGAGGAAGAAATCTAAGAATAACAAGATATTTCTTATCAGAAATTATGCAAATCAGAAGACAAAAAGAGTCATGTCTTTAAAGTGCTGGAGCACATACACACATACACACAATTCAAACCAAAAGAAAAAAGACAAAACAAAACCCTATCAGAATTCTAAACATGCAAAAATATATTTCAAATATGAAGAATAAATAATTACTTTTCCAGAGAACTAAAAAAGCACAGAAGATCTGTGCTTCAATAAATCCTAAGGAAGGCTGTTTAAGCAGAAGGAACATGACATTAAACAGAAATGTGTATATACATTAAAAAGTGCTGGAAATTAAATAAATGAAGAAAAATAATTCATTTTTTCTTAATTTTAATTCACCTAAGAGATAAATGATTGTCTAAAGCACAGTGTAAAATGCATAATATTAAATGTATTAAAGTATATTAAAGTAAACTGTATTATGAAAGAATACATGTAAAGCTTATTAATACTAGCTGAGAGTGGACAGTGATTAGCTGAACATCTAAAGTTTAAACCCCATGGAAACCATTTAAGCATTTTAAACAGAGGTATAAATAAGTCAGTAGTAGAGATAAAAGGGAATCATAAAAAATGCTCAATTATATAAAGGAACAGAAAAAGAGGAAATAACAAAAACAAATGGAACAAATAAAAAGCAGGTAATAGGAATGGCAGACTTTAACCATAATCAAAGATTATATTAAATATAAAATTTCTAATCATACAAACTAAATGACAGGGATTCTTATTCTCAATTTGAATGTAAAGAAATACTTGATTCTATGCAGTCTATAAGAAACCTACTTTAAACAGAACACAGGTTGAAGGTGAAATAATGAACAAAGATATATTACACAAACTCTAATCAAAAGAAAGTTAGAGTAGCTGCATTAATATCAAAGCAGATTTAAGAACTAGTAATATTACCAGCGATAAAGAGAAACATTTCTAAATGATAAAAGGTCCAATTCATTAAGAGAGCATGATAATGATAAATGTTTACATGCTTAATAAAAGAGCTTCAAAATCCATAAAGCAAAAACTGTAAAACTGAAAGAAAAAAATCCACAGATTTACAATTTTAGTTAAAGACTTGAAACTTCTCTTTCAGTAATTAATGTAAAAAGTAGACTGAAAATCAGTAGGGATGTGGAAGTTTTGAACAACACTGAAGACTAACATGACCTAATTGACTTTTATAAAACACTTCATCAATATCATCAAAATACGTAGTCAAGTATACTTAGAATATTGGCCAAGATTGACTATATTCTTGAGTATAAATCAAACCTTAAACAAATTTAACAAAATTGAAATTAGACAAAGTATGTTCTTGGAGCATACAGAATTAAACTAGGAATTAATAACAGGAAGGTTTTTTAAGTGATATTAAATTATAATTTTTGCTTTGCTTGTTAGAATTTTGTCATCTCCCCTCATTACTATGTCTTTATATTTTAAAAAAAAACCTGTTCGTTGAAAAAAGTAGAGTAATTCTCTTTATCATGAGGGAGGTCAATCAAAATTGGTCAGAAGGATTTCTAATAAAGATGGAACAATCAAAATCAGTCATCAAGAACCAGTCAGATATCCAGGTAGAGGAGGAAAGGATTAGCAAGCATTCAGCAGCTACAGTTCAGAACAAGGAGGTCAGGATGCAGATCTCTCTGAGGCAAAGATTAATTATGTCTCCAATCTTTCCTTTTACAGACACCTGTCTCAGAGCTTGGTTTGGTTGCCATGTAACAGCCAATACCATTGTAAAGGAGACAGTTATGCCTTCTTTTATTGTAAATAAAGACAGATTAGCGAAACCTTTTGGAGGTTCTGGTCTTGAAACAATAAGGAAAGTTTGGGTATAAACTTGGACATAATCACTAAGTTGCAAGGGTAGTGTAAGGAAAATTATAAATAGTTCGTTCTTCACATGGGCAAAAGGTAAGGGTACTTGGAGCAGCCAGTGGGTTGATAAGGAAAAAACTGATCCTTGTGGGTTCCTTCCTTTCTCTGAGTAAGTCTTTCAGTCCCTTTTCCATTTCATTATACATGGATCACTTCGGATCAGCACTGTTAAGATACATCCAAACATGCTTAGATTCCTACAATGACTCCCAGTGACTGTAGAATAATGCCCAATGACCTGTACCAGCTTTACAAGCCTCTCTGTGTTTCCATGCAGGTATCTTATCACTTCACAAATGCTTGTATCACTGTCACACCAAAAACTTGACACTTTCTCAAAAAGATTGTGTTCATTTAAGTCTCTGTTTCTTTCACACATGCTATTTCCTTTAACTCAAATATCCTTCTACCTACTCTCTTAACTGTGAAGCTTGTATTTAATCTTTAAATGTTGATATCAAATGCTATCTTTTTAATCTTTAAATGTTGATATCAAATGATATCAAATTTCCTATGAATTTTATTGCTATCCCCTCTCCCCACAGTTACTCACTCTGCTTACTCCTTAGATCCTTTATTACACTACACACTTTTCAGATTTCAGATTTTTATATTTCATTTTAATTTTTATTAAAGTTATAGCACATGATTTAAAGATGCAATAGTTCTTCATGGCATTATGAAACCAGCAATTTTCCTAATTCCCCAGTGGAAGTAATTTTCAATTTTTACTGCTGATTATTTTGAATTTGCATTCAGATGTCTAAATTTCATGTTTATCCTGCTAATTCTTAATTTTTCATTTTTACAGCATTATCTATTGAGTTTCAAGATGGAAGATGAGAAATTATGTGTCTCTCACACCTCTCCCTTTTTACCCACATGACTCACTTGCACATTTCCCATCTCAGCTCTTCAGAATATAGTTATATCATAATTTTAATTAGGTCTATAGTCAGTACTTACATCATTATGACTACATAAATGCTATTACAGGTGAGTTTATCTGTTACCCAAATGTCAAATCCTTCTTTTAATATATTAAAACACATTAGGTTTTTCTACCAGGTTCCCTTTGCCCTATTCTCATCTGTACTAGTCACTCTCCAGGCATACTCCTAGTTCTGGGGGCAAGGGGAATCTTGGAGATTCCCTTTTCCTCTTTCTATTAGTGGATGTCCTGTTAATCTGATTCAGTGCTCTTTCTCTACGTCATGGTGTTCTTCCTTGATTTGGTGGAACGCCTTCTTCTATAGCTTCCTTATAAAGAACACATTCAGAATGAAGTTTTTCAGAGCTTCAATATTTGAAAATATAATTGTTTTACTTCTTCAATTGACTGAGAGCTTTGCTGAATATATTTCAGATTGGAAATAAATCTTCCTTGAATTTTCTTATATACATTAGATTCATTTTCTTCTTTCTTCCATGTTGCTATTGATCAATCTGGTTTTCTGATTCTTGATCCTTTGGACGTAATCCATTTTCCCACTGGAAATTCTATAATTTCTTTTTTCCCAGTGTTCTGAAATTCTATGGTGATATGCCTTTGTGTAGATCTTTTTTAGTTATTGTGTTGGCTATTAGATGGCCCTTTAAATCTAGAAACTCAAGTTCTTCAGATATAAAAAATTTCCTTGAATTACTTTTTTGGATTTTCTCCTTACCTTTGTGTCTATTAAAAAAAATCATTTTCTAAAATTCCTTTTGTTTCATTGTTGGACCTCCCAAACTGACCTTTAATTTTTTTTTTTCTTCTCTCATATTTCACTTCGCTTAGCACTCATGCTTTACTTTCTTGGAAAGTTACTCAGTTTTATCTTCCATCTCTTCTATATAATTAAAAAAATTGTGTTATCATATTTTAGTTGCTTAGAGTTCTTTATTCTTCTATAAATGTTTCCTTAAAAAATCCTTCTGCCTTGCTTTATGAATGCATCATCTCCTATCTCTTATCTCATTGTAGAGTAATAGATACCTACTCTGTGACTATTAATAATAGATTATTTTTAAAGTTTTAATCTCACTATACTATTTCCTCTAAGATGCTTTTATTCTGGGTTTACACCTGCTATGGACTGAATTGTGTCCCCCTAAAATTCATTTGTTGGACCCTAACCCAGTGCGATTATATTTGGAAATAAGGCTTTTAGGCATTTAAGGTTAAATGAGGTCATAAGTGTGGGGCCCTAAGCTGATAGGATTGGTGTACTTATACCAAGAGACACCAGAGAGTCCATTTCTCTCTCTGTCACGTGAGGATACAGTAAGAAGGTGGTTATCTGCAAGTTAAGAAGAGAGCTCTTATCAGGAACTGAATTGGACTTCCCAGCCTCTAGTACTATATGAGAAATAAATTTTTATTGTTTTTTGTTTAAGCCACATTTTTATTGTTTAAGCCACTCAGACAACATTCTTCATAATACAAGCTTTTCTTGGGTGTTTGGTAATCCTTGACTGCTTCAGCACCCAGAAATGGTCTGATGAGACTCGGAAGCTCCAGCTTCCCAGGGACCTGCATGAAGGGACTTGGTAATGCATCAGAGGTGCTGGGAAGTCAGCACCTCCCGGGGCAGGTAGGAAACAGAAATGAACCAGCAAGTAAATTGCTTACTTTTCCTCTCCTCTCTCCCAACAACAGACCGTTCTGAGTTATTACGGTTTCACGTAGATTCTGGAGAAATACCATGTGACCAGTTACCCAGCCTGCCCTTTCTTGAGAAGCTGTGGTAAACTGACAGTGCATCTTCTTGCATTTGCTTACTTCATTTCTTTGCCTTTTTCCTGCTCTGTTTCTGTTGTACTCTCCAAAACAGTGGCATCATATTAGCTTTTCTTCAGGATCTGTTTTAGGTTAGAGCAAAGCTCTTCACATGTTAATGTTCATAAGAATTACCTGAGGAATTAAATAAAATGCAGATTGTGGTTCAATATTCTTCGGTTGGGGGCCTCAGAGTCTGCATTTGTAACAAGCTCCCAAGTGATGCCAAAGCTGCTGGTCCATAGACCAGATTTTGAGTCACAAAGCTATAGAAAGCATAGGAAAAAGCAACCGGTATGAAGAGTGTTGTAACAACCCTGGTATGCTGTGCATTACAGTTATTAAAGCTTTCACCTCTTGTTAATTGGGCTGAGGTGCAGGTGGATGACAGCATTAGAACATAATGTGCTTTAACATTATGGGAACAATGATAATTATAAGGATTGCAGTGTTGGGTGGCTGTTTTTGACATCATCAGAAGCCTTACAAAAAAAAATTATAGAGTAAAGACAACTTTTAAGCTATGTCATACTCTGAAAGCCAGAGGACCTTATGACAGCTTTAGAGAAACTTTCATCTCCTGCAGCTTCAGGTCTGACTAGACTGAAATTCAGGCCTTTGATCTGAGTACAAGATGGCAAGTCTGCAAAGAAAACTAAATGTGCAGCCCAAATAGTTCTTGCATGTTCAAATCAGAGTTGTGATAGGGAGAGAGTTGGGATCTTGACAACATTTGTGTGAATGAGACTGAGAACCATTAACCTCCCTCAGAATCTCTGAATCTTCTGGCCATTAGAAGCAAGTCCTTATACCTTGCCAGATGCCATCAGCCTCCCCTTCCCTGGATCACATGCAGTGACTTCACTTTAAGGAGGCACCTCAGAAGATGATGCTTGTTGTCATCAAGGTCTGCCCACACCATATTTCATTGCCTCCAGTTAATAAGCTGAGTCAGGTCTCACCACAGCCTGATCAGGGAAGTACAAAGGCGCTTCAGTAAGAAGTAGTTACATAGCAAGTACATTTTAGAACCTGAATTATACACATACCAGCAAGAACATGAGGATGCATGAGGATCTTGAGGGGGCCAAGTAGGAAAAGATGCAACTAGAGAATTCATTGTCATGGGGAGCTCATGAATGGCTTAAGGTTCAGTGTTCTGGCAAGTATGTCTATAGCTGGTCTTCATAATTTGCTGGGAATGGCTCATTAAGACTTGCGTATGGCAATGGTCTATAGTAAATGAGGTTTGATGCTGGAACTTATTTGGCAGAGCATTGAAGAAATGGTAAGAAGACTTACTGTGATGGAAATCTCAGAATGGATCTACTATGTGGGATGCTTAACTATGTTCCCTGAGTTGCAACAGAGAAAACTCCCTTCTCTAAAGCAATAAGGAATACAATGGTGAAGAGGACCCGAAATAATCTTTGAGATGCTTGGTTGTAGCTGTACTCTGAAGGCTGCAGTTGACAAGAGATTTTGCCATTGAATTTGGATCCCCAGTATCAGTGGGGATTTCATAATAACATAGACTAATGACAGCACTAATCATTACAAGTAAGGGGAACATAATTACTAAATGGACAGTAAGATAAGAGTGGCAAACAGTGAGCCTTGATGCACAGACTTATGGTGATTATAGATTTCTTAGATATAAGATAGAGGGGAAGTTAACTTAGATTTTGTTTAATTTGATAATAAAAACAACTGATACTCAGCAAGCAGAAGTCAGATATTAACACCAAATGGATAAATGGCAATTACAGCTACCAGTTCAGTGGATCTTACTTTGTCTCCTAGAGAAAGTACTCCAACATATATGACTAAAGATATATGCTACAACATATATGTGGCAGCAATAGCAAAATAATGCTGTCTTACCCAGTTTTCAGACATCGGTTAGTTCACAAACCTGAGTCTGAGACATAGATAATCCTCTTAAAAAAGCACCTGAAATAGCACCTCAAGTACATAGGAATAATATATATCAGTCCTCCCATTAGCGGACCTATATTCAAGGTTATTGTGCACTGTGGGATACACAGATTTTCTGAGTATTGTAAGACATGAGGGCTGAAGTGGTGTTGATACTAGGAGACTTGAAATACCATACTGGTCCTCCGGTTAGAGTAGAGATATATGGAGGTCAGATAATATATAGACTTTTAGCCCACAGTTTTTTCATCAAGAGTCCAGAAGGTCACAGAACCAACCTGTAGTTATTCTCCAAATACATGTTTAGTGCTGATAGAATTCTCATACGGAAGAGCCAACTGAAAGCTCCTGTAACTCCCCCCAGTTTCCTTGGTCAGGATAAGTAAATCAGAAACAATACAACATCCTAAGTGGTACTGAAGAAATCGGAACCTTATCAAACACTTTAAAAAGAACAAATGGATCATGGTTGATGAATGGGGTCTACTGTAAACTTAATGTGTGTATGTGGTTGTGGTGGGAGGCATTGGTAGCTTTGCTCTCAGCTGCTATGGCATCAATATGATTCAACAGTTGGTATGCAGCTATTAATTTGAGTAATGATTTCCTTTGATCCCCAGCAGTAGGAAGAATCAAAAGCAATTTTTATTTCTGTAGCAAGGATAGCATTATGCCTCCCCTATCTCTCCTTTAATAGATTATCAGATCTGTATTGCATGATCTCACTGCCTATTCCTGTCCTTTTTCCTCTATCCATCACAGGCATTTCCCCCCAATAAATACCTTGTACAAATAATCCCATTTTGGAGGGGAATATTTCTTGGATGATCCAAATTAGCATAAGGTGGAAGTAAGCTTGATCCTGTTTGCCATCATTCTCAGTCATTCATTCATGGAATTTCTTATTCCTTTCCTGCACCCTTAGCTCTGTTGAGTTAAAGTTCCTTAGTCATATATGTTGGGAGTACTTCCTCGAGGAGACAAAATAAGATCCACTGAACTGGCAGCTGTAATTGCCACTTAGCCGTTTGGTATTAAGTATAACAGTGAGCCAACAAAGCCTGTGATAATTAACTCTAATTGCCATGAGGAGCTTGGGTTGGGATTACAGAATTGAGAGTAGAGAATAATTTTTTCTGATACCCAAGGAAGTCACTGGATTATCAATTGGTAGCTTCTGTAGCCAAGATAAGTGTGAGTGGGCAATTCCATCAACATGGCAAGACCATTTATAGGGCAGTGACTCCTTGTGAGTAATGTCTGCCTAATCCTACTAAGTCAGTACAAGGCTGGGCAAGGAAGAAGGGTGTCTAGAATGAGGTAGAAGAGGGAGATGATAACAATTAACTATGGCTCCAAGAACAATTGGTGTATCATCAGTAATTTTGGCTTAAGTTGATAATCCTATTGAAGTCCCTTTAGATTTCAATTGGCCATTATTTTCAAGAATGAAACTTACATTTATTCTTTCAGGAAGTGAAGACAACTTGTTTTCATATGTGATCTGGTTATTGTAAAAGGGTGAGAGCAGATCTGAGGGGGAAGGGGTGGACTGTATTAGACCAGTTTATGCACCAGTCCCTGCTTGCTTGACATTTTCTATCCTCTGGATCTCAGATATTGCCTTGTTTCCCAGCCTGAGCAGTCTTGGTGATAGCTTGCACCATTTCTGCAGTTATAAAGCTCTGGCATCTGGTGCTTCACTTTATCTTCTAATACTGCTGATTGTCTCAGCTTGCCCTGAAGGGTGAGGACTATTCTAAGATGCAGTTTTCCACATAGCCTCTTTGGAGACATTCCTCATAAGTGA
Source organism: Manis pentadactyla (assembly GCF_030020395.1). Classification (NCBI taxonomy): domain Eukaryota; kingdom Metazoa; phylum Chordata; class Mammalia; order Pholidota; family Manidae; genus Manis; species Manis pentadactyla. The sequence goes on from NC_080030.1 coordinate 88,608,452, forward strand.
CAACCAGTTATGTTTTCTTCAGAACCTGTGGTCAGTACTGGTAATGTACCACATAGTATTTCCTTCCTCTTTTTTTGCCTTACTTCTCTTTTCTTCTCAATTTTGACTGTGTAGGATTGCACTTGGTAAAAAAGTATTAACATATAAACTGCTTCAGGTTTTGTCTTCCTGGGAACTAGGCTGAGATAGCTATGTGTAATAGAAAGACCTTTGAATTATATTTTGATTATGTGTTTTCCTGTCTCTTTTCAATTTTAGATCGATATTTCCAAAAGCAAAGGTCATGTCTCATATCAGGCTTCAGCAAACCTATTCTGTGAAAGGGCCAGATAATAAATATGTTTTGCCTTTGTAGGCCATATGGTCTCTGTTGCAACTGTTCAGCTCTGCTGCTGTAGTGAGACATAAATCACAGATAATACATAAATGAATGAGCATGGTTATATTCCAATGAAACTTTATTTACAAAAGCAGACTTTAGGCTGGATTTTGAACATAGACCTCAGTTTGCTGATCCCTGTAATTAAATTAAAAGTAGCGTGATGTGCTAGAAAGGGCTAGGATTTTGCAAAAAGGAGAATTGATCTGAATCTGATTCCTAGTTCTGCTACTTAATATTCTGTAATTGTACAAGTTACTTTATTTCTCTGAGCCTCAGTTTTCTCGTTTGTTAAAGTGGGGCTTGCAACCTTTCATATCTTTGTAATAATTAAATAAGATCAGATCATTTATCATAACAGATCAGATACAATTTTTTGTAAAATATTTGACATAATATAAATGCTCCATAAATTGAAGCAATGTTTTCATTTTATTTTATTTTTTTCTAATCAGCACATGCCATTTAAACCAGAATATTTTACGGATTCAGTAAATGTTGGTGGAAGAAATAAAAGTTAAAGATATAAAATCAGCAAACTACTTTGTTTTCAAGAAGGGATTCACTAAACAGGTTTTCTTAACATCTTTCCTGCCCTTTGTATAAATGCACTCATCACCTGTGCATAAGCTGTATACTGCACTTCTACCAGTAAATCATTAAACTGGATTTCTCCACAGATCAGTCTCATGATTTTCAATTATATGAGTTTTCCAAAAATCTGGTCACTAGAGAAGTTTTGGATTACTGATGTTCCCCCCAGAAGCTGTGCAGATCAAATGTATTAGAATATAAAGGCCGCTTTAAGAACTTTCTTTTCCTCCAAATCTTCTCTAAGTTTGAGATTGCCTGGGTTATTTTTTAGGCTTGCTGTATATTAAACCATAAAGAAAGGCTAGATGGAGTGAAAAAATGTATATTTTAAGTGTATATATGGAATAAAATAAAGATTTTAACCCTCAAAATAAAGTGTATTATATTCCTTTTTTTGCAGAAGACAGTCACAGGCCTGAATGTGGGACCCATCGTGACTCTGAGACTGGGACAAATGGACATTAGGGTTTCCACTCCCAAGCCCAGCCCTGCTCAACTCACAAGACTTCTAACTTGTCGGCATTTTAAAGCATTTTTCAACTGTTTTATGCTTCTGAGAAATTGTTCTACACTTCTGTAAGTGCACCTGGAAATACCAGTGCATTTTGGATAATAACTTTATTTCAAAATTAGATCTGATAACTTACTCTATGGTGGAATGAGAAAAACAAAAGCTCAGCCAGAAGAATACTACAAAATGCAGTTAGGTTGATATACCTAATACTGTGCATAGGTAATGAGTAGTGTCATCCCACTTGGGAAAGCATGTTTTGGAAATAAATGCCATTTCTTTTGTTAAACTTAAAGAAATGATAAACATATAAGCAACATTAAAATATATAACAGTGGGAGCTTTTTAATGTAGGTTGGTAAATATTATTCTTGGAGTCCTATAGAACTGAAGTGTTTTGCGATGTTTATGAGTGTACCCATGCCCACAAAAGTGACTAATAAAGATTATAGGGCCAAAGGCACAGAGTCTTGTTGTAGACAAGGTGTTGAGGAAATGGCAAAGGAATGTGTCTCACTTGTGATTACATACATTTGAACATCCTTCAGGCTACTAAAATTTTAATTCTATTGACTTATTTGTAGAGCAGTATATTATAACAGGACTATGTTATGAACATTCACTTAAGATTCCCCAAGAATGGTTACTGTTTCTTATCACTGCAAACATAGTACTGAGGATACAAGTAAGAGCTTGATAATTATTTGTGGAATGTTTTCGAATGACTGTGCTATCATGTTTGATCCTTACACTGACCCTGTGAGATATGTACTATTAACACAATTTTATAGATAAGAAGTTGAGGTCAAATAGCTAGTAAGTAGTAGAGTTAAGATTCAATTTGGCATCAGCTTTGCTGAGGTTTCTGGAAGGCACATTACTGCTACACAGGTATTGGAATTGGCTTGACAGGGCTTTATCTGCATAAAAAAAACACAGTGTATGGAGGCACTTGCCTGATATTAGCACTTATCTGGGGTCAGAAGGGTGACCAAGTGGGTAGCTTTGATCCAACTGAACTGAACTAGTCATAATATTATTATTCAATAGTATATATTCTGTATCAAACATTGGGATATATATTGACTTATGCTGTTTCTAATTCTTATACCTGTGGTATTTTCCTGGAAACCTGGGCCAAGACTTCCATGAGCAATCTAAATACCATGACTAAGGTGTTTAGATTGCATTTTATTATTTGTATTTCTGTCTTTTTTTCCTTCTTAGATCCACACATTTAAGGGTAAAGATCATGTGTTGTAATGAGAAGAAGCACGATGTAATGGAAGGAGCTGAAGTTTTGCAGTGAAACAGATTGTCTCATTTTTATGGACATAATAAATGAAGTAACTTGTCCAAAGTCACACTGCTATTAAGTGGAGAATCCTGTAGGAAAATCCAGGTTAGCATAATTCAAAATTATGCTCATAATATTCCCATTTCCTTCCCTCATACCCTTGAAGAATAATGAAGGATCAACTATATGATGGTAATGTTTGGTCCTAATGTGTAGCTAGGTCCTTTCTGCACTGGTCAGGACATACACCTGATTTATTTATTTTTTTACATTTTGAACATGAAAAGAATGAATCAAACAGAGGAAGCAGGTCCAAAAGAGTAACCAACAAATGAAGGTGAAAAATAGGCAGAGTAGGAAGGCAAGATGGAAACCTCTTACCAAAAACACGTAAAAGAAGAAAATATAGCAAGTACAACTAAATCTGAAAATGTCCTGGAGCAGAACAGACCACCTACACCTGGGGAAGAAGGAAAGACCACACAGAAAAGGCTAAAGATGCAGAGCCTTGATTGATGAGGACCCAAGCCTTCCCATGACCCCAGCCTACAGGTGGGAGGAACAGGAACAGAGCAGGGAGGGGATAGGAGCCCAGGAGCACTGCACACCTGGCCCTGGAGATCTGCTCTGGGGGCATGAGCCCATGTTACATTGGGTTCTGGTGGTTAGCAGGGCTGGACACCAGTGACAGCCTCTGGGAGGCTGAAAAAGGATGACTCAGAGCTGAAGAATACAGTAACTGAAATGAAACATACAGTGGAGGGATTTAAGAGTAGATCACTGCAAGGAGAGGAGACAGTCAATGAGATGGAAATTAGAGAACAAAAACACAATGAAGCTGAGGAACAGAGAGAAAAAAGGGTCTTTAGGAATGAAAGAATGATAAGAAAGCTACATGACCAATCAGAATGAAACAACAGTCGCATAACAGAGGTAACAGAAGGATAAAAGAGAGACAAGGGGATAGAAAGTCTCTTTGAGGAAATAATTGTTGAAAATTTCCCCATTCTGGAGAAGAAAATAGACAGGTCATGGAAGCTCATAGAGCCTCTAACAAAAGAAACCCCAGGAAGACAACACCAAGACGTATAAAAATTAAAATGGCAAAGATCAAGGATAAGGAGAGAGTATTGAAAACAGTCAGAGAGAGGAAAAAAAGATTACTCATAAAGGAAACCCCATCAGGCTGTCAACAGACTTCTCAGCAGAAACTTTAGAGGCCAGAAGAGAGTGGCATGATATATTTAATATATTGAAATAAAGGGACCTTCAACCAAGAATCCACTACCTGGCAAGATTATCATTTAAATTTGAAGCAGGTATTAAACAATTTCCAAATAAACAAAAGTTGAAGGAATTCAATCCCCATAAACCAGCCTTACAGGATATTTTAAAGGGACTGCTACAGAGGAAAATGTTCCTAAGACAAAATAGCTTTCATCAGTGAAAATAAACCACAGTAAAAGTAGTAGACCAATTAATTATCAACAATATGAAATTAAAACAAACTAAAAGAATAAAATAAACTATACAAAAAAATCAGTCAAGAGATACACAAAAAGTTTCAATTATGACATCAGATACAAAAAGTGTGGAGGAGGAAGAAGAAGAAGTAAAAAGTACCTTTAGATTATGCTTGAAATAGAGTAATCAGCAATTTAAGATAGACTTGGAAGGAACAGTAAGAAAGCTATCCTTGAATCTTTGGTAACTATAAAACTGAAGCCTATAATAGATACACAAACAATATTTTTAAAAAGAGAAATCCAATCATAACACTAAAGAAAACCATCAATAACAAGAGAATAGTGTAAAAGAGGAAGAAAGGAACCCAGAGAGCTATAAAAACAGCCAGAAAACAATTAATAAAGTGACAGTAGCACATATCTATCAATAATCACCTTAAATGTAAATGGACTGAATGAACCAATCAAAAGACATAGAGTCACTGAATGGATGAAACAAGACTCATCTATATGCTGCTTAAAGAGACTCATTTCAGACACAAAGACATCCACAGACTAAAAGTAAAGATATGGAAAAAGATATTTCATGCAAATAATAGAAAAAAGGAGGAGTAACTGTAGTTATCTCAGACAAAATAGATTTCAAAACAGAGAAAGTAACAAGAGGCAAAGAAGGATATTACATATAATAAAAGGGTCAGTCTAACAAGAAGATACAGCCATTATAAATATCTATGCACCCAACATATGAGCACCTAAATATGTAAAACAAATGCTAACAAAAATAAAGGAGGAAATAGACTGCAACATATTCATTTTAGGAGATTTTTACACACTACTCACATTAAGAGACAGATCAACCAGACAGAAAATAAATAAGGACATAGAGACACTGAACAGTACCTTATACCAGATGGATGTAACAGATACCTAGAGAACATCCCACCCAAAAGCAGGAGGATACACATTTTTCTCAAGTGTACATGGAATGTTCTCCAGAATAGATTACAAACTAGGCCACAAAAAGAGCTCAATAAATTCAAGAAGATTGAATTGTATCAAGCAGCTTCTCAGACCACAACGGTATGAAACTAGACATAAATTACACAAAGAAAACAAAAAAGCCAACAAATACATGGAAGCTAAACAACATGCTTCTAAATAATCAATGGACCAATGAATAAATTAAAACAGAATCAAGCAATACATTTGGAGACAAAAACTCAACAGCCCAAAATCTGTGGGATACAGCAAAGGCAGTTCTAAAAGGAAAGTACATAGTAATACTGGCTTACCTCAAGAAACAAGAACAATCCCAAATAAACAGTCTAAACTCACAATTAAAGAAACTAGAAAAAGAAAAACAAATGAAGTACAAAGTTAGAAGAAGAAGGAACATAATAAAGATCAGAGCAGAAATAAATAAAATAGAGGAAAAAAAACATTAGAAAAAAAGTCAATGAAACCAGGAACTGGTTCTTTGAGAAAATAAGTAAAATAGACAACACCCTAGCCAGACTTACCAAGAGAAAGAGAATGTACATGCATAAACAAAATCAGTAATGAAGAAAAAATAATCACAACAGATACCACAGATACACAGAGTTATTAGAGAATACTATGAATATTTATATGCCAATAAAAAGGAAACCTAGAAGAAAAGGACAACTTTCTAGAAAAATACAACCTTCAAAGATTGACCCAGAAAGAAACAGAAAATCGGAACAGACCAATTACCAGCAAGGAAATTGAATTGATAATCAAAAAACTCCCAAAAAACAGAATTCCATGTACAGACAGTTTCACAGCTGAATTCTACCACACTTAAAGAAGAGGTAATATATGTCCTTCTTAAAGTATTCCAAAAAGTAGAAGAGGAGGAAATATTTTAAAACTCATTCTATGAGGCCAGCATTACTCTGATGCCAAAACCAGACAAACACACCACAGAAAAAGAAAATTTTAAACCAATCCCTGATGAAAATAGATGCAAAAATCCTCAACAAGATATTAGCAAACCAAATTCAAAAATACATCAAAAAGATCCTCCATCATGACCAAGCAGGATTTATTTCAGGTATGAAAAGATGGTACAGTATTATCACATTAATAAAAAGGATAAAAACCACACAATCATCTCAATAGATGCTGAAAAAGCATTCGGCAAAATTCAACATCCATTCATGATAAAAACTCTAACAAAAATGGGCATAGAAGGTATGTACTTCTATATAATAAAGGCCATATATGACAAATCCACAGCCAGCATCAAACCTAATAATGAAAAGCAGGAAGATTTTCCTCTAAGATCAGGAACAAGGATGCCCACTTCCACCACTTTTATTCACCATAGTATTGGAGGTTCTAGCCATGACATCAGACAACACAAAGAGATAAAAGTATCCAAATTGGTAAGGAAGAAATTAAACTGTCACTACTTGCAGGTGACATGATATTATACATAGAAAACCCTAAAGAATCCACCAAAAACTCTTAGAACTAAAACTGAATTCAGCAAAGTTGCAGGATACAAAATTAATACGCAGAAACCTGTTGCATTCCTGTATGCTAACAACAAACTAGCAGAAAGAGAAATTATGAAACAATTCCATTTACAATTGCATCAAAAAGAATAAAATACCTAGGAATAAACCTAAACAAGGAGGTGAAAGACCTTCACTGTGAAAGCTATAAGATGCTCACGAAAGTAATTAAAGAAGACACCAGTAAGTGGAAATCTACTCCATGCTCATGGATAGGAAGAATTAATATTGTCAAAATGGCCATCTGCCCAAAACAATTCACAGAATAATGCAATCCCTATCAAAATACCAACAGCATTCTTCAATTAAGTAGAACAAATAGTTCTAAAATTCATATGGAAACATAAAAGACCCCGAATAGTCAAAGCAATCCTGAGAAGGAAGAACAGAACTGGATTATGCTCCCTGACTTCAAGCTCTACTACAAAGCTACAGTAATCCAAACAGTTTGGTACTGGCACAAGAACAGACCCATAGACCAATGGAACAGAATAGAGAGCCCAGATATAAACCCAAGTATATATGGTCAATTAATATACAATAAAGGAGCCATGTGGGGAAAAGACAGTGTCTTCAACACCTGGTGTTGGGAAAACTGGACAACTACGTGCAAGAGAATGAAACTGGATTACTCTCTAACTCTATACACAAAAGTAAACCCAAAATCGATCAAAGACCTGAATGTAAGTCATGAAACTGTAAAACTCTTTAAAGAACACATAGGCAAAAATCTCTTGAACATAAGTAAGAGCAGTTTTTTCCTGGGCACATCTCCTTGGGTAAGGAAAACAAAAAAATGAACAAGTTGGACTATGTCAAACTAAAAAGCTTCTATACAGCAAAGGACACCATCAACAGAACAAAAAGACATCCTACAGTATGGGAGAATATATTTGTAAATGACTCATCTGAGTTTGGGTTAACATCCAAAGTATATAAAGAACTCACGTGCCTCAACACCCAAAAAACAAATAACCTGATTTTAAAAAATGAGTGGAGTACCTGAACAGACATTTTTCCAAAGAAGAAATACAAGTATCCATCAGGCACATGAAAGGATGCTCCACATCACTAATCACCAGGGAAATACAAATCAAAACTACAATGAGATATCACCTCACACCAGTTAGAATGGCCACTATCCAGAGTACAAGAAATGACAAATGTTGGTGAGGATGCAGAGAAATGGACATCCTCCTACACTGTTGGGGGAATATAAGTTGGTGCAACTGCTGTGGAAAGCAGTACAGAGGTTCCTCAAAACACTAAAAATAGAAATACCATTTGATCCAGGAATTCCACTTCTAGGAATTTACATGAAGAAAACAAAATCCCTGATTCAGAAAGACATATGCACCCCTATGTTTACTGCAGCAGTGTTTACAATAGCCAAGGTATGGAAGAACCTCAGTGTTCACCAGTAGATGAATGGATAAAGAAGATGTGGTACATATACACAATGGAATATTATTCAGCCATAACAAGAAAGCAAATCCTACCATTTTCAACAACATGGATGGATCTAGAGGGTATTATGCTCAGTGAAATAATCCAGATTGAGAAAGACAAACACCATATTATTTCACTTATTTGTGGAATATAAAAACAAAACATAAGGAACAAAACAGCAGCAGACTCATAGACACTAATGAGTGACTAGTGGTTACCAAGGGGGAGTGTTTGGGAAGGGTGGAGGGGAAAGGTGAGGGGGATAAAGCGGCACAATAATTCACAATCACAATATAAGTTGGTCATGGGGGCAGTAGTAGAGCATGGAGAACATAGTCAATGATTCTGTAACATCTACATTGATAGATAGTAATTGCACTAAAGAGGTTGAGGATTTGATATTGTGGGTAACTGTTGAACCATTGTGCTGTACATTATAAACCAACATCAGATTGTATATAAATGATGCTTCAATTAAAAAAAAGAATAACCAGCATATTAGTTGCTGTGTACATATGTTTGAAGGTTCAATTGCTTATGTTAATCGTGCTATAATGCTTGGATTTCTTTAAGTGGAGCACTCGGATTCTGGTTGTACTTCAACTGAAGAATCTCCTTCTTCCAGATGGTAAATTCAGGCTTGTATGGCTTGAGAAGTAATGAAGAATGTGACCTAAGATAGTTCTGGTCAGATTGAAGCTACGACTGACCATACTGCTATGTTAGAAGCATCTTCTCTCTGGCACATGGCAGACAGAGTTCTGTGGAACCTGGTAAAGTGATGCTTTAAGCTGAGAGCTGATGAGCAGCATCACCTAAAGTGACCTTTGGCAAACTAGGCATCTCTGTCATAAGTGAGGCAGGTGTGGAGATCCAGCAGCACCCCAAGCCCTCAGGGATTGTCCTAGGTGAATAATTCTTCTGTTGACAACTCCTGAATTTCCATGGGAATGGTGTGGGCCAAGAATTCCACCCAGAATAGACTGAAGTGTGATGTTTCAATCTGGTTGCAGAGTGGTGACTCAGAGACTGGTCCTTCCTGGGTGGTCTGGAACAGAGTATTGTTCCAGTTCAAAAGAATAAATTGGAAATTTGCCTACATACACATTTATGACACAGTCTACTGTGTTCTCTAAGAAATCACTCATAAAATACCGCATTCTGAGGAACTGGAGCCCAATACAAACAGCAACACGGAATATTTAAATTTATTTAATCATTTATTCTTTCATTCAGTAAGTATTTATGAGCTGTCAATCATGTGCTAGGCACAGTTCTAAACATTGAGGCTAAAAGATAAATGAGATACAGACCCTGTCCTTAAAGAGCTCACAGTCCAGTGGGAAAACATTAGATTAATGGACAATTATAAAACAAGGTGGAATACTATTGGAAAGTGTACAACTGCAGGGGATAGCATTGGAGTACCAAGAAAGGACCTCTAAACCAGCCTGGCATGTGGACGGGGTTTCAGGGACACTTCCCAGAAAGGTGGCTCTTGTGATGAGTCTTAAAATAGATGCCTAGTGTACCCGGCAAAATACAGGGAAAATAATTTTCCCTGTAGAGATACTTGGAGCAGTAAAGCATTAAGCAACAATGTGTCTTTTCGAGAATGATTCGTAGCGCAGTGTTGTCAGAGCACAGGTAGGCAGTCGTAATACGTCCAGAAGGCAATTTTCTTTGTCTAAGATCATAGCCATTTTACCTCTTTAAAGTTCTAATTCGGTATGATATACAGGTTCCATAACTTGAGGAATAAGTCAAACTTCAGATGATGAAATTTGAATGCCCAATAATCATTACAATGAAATAACTTGTGTACTGTTTCTGGATAAAGATGCCCAAGTCCTGGTAGGGTCTATCTGCTTTCTGCAGGGACCAGATTGTGGAATTACATAAAAGTGTGACTGGAACCACCATCCCTGCATCTTCTAGGTTTTCATGGTGACACTAACCTCCACCATTCCTCGTGGTATGGGATACTGTTTCTCATCTGCTGTCTTGGTCCATGAGACTCAAACACTTTCAAAGGTTTTCGGTTGGTTTTCTAACTGTGACAGCTTTCACTGCATAAGCCAGGGGCCCAAGGTGGAGGTCGCTCAAACTGCCTAACACATCAGTTCCGGGTGTAAGGTAAAGGACTGAGGAAATGACCACTGTGCGGGTCTGTGCAACTGGTGAGCCAGACTTTAGCCATAGCTGCATTGAGTACCTGGCATCTGTAAGCCCTCACTCTAATGGGGGCCGTGGTGATACTCTGGGTCTCTGGGATTCAGTGTCAGTTCAGACCTTGAAACTAGTAGCCTTGATTTATCTCACTATTGCACTTTCCTCAGTGTACCCAGTCACCCAAATATATGGCTGTAGATCCCATCAGGGAAGAACAAGAAACCATTTGAATATGTACCTATCAGAATGTTGTAGTGTTCTCCCTTCTTGGGACCCATTTAAGTCAAAAGATTCTGGATCTGAAAACTGAGCAAGGGATTGTAACTTTTTTCTGACTGTAGAAGTTAAGCAGCACCTTGTGGCTACTGGTTTATTTTGCCCCTACAGATGCCATGTTATATTAATCATCTGCACAACTCCCTGTGGATCAAGACCCCTTGGTGATCTCTCCAGTCTTGCATGTCATTGTGGTAATGGCAACATTTTGGCTTCTGTTGGTTAAATCCCCCCACCTAACCTCTAGTACTTTGGGGCCCCATCATTTCCCACAAATATTAATAAGCTCAGTTCTGTGATTGCCTCCCCTACAGTCAGCTCCAACCTCCAACCTACAGAGAAGAACCACCATAAATTCTTAGCGATGTTCATACCCCTCCCACCATGCATTTTTAATGGCATTAGTGAATGACATGTTTTCTAGGCTTTACTGAGAACATAATCTTTTGGCCTTTTAATATATTCATTCCAGCATTCTCAGTTCCCTTAGTCTCTTTATTTCTTCCTCTACCATCATCCAGGGCAACCCAAACATTTCCATTTTTCTCAGCATTATCTGTAGCTTTTTTCAAGCATCCAAGAGCCACTCTAGCAGTGAGTTTGCTGCATCACCTGAGGTCCTCACCAAGGACTGCATATAAATGCAATTGTATTGCAAGTACCCTCAGGCCAATACATTTTGGCTCATTTAATCATCTATTTTGGATTCCTTGATATATATATTCTGGATACCATGTATCCTTGCAGTCTGAGTCTAATCAGGAAACAGAAACTATAGTGTAATATGAAAAAGGGATTTTTAATATAAAGAAGTATTACATATAAGGATGTAAAAAGGACTCTAAAGGAGACCCCCAGGACAAGGAATTATACCCACAGAAGGAATAGCTTGGAAAGGAAGCTCCCTCCCCAAGGCTAGGCTTCAGACCTCACTAGGGTAGGTGTGGTTGCAGCTGATGGCTAAGATGTTTGTTGAGTTTCTTAGGTCAGAGCTGCTCTGCCATTGTCAGGCAGCAGGAGTGGAGGGAAGCTGAGGCTGGTGGGTAGGCATGGAGAAGGGGTTAGGGTGTCATGTCTGGGGCAAGCCCTGGAGTACATCGATGTTGACAGCAAGAAGACTGCAGTGAGGTGGTCATCAGGCCCAGGAAAGGGCTGTGAGGTCACCAACAGAAGCTGTTCACCTCTGTATACACTCTTGTACACATATGAGATCTGTGCAAAAATACCACACCCTATTTCCTCCTAACAAGAAAGAGTTATCCAAGAAATTCTCACCCTTCCCCCAAATGAGAAGACACACAGTTCCAGCCATGCCAAGGAGCACTGCAGAGCTAACCTCTCTAGGGGCATCCACCCAGATGGCCCTATCTCATATTTTCAGCATCTCAGCTTCTCTAAGCAGGGTCCTTAGCATAACAGACTGGCCTTGGGTGAGCGTTCAAGCATCTCCGGAGCTCTAGAGACCCAACTCCCAGAGCTCCAGTGTGCTGCTCAGCTGTGTCTGCTCTTCTAATTCAGGAGAGGGGCCTCTTGGAAGCTACCAAAGACATGCTTCTTTGTAAGCTGCCAAAGATATGCTCTGGATCTCATACTTAGCTTTTAACTGAATACTCATGTCTCACAGTTTCTCATTATCCTTCTATAGAGCATCAAAACAACTTAGAAGTAAGTAGCCACCTCCACTATTCTTGCAGTTATTATTACCTCACATCTTTTAAAGGGCTAGATTATCTCATCTGCAGGGATATTTACTTCCACACATTTTCCCAGGTACCATTAGTAAAATCTTTAGCAACTGAGCTGCTAACTTGTTCCAGGGACTATCTATCCTATCAACCCTCCCTTCCCAGATGGCATTCTCTTAGTCTTTGGGTGATGAGTACACCAGTCTCATGTTCTTAGCACACCACCTGTTTTCTCAGACCACCCTCAGTACCAGTTGCATTAGTTCATGCTTGTTAAGGAGCAGATGCCAACATAGAGTTAGATACGTAAGAAATTTATTGGGAGAAGGAGCTGGAGAAGGTGGGGAGAGGCTTCAGACCACAAGCAGACCTGATATTTATGAAACGTGAAAGAGAAGGAAAGTGGATTGGGAAGGAGGAGCCTTCGCAGGTGTGATAAGAATGGTTCATCCAGGCTAAAGAGGAATCCTTAAGCAACATCACCCATTGGAGAATCCCCACGTCTTGCCAGGTTGGGCCTGCCTGAGTGAGCCTATGGGAAGTCTGGCCTCGTATGAAAATAGTCCAAACCGGCAGTGTGGGAGGAGGGGTTTTAGCCAGTTATGCTCCCAACAGCGGTAGATTTGAACAGTACATTTTTATTACTGCCTCAGGGAGTCTGCACCACATAAAACAAACTTTCCAATATTCATCAGGAGATGGTTGATTGGTCAGGGCACTGAGAGCTTGAGGAGATGGCAGCTGTTTGGGTTTGAAGTAGCTTAAGTGGAAGTCATAACAGAGAAGGGACTGAGGCTTGGCAGGGCCACAGGACTGGTGGAGTCTGACTTACCCCAGCAGAGCAGAAATCGGGTCAGGAGCTGCCGCAGACATCAGTGGTGGTTGACGACCCATCAGAGCTGGGGGTGAGGGCCTCAGACCATCAAGATCTGGGCCTCACCAACTGAGCTGTCACTTTTAAACAGTGATGGAATCAGGAAGACAGTGTGAGATAAGTGGTTTAAATTTTGGCATTTGGAATATGATCTATCTAGACCTGCATCTCAGCTTATTAATCAGCAAAACTGGGATAATAACAGTGCTGATCTCAGAGGAGTGTGATGATGAGGATGAAGTAAGATCATCTACTTAAAGCCATAGTGCAGAACATGATGTAGTCACTCATCAGATTTCCAATGTAAAAGAAAATACTCAACAGTTAATCAAAGACTAGAACCATTTCACAACTATAAAAGTGAAAGATACAAGGGAATAGAAACAAGAAGGATAAGCAGGGATGTAAAAATATTTCATTGACCACACTGTTGCTTAGAAGGTTCTTTTTGAAGCTGAGAAGTTCAGTGTCTCTTGGTCTAAAAGATAGCCCTTAGAACCCAGTCACTGAATTTATGGGGATATAGCAGTGAGCTAGCTAATTAAAATCTCTATTTTAATGTGCTAATGGAGCTTACATTCTAGTGGGGGAGGCTGTGTGTTCCCTCATTTCTGTAGAAACCCTCTCTGCATCACGGGAGCTCTTGCAAAGATTAGTTCAGTTGGAGCAGTTTAGGAGGATTTCCAGGATAGGGGAGAAAAAAATCCTCCCTTGCACTTCCCATTGATTTCTTTATCAGGATTTTCTTCCTTCTCAGCTCACAGTACAGTGGTTAAGTGCATGAGCTCTGCTGAAATTTGCAAGCAATGAGTAGTCGTATGTCCTGGGTAAATTACTCTGCTGCATAAACTCCATTTGCCCCTCCAAATCTATTCTCCACTCTTCTCCACCCTGCTCTGTATCATGGAGGCTGTCTTCAGGCACTGCATCACTAAGTTCCCTTGCCCTCTGGTTTCCATGTGGATCATCCAATGGAAAGATGCTTCAGAAAATCAGAGGAGGAGGAGAAAGGTCAGGGTATTTATTCTCCCAGACACCTGCCTGGCAGGTCACAGTTGGACAGCATCTGTGTCCCTCTATCGGAGGCTTAGGCTACTGTTAGCTGGTCTGGTAATGTTCTAGTCCGGGATAGTAAGGACTTCCTGGTAGGGTCAGCCCCTCAACAGGGTCTGTTGGTTTCCCCTGCTTTTGCCCGCAGCTTGGTAAATAGTCCATTAGAGTCTCTTCATTTGCCCCTTTTGAGGGCACCATCTCCTCCCTGCTGAGATGGATCTAAGCCGGTACAATTGTTCTTGGTCTTTAAATCTGTTTCCTCATTTATAAAACAGGAATAATAATAGCAACTATTTTAGAGAAGTTTCATGATGTTAAATGAAGCAATGAAGGTAAAATTCTTAGCATAGTGCCAAAACATAGTAAGTATTCAATGAATGTGGGCTGTCATTTTCATTACTATTAACACTGCAATGGTCATTTTTGGATCCAGTCACTGTGACTAAGATAAGAATGTTAAGAGCTGGGCTTTTGGCCAAAGCCTCCACTCAAATCAAAATGCTTGGCAACATGTAAGTACAACAAAAGATTGGGTCCCCCTGGGCCCGTTACATGATAAATCCACCTTTGCAAATATTCCTGTGACTGATAAAACTTGTAGCAGGATAGATCCGATCATCAATATTTCTGAGTGTATTAATAAGGCCAAGGGTTAGTGGTAGTCCCATTTATGTAACCCTTGATGCAAATTAAGCTAATATAAAAAAATAATTCTTAATTAGTATCATGAGGTAATGGAAAAACTCTAAACCCAAAACAAAGGCATTACTCCAATTTTGAGAAGCAAGGCTTATTTCATCCTAAATACTTTATAATTTCCTAATGTATAATGTATTATAATGGAAAGAAAGCAATATGTTAAACAAATGCTGTAATTTGTCCACATTGTCTGTGTGATTATCCTCATGGTCTCACTATGGCTTAGATCAGATAATTTACATGGTCATTCAGGAGATAATAGTCCTAATGAGGCTGGGTTGAAGATTATCTCCATGTAGACCTCATAGCACAGGGAAACATTCTACTCCATGATTGAAATCTGTACTCAGAGCCTGATATTCCAATTTGCAAATTCATGATGATGGTCAAGGAACAATGTAGAGAAAGTGGGGGTGGGGAGGGTTTGGTACTAATCAATTCACACAAGTGGAAGGAAACTACCAGTGCATGTTTTTCTTGGAATAAATAAAGAGCATTACTTTCCTGTGCAACAGGCTATTTTTTATGTGAATGGGATAAATTGTCAAGAGAAGAAAGAACAATGTCACAAACATGCAAGTCCTAGTAATGCACTGTTAGTGTGGGTCTTCATTCCCAGGGCTGCCATTAAAAGTCACCACAGATTTGGTGGCCTACAACAACAAAATTTTATTCTGTTATGGTTTGGAGGCTGGAAGTCCAAAGTCACTGTGTCAGCAGGGCTACGGTCTCCCTGAAGGCTTTAGGGGAGGATCCCTCCTGGCCTCGCCTAGCTTCTAGCGATTCCCTGCAATCCCTGGCTCTCCTCGGCTGCTGTCAGCGTAACTCCAGCCTCTGCCTCCGCCTCCACATGCCCGTCTTCCCTCAATGTTTTGTGTCCAAATTTACTTGTGCTTATAAGTATACCAGTCATATTGGATACAGTGCCTGCCCTAGTCTGTATGACCTCATCTTACCTTGATTGCATGGGCAAAACCCCTATTTCCAGATAAGGTCACATTCACAGGTTCTATGTGAACATGAATTTGGGGGAGACACTATTCATCCCATTAAAGTGTCTGTCACCCTAACTATGCAAGGATTGGGTCATTTCTTAGTGACTCTTTTTCATTTTTGATATTTGATTCCCATCTTTATAGCCTCTTTTCTTTTCTATCTGATTTGCCCATTCAGGGGAGAAAGATTTAAGTTACATCATTTTGGTTATTACACAGCAGACAGGCTTTATTTGTGGGGCAAATAGTTTGTCTCCTCAATGGCCCCTATGTTGTATTGACTCATATTTTCACTATCCTTGGGCTGCCTGGAGGATACGGGCTGCTGGGGAAATGAGATTTCAGTGAGTAATGAGCCCTCAGCAGCCTTCTCTGCATGGTGTTTTGTAATCCACAAACTTCAGTGGGATGCTCTGCCAGGTAATTCCCAGTTTTCTGTTGCCCACCCCACAGATCCCTTCTTCTTCACGTTCTCAACCCTGAAACTACTCCCCAGAGGAAGCCGCTGGCAAACAAACTACCTTCCAGCCCCACTTACAAGAATCCCACAGTTCTCTCCCATTTTCCAGCATATGTATGTTTATAATAATTAAACGTATGGAATTGATGGATGATTGGACAGAGAGGAAGCACAAAAGCAGAGAGAGAGAGAACCCTGTACCTTTCTAGCCCCTTTCTGCTCAGCCTCCTATCATTCCCAAGTATGGAAGGGCCACCAAGCCATCTTCTCCGTCTGGGACGGTCACCAGTGGCCCGATGACCCAGGCTACTGTGTTCGTGCTCATCACTCAGAGCTTTCTTCTGTGGTTCTACATGGCACCAGCAGTGCCGTGAGAGAGCTGGGTGCTTCCCTCAAAAAAGCCCGTGCTTTTTTGCTCATAGCTTTGATTTCTGTATTATATGACTGGCCAGAGAAGGTTAAGAGTCCAATATTAGTTAGGGGTTGGGGATAAGAAAAGGCTCCTAGTTTTACTCATGTTGCGCTAGAGGTGCTTGGGTAGGCTAACCCAATAAAAACACACCAAACCTCCGGCACTTTGCACTTTACTTCCTGAGTGTCTGTGTGCCCAGCAGCAGTGTCTAAGAAATGGTGATTGTTGGAGCAAGAATATGTGTATAATTAAAATTGGATAGAAGTAAAATTGTTAAATCCTGAAAAATAAAAATTTGGCAGAACAAAATAATTGTCTTGTTTCATGAGAATGAGAGTATAATATCTTTAAGCAATTAAAAAAATTTTAAGGTAAGCATTCGAAAAATGTTTTAAATTTTATTAAAATGAAGTCATATCAATTATTTGGATTTACTGTACATTTTATTGGTTGATTCTTTTTTTTCTTCAACCACTCAGGTTTTTTTAAAATTGAAGTGTATTATACCAATATTATATTGGTTTTAAGTATGTAACACAGTGGTTCAACACTTACAAACATTGTTAAATTTTCACCCCAATTAATGCAATTACTGTCAACATAGAAAGCTGTTATAGAACCACTGGCTATATTCTCCATGCTGCACTTCCATCCCTGTGATCAACTCATACTATGACTGAGATTTTTGAAGCAATTAAAATTTTACTTACATCCAATTTTAGTCATTGGCCACTCGTTTAATTTTTTTGTGTTCCAAAGGAAGCAAAGCTGATGTAAATAAAGATTGTTAGAAATATACACAGAATTAAAGCTATTAGAAATATTTTGTCACAGGTAGGGTAATTATTAGCTGTAAATTGCTATAATCATGGCTGACAGATATAGGTAACATTCTTCAACACATTGAAAAGAAAGAGAGAAACATATTTTTGTGGGGACTTTGTCCCAGAACTTGAGTGGACTCCTTAATGGGAAAAACCCCTACTTGTTTTTTCCCCCAAGAACATGAAGAATTTCTTGCTCCCATATCATTAGTAAAAATGTGTTAGAAATTGTTTATCTATAAGGTTACCTGCTGAAACTGATGATAAAATTCTTAGGTAACTTTATTTCCAAATACACGTGTATGTCCCATGATGTATCAAAGGTAGCATCTCTTAATTACATTTTATGTCTTTGTAGCTTTTCAGTGAACTTTCAGGAAATGGCAGAGTAGCTTCAGTTTGAGTTTGAGGAAGCAATGTCTATAACCAGAGTCCAAAAGAGCTCTCTGGTGGGTAACTAAAGCCCACAGAAATTTCATACTTATCCATACGGACCCAGAAAATCATTAGGCTTAAATCCTCTGACTCCTCAGACAAGCCGTCTGTTTTGCTCTCATTTATGAAGTCACGCCTTCCTACAGCACCTTCTGAACCATCCCTCTCAGTGTGTGCTTCAGCGTGGCTAAATTTATTGAAGCCTTTATGAAAGGCATGTTCCACTTTGTGGTGTCAGGCAGATGCAGATGTAAAATCTGAACTATGACTACATAGTAACTTCAGTCCTTTTGGACAACTTAGGTTTAATATCACTGGAAATTCCTTGCATGGATCATGAGCAACATATGACCCTCAAAGTCTTCTCAGTTCATTATGATCTTCCATCTCTTCTAGGACATCTGAACTGGGCTTTTTGTTTTTTTCCCCACTTATGCCCTTTTCTTACCTGTTTAAAGAAATATTTAACTGTATGACAATGAAGGTTGCAACTGAACAATATTCAAGGAGTATGTGCACTGCTTTTTCTTAGCATTATTGTTCCAGGTGAGTTAACTCCAGAGTTACCAACTCTCTGCTAACGAGATTGTCTGAAACCTGCCAGCCCACCACATTCTTGCTTCAGGGTCCTGAGCTACTGAAGTTCTCAGGGCATAGTCACTGTTCTTCCTTGCATTTGTTGCTATATCTGTTAAGACCTTTTTATACAATAGCTTCAGAACTCTGGTTGCAATTACAGTTTTGATTAGCTGTCAGTGATGTCATAGCCATGGCTATTTTAAATCCACTGTCTAAGTGTTTTCCTTTTCTTAATGTACTGTAGAAATTCCATTTCTTGACAGCAGTAAGACACTTCAGGCAGTGTGTTTCAGGGCCAATATTGCACTTCTCATGGAGTTAAGACACTTGGCCTTCAGCCTCATGACTTATAACACAATCTGAGTTATGCTATAATCACCCAGATATATACATGGCCTGTTGTGTTTTATTGCTTAAATGGAACCTGTCCCAGTGCCTCATCAACTGACAAGGTGGGAATATAGCCTCGAAAGACTGTTCAGATTCCCACTGGGAGTTGCATTTGGTCAGATCCCTTCAGCCTTTCAGGGGTCGCACTGAAACACTGGAGCCCTTTGGTGCCTTGCCACACAACAGAAATCGAACCCTCTGGCATCTCAGGTCCCGCTGCCAGACTGTCCAACCTAAGTTGCCAAATATCTCCCTCTCAACACATTTATTGAACTTTAAAACAGCAGAACAGCATTGAATGAAGTCCAGTAATTTTTATAGGATATATTTTCGTCACTAGACTTTGAAGAAGATTCCAACATTAATTATAAAGTTTCTGTGTCTGGATAACATATTGTTAACAGTTATTTTGCAAGTGCTAATGGCAAGATGGAAGATTTCCAATAATTTTATTGAGGAAGTGGCAATTAAAATTTTGAGCCCTACAGGGTACATACAAAATAAAAATAATCTTGCAAACACAGCACTGTACTTCATGACAAAAATGGGGGTATACTCCTTATTTGCAAACAGAGATGACGATTTTGCACTTCCACCTGTTTTTATTCAAGGAGGATCAAGAAGTTTCCTTTTGTATGTTTGTTAATATTTAAAGGCAGTGTAAAATGCCAGCGCTCCAGTTTGATATTATTTACCACAACATCATGAAATGATTTTAAGACATGTTGTTATCCATATTTCTTTCAATAACAAATATCACTAAAGTGAGATCATTGGCTTTGTGTGACAATTTATGACTCTGGAAATGCATGAACTGTCTTTTCTAAAGACTTTTAAAGATCTCATCTAGCATAGTTTTCCCTCCAGGGCTCTCTTGGGTGACCACCCATCTTCCAAACTCACCCTACCACAGTCAGCCTGTCAGAACGCTGGGGGCAGAATGATGGACAGCAGGAGGCAGCAGGCAAGATGGAGTGCCCTCCAGGACATATGGTGTCAGGGACAAGATACAGAGGTTAAAGGGACTGGCCTGAGGTCACAGTGCCGGGGAGGGGAGACGGTATAGATGTACACCCTGGGCGCAGGGCTGTCGTCTTCACCACATTGCTCCCAATAATTTTAAATTTAGACCGCAAATTATTAATTGCAGAATCAAGACTGCCAGAATCAAAACAAACTGATTTTCCCTTATTTGGTGCTGTTATATTTTGAAAGAGATTTTAGACCAAAATACAGCTGCTTTCTAACTTTACTTATCACCACTTTCTTTTTTAGGCATATCCTGGTTATTATATAACTTAGGCCTAGTTTCCCTAATTAATTTGGTGAAATAATATTTTTTACCTGAAAATTAATCTGGATTTTGGTTTAAATCTATAACTGGAAAGCTAATGATATCAACACTATGCTATAATATCACTGTATGGAGTTTCCTGCTAAAATATTTTATTAAGGTTCTGCTTTTCTGGGATCGATGTATACTTCCCTTAATTTTCCTTTGCAGACCATTCTTTAAAAACACCTTTTCTCTGAAGGATCACACAAAAATAATAGGATCAGGGGGTAGTTCTTCTTTTATCACTCAAGAACAATAAACATACAGAAACTGAAGTTACCCAGGACTTTTCACCCACTTTTGCTAAATCAAAAGGATTTTTAAAAGCATTTTTAAGGGTCAATAGTCAGAAAGGGAATCATTCTCGTTAATGGGGTTTCTTCTTTTTTAGCCTATGTATATGTGACATTAATTATTATGTTCTTTTTTTATTTTATTTATTCATTCTTATGAATCCTAAATATTAAAGAAGCTTAACTTAACCATTGTGTTTAATAACACATTAGGGCATATAAATTTCAGTTAAAAAATTTATTTCTAGGGATTCAGAATCTAACATAAAAACAAATACTTCTTTAGGCTGTTATCCCATGAAAGAATTTATCATTTGTTGATTTCTTGCTTCTTATGAGTATATTTATTATTTGCTATTATTTACTATTTATGGCTATGGTAAATATTTTTGGTTCATATTGGGTGAATATATTACCTCCCCACCTTTACCTCATAAGGGGAAAAATATGTCCTTTTTTCTTTTTGTGCTCAATGTGTCATGATGTCTTCACCTAAGGGATGCTCCATAAAAATGCTCACAAATGGGAGAAAGCTGAAGATATGTATTTAATTAATCATGTATATATTTTTCAAGAAAGTTAGTACCCATTCTTGAGTCACAGAAGACCTGTGTTTAGGGAAAAATTATTGGTTATTTGTAAATAACTTCAGAAAAATGTTCTGATTTTCCAAGTCCTTTTTAAGACTGTTTAATACAACAGAACATGGAAGAGGGAGAGGCTTCTGCTTAAGACCCAATATCAGGGAAAGGTGGTAAACTGTCAGTGAATTTCAGCATACAAATGTCTTTTATTATCACTCTTATTTTGCTAATGTACCTCAAAGAATAGGTATGAATTTGATTTTGAAGTGCAGTGACCTTTGTACAACACAGGGGTTAGAGGCACCAATACCCCACACAGTCAAAAAACCACATATAATTTTTGATTCTTCCAAAACTTAACTACTGATAACCCAACTGCTGACTAGAAGCATTACTTAATATAAGGTCAATTAACACATATTTTGTATGTAATATGTATCACATACTGTATTCTTACAATAATGTAAGCTAGAGAGAAAAGAAAATGTTTTCTCAAATTGTTAATGTCCAAAAAATTTTCCAATATATTTATTGAAAAAAAATCAATGCAATGCATAAGTGGACCAGCTCAGTTCAAACCCATGCTGTTCAAGGGTCAACTGTACAAAATTTTAAAGCTAGAAATAAAACTTGTATAAATAGAGTTTAGTTGCAAAGATGACCTTGGAAAATAGTTTTCCTGTTGGTCATTGGACCCCCTTGGGAAACAATTAGTGAATTCTTAATTGAAATTATGTGTCAGATTCCGAAACAGTTAACCTCTAAAAAGTGTACACTTTATCCTCAGGATGTATGTAAGTGTTCTGTGGTTGTACAAGGGTCATTAAAAAGGACGTGGTATAATTGTTACCTGTTCAGGAGGCACTGAAACAGTAGTTATTGACACCAAAATTTTTATAATGAATACTGAAGAAATCTTGCTTCTTTCCTCTTGATTTCATTTCATGTCCTTCTGATGCTGTATTTGTCCTACCGGATGTTAAGAACTAAGGTTTGAACTGGACCCACTGTAGCCAATGAGAGGTAGAATCCTCCAGAATTTGATGCTTTGGGCTTTGAAGATTGACAGATCTGGGTTTCGTAAACCTGTTTAAGACTTCTGAACATTAGAGATTCTGTTTTTGGGAATAGAACTTCATTCTGTTTTTTGAAATAGGAATGACATTGAACTATTCAACTAGGTAAAAGCATATAACTGGACACAAGACTGCTGCACTGCATTCTTTATAAAAATTGGACACTGCAAAAATATTTTCCTAGTAACTGTCATAATACACTCAGAAAACCAATGAATCGTAAAACATAATGATGTCTTCCAATCATAATTTTTGGAAAACAACTTGTGTAAGTTTCCTGATATTTCCATGATTTGCTAATAAAGACACCTGGCTTTAACTCCTCCACAGGACACAATTTGTTGCTATCCACATCTGTGCTCCCCAAATTTGCAATCATAAGGCTCCAAATAAATACTTTTGTTTTCTTTCAGTGCTTCCTCTGTTCTCAGCTGACATTTCCGGTGTCAGCAGCGGTGGCATCTGAAGCCACAGGCTGCCTGGACTCCAGAGCTCCCGCTGGATTTGAGCAAGGAAATAAATGCTGAGACGTTTGCGCTTGTGCGTCCCTGAAAGCCCCGGGTTCCTGCGGTAGGGCCCCTGGAATCCAAACCTTCTTTCATTGAAGATCTAGCCTTTCTTTGGATGTCTTTTGGTGCTGGCTTCTGTGGAGAATTAAAACTCCTTTGTTTGGAGTTTATCCAGAGAGTACTCTATGGGACTCGCAGTTTCAAAATATGCTGCTAAAGGGCAGCCTCCATCTGGGACCCCCACTGGTTTTATATTTTTTAAATGTGGTTCCTCTTCCTGTAAGTTTATGTCATGATGAACCAGGATCTTACGTCTTTTTTTTTTTTTTTGGAAAATGGGTGAACTTTTAGAATTATAGTGGCCATTCTGGGGAAGCTTTAACTTAGGTTAAGTCCACCTTAATGATACCCTTAAAAGAGAGGATTCCAGATTTCTCAGAGGCAATAGAATGCATTCTTTGATTGATAGGCAGACGCTTCTAAATATCAAAATGGCTTAGAAAATTATTCTAAAAGGAACCTTACAGTATGCAAATTTTAAAAGCTCTTTTATAAAAGACTTTGACCATCTGAACTTAATTTTAACCTTAACTTGGTGCATTTGCCAGAAACGCAGTTTGGATCCAACTCTTCTCTTTTGAGTTTTCTACCTGAGACATAGTTAAAATTTCTAAACAAAAGCCAAAGGATCTCTAAGTATGTCTACTGTATATCACATTATATATGTCAGAGATGTGATATATTTCTACTGCTGGATGGTACTGCCAAAATTAATTTGTAAAGAGCTCTATTTAATGGCTTAAAGAAAGTTATTTATATATATCAAATTATATTTATACAATTCAGGTATATATATCTCAGAATATAGAATCCAACCCAAATGTTTCTGAAGTTTATGATTTGAAGTGATCTTTGACAAATAAATGCTAGTTTAAATTTGTTGGTTTAATAAAAACAGACATGTCTTCAGAATCACCAGCATTAAATATAATGCAAATAACTTTTTCTATGTGTATTTACAAATCAAATAAGTTTATACTATCCCTGTATTACAAAATTTGTTAAGAGAAATAACATGATAGCTGTTCGGTCTAATCCAATCATTAAAAGCAAATAAATGTAAATATGATAAATGTTGATACCAAGTTTAAATAAGAGATATTAATTTAATATCTAAATCATTTCCAAAAAAGATAAACATCAAATGCAAATAAGTTTATCTACTTCTGGTTTTTTAATGTTACAGAGAGATTAAAAAGTCTTTGGATCTATTAATAAACATGTTTTACATCACATTGAGAGAAATTTATCATGAAAAAATATGCTTCTAAAATTTTTGAAGTGCATTAAAAGTTTGCTAACCTACCATAGGATGTTAATTTATGATAGACAGTTCATAATCTCCTGCCTCTTAGTTTTTACTGAAAGCAAGGATTATGAATTGATTTACAAAATTGGAAGAAGAGCTGAAAACACAAACTATGCCAAAAAAAATCAAATCAGAGTAATAGGTGCAAATTAACTCTGTGTAAACTGTGTATGCTAATGCTAAAAGAATACAAGCAAAGCAGCAGGCACCCCTTTGGAAGACAAAAAACAACGGAACTCCCTTGAGAGTTTTCTCCTACTGTGGAAGGATTTTCTGTAGCCTCTTATTTTTTAAACTGTAGTCATAGGCCATTGATGAATTATGATAAACATTTACTTAAAAAGAAAATATACATATTATTGATGTCTACTAAAATAAGTAAATGGATAGCATATATCTTCAGTTTTATCTGTAATTTATAAATGGATTTATTATCTATAAAATAAAAGGGAATAATTTCATAAAAATGCAAAAATACAATGTATGCATGGTGTATGTTGCAAGTAATGAGTACAGGTTAGTTTATTCAATGTTTATTTCAGTTATTATACAGTCATATATATATGTATGTGCCGAACCATAAAATTCAGTATATTTCTTACTGTGACTCATCCAACATGTTTAAAACCACTGCTCTTACATCACAGTAAACTGAGCAACAAAAGGGCCTGTTCAACCAGATGGAGAAGCCAGTATGAGAACTTCCCTCATTTCTTTATAACTCCTTACAAGGCTGGGACTTCGGGTGGCAGCTTCACAGATATTTACAGCCCTGGCATCAGTTTACTATTGTCCCATCTTTCAAATCTTTATTCTGCCTATTCAACTTAGAATAATCCTCTTCAGCAATAATATGGGGATCCCATCACCTCTGCCTGTTGTATCATTTCCAATCAAACAGAGTAATGTCAGGATGAGCCTACAGATTCAGATAAGTTTCATACTGTCATTTTCAAACAGTATGTCTTTTATTTTAACTGTATTCTCTAGAAGGATTTATATTAATTTAATGTAATGCAAAAGCAATTATCCTTTCCTTAAAGAGTAAATCTATAATAATTCTGTAACATCTACCTTGCATCATTTCTTTCTAGATAAGATCTGTGAGTTTTTGAAATTTAAAAACGTACCATTTGAACTAATAAAGTTGAAAGTGTCAACAACAAAATGAAGGAAGATTTTTGTTATTTCTTTTCACAGAACTATTAGAAATAATAAAGATGAAAGGAAGGAGCTATATGAAAAGTAGATAAGGAAATCAGAATGTTTTTTGGATAAAAGAAGGTACAAAGAGCATGGGATATTTTTGGTAAAAGAAAAAAGAAAGGAGTATTATTCTAAAGTAAAGTGATGGCTCTAGAGAAAGATAGGAAAATGATAGGACAAAACCTAAATAGATACAGAAAATTGCAAAAGGGTTATAGAACAAGAATCTTGAGATAAGTTGGCTAAAATTGAATGTTATTATAAGGGTTTTTTAATTAAGCCTTAATGCCTGCAATGTATTTAGGTAGAATAAAATCTTATATTTTATCTGCTACAAGGACAAAGTTTTCTTGGACTACTTACTGGTCTGCTTTTGACAAGTTATTGTGAAAGGTTTTATCTTTTAAAGCGATCCACTTAGGAACCAAAGATTTTGTGTTTTATCAAATAATTTCCTGTACAATGATGTAGCCCTCTATATTTGCCTTTGTCATATTGGTCAGATAAATAGTTAAGTATTATTTCATAATGATCTGTGATCTTATTTGGTCAAGTGTCCAAAACCTTTTGATATTTTGACAAACTTGCCCAAATAAATCCTACACAAAGGGTTTTTAACCTAAAATTAACTTTAAGAATTCCTAGAGAGTCCCTGAAACTTCTCAAAAGATTTGTTCTCCCTCTTCATAAAAAAGGAAATGTTACACTAATTAGGATTATTTGATATATAAATTTACATCAGAAACATCATCAAATAAATACCATTAAGCCTTATCTATGTTGTATTTGTGTACGTATATATTGAAGGACTCCTTTCTTTTCTCTCTTTAAAGCCATCAATAACTTAACAGCAATTTGGTAAAGTACATCTTTACCACAAAGGTTGAAGTATTTATTTTTCTCTCTCTACCTGATTCCTCCAGAATTCTGAAACTCTTATTAAATATTCTTATTTTTCATGACAATGTATGTATTTGCATAAGTTCAATAAAAATTGTTTCTCCTTGGAACATGATACTCAAATGCACCTAAACTTTGATGATCTACTTGCTGACCAAGAGGCATTTATATTATAACAAATGCTACCTGTTGCATATGGATAAATACTTGCAGAAAAGTAGAAATTTAATTACACAAGATCAGAGAATAAGTGCATTGGTTGCAACAAATTTCACCTAACAATGCCTGGCCTTTTGATCTGTTTAGCTGGTCACCTTCAGGTTTTGGCTCTTGGTTTAGAACCATCATACAAAACTTAAATTTTGATAAACTTAATATGACTTGTCATAATACTTTCAATTCTGCTTTGTAGAATTATTTTAAAACTTTGTGCCCATTCTCTGCAAAAGCACTGCACCAAATAGGGTGATACTAGCTCAGTGCTTTGAGATGATCTCCAGTGCTTACGACCTTAATTGTAAACGTTAGATGTGAAGTGCCTGAGAGTTCTCCTTCCTGCCTCTTGTTACTCAAATGTGTCCTCCTTGGTTTCTAATCATTGAACACTAAATTCTTTTTTGTTATGCTTCTTACAGTGCTCTCTATTTTAATGATTTTTAAATGAATATGTAGACTTATTGTTTCTGTTGTACCCAGCTCAGTCACACATTTTTTGTTTGTCACATGACTAAAATTCACAATGCTTCTCTACAAGGACTGTTATCCTCCCTATATTTTGCCAGGTATACTGCAGCATCTTTCTTAAGATTCAACCCATATGCACCTGCCTTCTTGCCGAGAATACCTAACCAGGGTCACTAAGGCCCCTCCCAAGGGCCATGGTGGGGCCAGAGCAGGTATAGGAGACCACTCCAGCAACAAGGGTTCAAATGTAGATCTGTGATGTTTTCCAGAGGAAAAATCTCAGTTAAAAGGGGAAAATATAAGCCTGTGTAAAACTTCTGAATATGAAAGACTATTTTGGTGACTAAAACTTCATCCTTCTTTTGAATCAGGAACTACAGTGAACTGTTGAACTGGGTAAAAGTGTATGATTGAATGTAAGTTCACTACACTGCATTCTTAATAAAAATTAGACACTCTGCAAAAATATTTTCCTAGTAACTGTCATAATGTACTCAGAAAACCATTGAATTGGAAAATGTAATTACATCTTCCAATCATAATTTTTGGAAAAGAACTGGTATAAGTTTCCCTATACCTCTGCAATTTTCTAATAAACACCCCAGCTTTTTCTCCTCAGCAGGACACAGTTTAGATTGCTACTCAGATTTGTGTTCCCTGAATTGCAATCCTAAGATCCCAAATAAATGCTTTTGTTTTATTTCAGTACTTCCTCTTTTCTCAGCCGATAGTTTGATTGCTATTTCTGGTTTGCCATCTATGAGAGGTTGGAAAATCCAGTTATATATGGCTTCCATTTATATTGCTGCTAGACAAAGCGGTAAGACAATTACTGAACTGAAAGGGCAGACTACATTTTTGGATGTATTAAAAATACGAGATTTCTTCTTTCTTATGGAAAGGATTCTCATACCAATAACCCACTTGTTTTATGACCTTGTCAAATTATCTATGAAGAAAATGTTTGAAGCTGCTCTTATTGGAAGTGTATTAGCTGTGGCAAAGACTCTAGATAATGAACAAAAGCTTTTCTTCCTCTTCCAGGGCACACATCCAGATGACATATCTTAGACTGTTTTGTACTTAGGTGCAGCCAGGTAACTGAGTTTTAGCCAATGGAATGAGTAGAGGTGATGGGTAGTGGTGCATAAAAATCTTCCTATGGTAGATTCTCTGCTCTTTTCCTTCACATGAATTGATACAGAGGATTATGGCAACCTAGGAAGCTGTGTGCTAAAACTGGTGGGACCACAAGATGAAAGGAGCCTAGGACCCTGAATCTCTGCCCAGAGGTGAGCCCCAGCTGATCAGGAATACTCATTTTGACACAGTATATAAGTGAGACATACTTGTTTGAGCCATTATAAGCATTATAAGCTTTGAATCTGTTTTTTTATAGCAGCAAGCATTACCTTATCTAGTATTTTGTCTAATTATAATCTAACACATAATCAGTTTTCTTTCACAATTTATTACTTAAGAATATTGGAAGTGCTGTTAGTCACCTTTCAACAATGTCATCACAAGTGACTGAAACAGTTCACATGGCATATGTGTTTATCTATCTGGCATATTGTCACTACACTTACTTTCACTGTTTCTGCCATCCCTGAATTTACTAAAATGCACAAACAAGTTAGCTCAATTTCAAATTGTCTTTCACTGAGGCCACATATCCCCTCATCCCCACCCTGCCACTGGAATTCTGCCCAAAATGAAACAGCAACAGAACAGAGGTCAGGAATTTGGAAAGATTCATATAGGAAAAACCAGGTACAGCTTGATTTAATATCAATATTTCATGTGTTCAGAGAGTAGAGTTTCAAGCTACAAGATAACAGCCCATCATTTTTATGCCCTTCCATCTGTGAAAAGCTGTTCCGCAAAGCACAGTGTATGAATGACCTAGCAGCTTTTCATTTTAGGCACCATATTTTGGAAAAAAAAAAAAAAAGAAAAAGTCTTTTGATGCATAACCAGACTCTGAAGATAATTGAAATCTATGGAGTTTTAGGGTCACACTCATAAAGAATGCAGACTTCCCTCTGAAATATATTGCTGGGGAAAGGTGCAGAACACAGATCTTCAACATAATGAAAATTTTGCCTCTTGCATATAAAAAACAAAGGTCACACCATGTACTATTTGCCAGTGAAGAATCGTGCATATTTAAGAGACAGTAGAATAGGAGAAGTCACAGAGATAGAATAAAAATTTTAAAAGAGGGGTTTAGTGGGATAGGAATGAATAGATGGAACAAAGAGGATTTTTAAGGCAGTGAAAATACTCTGTTGCTATTACAATGATGGGTACATGTCATTATACATTTGCCCAAACCTGTAGAATGCACAACACCAAGAATGAATCCTAAGGTAAACTATGGACTTTGGGTGATTCTGATGTGTCAATGTAGGCTTTATCAGTTGTAACAAATGTACCACTCTGATGGAGGATATCGATAATAGGGAAGGCTATTCATGTGTCGGGGCAAGATGGGAAATCTCTGGACCTTCTCTTAATTTTGCTGTGAACCTAAAACCCTAAAAATATATTTAAAAGGAAGTCAAAGATGTAATGCATCTATATTTACAAGATGAGGTTTTGTTTTAAAAGTCTGAATAATAATAATACAGATAAACCCCATTAAACCAAGTCCTACTGTAAAACAGCAAAGCATGAAATAGGAGTGGATCCATATTTTTACTTCTGGCGGTGGCACTCCTGGAATAATGAGAGGCAATGGAAGAATCAGGAGTTTATATCTCTCTTCCTATCATTCCTGTGGCATTGTGGGAAGCATCAATACAAAACTAGGGTTTCCAGATACCACCCCAGGTCAAGGACTCATTAGACAGGCACCTAGCTCCCTATTGAGGTGCCCAGCAGTACCCACAACCTGTAAAACACTGGGGACTGCTCTGGGAACAAACAACCAATTAATCTAAAGACAGCTCTCAGAGCTCTAAGTCTGAAGATGGGATTGTTGCCCTCTTTAGTATGATTTTGCAATCACATTTTTTTTCATTGTGGATAATTATTCAATGTGAATCATTCATTTACTTCATAATTCACTTAGAAGCAACTTTTCATAAAAGTGGTACTTCTGTTGAGTCATACCTAAATCATAACAACATACAAATTCCAATAAGAATACATTTTTAACTGAACCCTCTTTCTTCCAAAGATGGTTTCATCACATGTCGTTTGTATGAATTATAAGCTACTTCAATATGTTATTCAGGTGAGTCATAGAATATCCTGTTTTAAAAAACCTAAGTGTAAGGAGATAGATCTCTGAGATTTTTTTGAGTTGCCATTCATTCATTCAACTGTAATTAAGCACCTACTGTGTTCAAGGCCCTGGATACTGTAAAGCCTAAAGGGATAAATAAAAACAAACAAACAAATAAATAAACCAAAGGAGCCAACAGTTATTAGATTAATCATGAAATGGTGTGAAGTGTTGAATATCCAGCATCATGCTTAATCCTCACAATAATTCCATAAAATAGGTACTAAAGGGATCCTTGTTTTTGAGATGAGAAAACTCAGGTTTAGAGGGTTTATGTTACCCACTCAAACTGATTTATTCTTCTCTAGAGTGTGCTCTTAACCTCTGCACAATAACATCCCCCAGGGCCTCTACTCTGGGATACTATTGTACACTCTTTTGGAGGGGACAAATGTGCAGTCAAGTAATTTAATTCATTGAGAATGTGTAATGTGATATTGGAGCACAGCAGAGAGAATATGCATGGCAGAAGTGGGAAAAAGAGGTCTTATGACAGAGGTTGCTGGATGGAGAATCAGGGACAGACATCGCAAGTGGAGGGTAGTTGTGTTCAAACCCAAAAAAGCCACGAGATGGGGCGGCATGAGGTGAGGCTAATGAGATCCTCAGCATGGAGGTGAGGCTGAGAAGTAGGAAGAGGCTAAGTTGTTAAGAATTCTAAATATATAAACATGTCAAAGAGGTCCTTAAGCAGAAATATGAGGTGGATTGTTCCGCCACGGCTGTTTGTAGTGTGGGGAATGGGCAGAAGGGGGCAGTGCTGAGGGGTGGGCAGAATGATGACATCTGTACCTTTTTTTGTTTTGCCTCTGAGCATATTATTAAGGATATTATTTCAGAAGAAAGAGTGAGATTTATGTCTTGTGGAAGGGACCATACACTGATGAAGTATATTGACATCTTCCATGTAATAAAGACCTATTATGTTTGAAGCTTTGCATATGTTATTTTACTTAATCCTTAAAAATACTTTTGTAGTTATGCTGCTTTTGGTATTTATGGGAAAGGCCCCATTTTGTTGATGAGAAATGGAGGCTCTGAGAGTTTAAAATACTTTCCCAACATAATACAACTCTATGTAGCCAAAGAATGAGTTCCAATTATATTTTGAGCAAGTAAAGCAGAGTTTGATGGCATTTGCTATCTTCCATTTGGTTTAGTTGAGATGTGTAAGTGTTGGAATGTCTGTTTTTTTGAAAGTCTCAATAATTTTGTAATTACACTTAATATTTAGAAAAAATTGGTCAAAATGGATTTTCAGTTTTCTCATTTAAAAAAATAATTTTGTACTTGGAGAATGTTAATATTGCACTGAACTCTAAGGAAACATGCCACTGATAAGCACAGAGCAACAAAATATATTTGATGCACACCTACACACTTCTTAGGTTAACAGCACCCGACATGCAAATTTAAAGAGCTTTTGTAGTACTATCAGACAAACGTTATTTTTTATATTGATTTCTAAAACCGTGTACACTGATTGCTTGCCATTCTCTGCAGTGGGAGTTCAGACAGTATCCAGCCAAACTAAAATAAATTTTACACAGTCAAATTGATTTTTTTTTTTGGTATTTGCCCTCCATGTAGCACCATTTCTCATATCCTTAAGGCTGACCTAAGTTTGGGAAATTTGCCAATCAGCTGTTCAGACTTCTTTCTTTATTTTATAACCTATAGGATACTACTGACCAACACAGGAAAACATCTGTTATAAAGAAAGCCAAAAGCTACTAAAAACTTAATAATAGATGGTGACTTTGTCCTTTCATAGGCACACCAGAGTTGAGTATTAAATTCAATCAACCCAGTTATCTTTAATTAACGACACTCTTCTAGGGGTTGATGTCTCACGCTGTCCAAATTTTTACAAGGTAAATAGGATAATTTGCCTGACAATTCCAACATTTGGAGTAGAGCTGGGGAGGGGGGTAGCAGATATAGCACCACGCTTTTTCACTCCTCAGCAGAAGGTTGAAGTTCAGCCAGAGGTCATGTATAATAGGAGTTTTTAGAGGATATTTAGTGAGGTCCCTATTGGAATATTATCTATATAGCAAACAACTGTACATCATTTGGTAATCATGGGCAAGTTTCAGGAAAGACCTCATGTTGATTAGCTTTATGTGAAATGGAGAGGTGCCAATTTTGAGGATGCCAACATACTCCTAGCCTATCAAATCCCTCATGTCAGGAGGGATTATCTGGTGGAGGAGAGGAGGTAGGGGGAAAGTAGAGAAGCTCTGGAGCCATCCCTTGACACCAGGAGGTTTTCACATACCCTTCTTGGCCAGGATATGAAATGAGAGCTCTATGGCCTCCAAAGTCTCTTAAAGATTTAACATACTCTGCTCCCAAGCTCTGCCACTTGCTCTCCCAGTGTCTAACCTGCATGGCCAAGGTGAGTTCCCATCAGGACCCCCTGCTGCTGCTGTCATGACTTCTCTATGCTCCTCGCCTTTGGGTTTGGCTGGTACTCCTCCAGTGAAGCTATGGGAGCTCAGGAGGCAGCTCACGTGTTTTGCCAGCCAGCAGATTTGCAGAAATAGCCTGGCCACTCAGGCTGGGCTGCAGCTCCCCATTTTTATTAGTAAAAAACAAAATACATTTGATGCATACCTACACACAATTTATGCAAAAACTTCAGAAAATCACTCTCAGCATTATTCTGTGTGACGCCCTCTGAAATTTTCCTTTCCTATTACTATTATTTTAAAAGAAGTGCTGGTTGCGACCCACTGGATTGATATCATAGCCCACTATAGATCATGACCTAGAGTTTGACAAACATTGTTCACATTATCTTAACTGGATTAGGCACTTATTTTTATTTCACTCTCTCTTCTTAAAGGGAATGGGAACCCTCTCAGGGCAAGGGCACTGCATGAGAAACTGTGAAGGACTTGTATGAAAAAGGGCAAATAAATTTACAATGAAAACTGGAGGCATTTCTTTACTATCAGTATTTCTGCAGTAGTGTAAGAAGCCACCTGCACCATCTGGAGGACACTTACACATCATCCAGGTCCTGGAATCATACCTGAAATCTACAGAGTTAGAGCACTTTCCTCCAAGAACCCCAGTTTTATTTGTAGGATACAAGCAGTTACACAGTCTCACCATTCCTGGTAGTCTCTCTCATTGTTGCTCAGTTGTAGTTTATTGAACTTCAGGTTATAGCAAGAAAACTTTTCCATGGCTAGGCATTTATTAGCATATATATCTTTTACTTATAAAGAAGATTATTTCTATCTACTTTAACTGAATTGTATCCTTTTTCTTCATGCTTTCCATGATCAACATGTTTTTTAAGGGGACCTAAAAAACGTTCACTTATTTTTAATGATTAGTATGTTTTCTTCTGTGTAGTTTTATGACACTGTTATAAATTCAGTAGTTTCAAAGCAATCTAAGAAAAGTGTCCTGCTATTTTCCCCATAAATTTAACTAAGAGTGAAGAGGGTTTCATGGATGGATCACAGGGGGCTCAGCCTGCTTGAATTCCTTGCACAATGTCAAATTAGGCATAAGAGAAAAATATCATACTTCTGATGATATTCTTCATGTAAGTCTACTCTATATTAAGGCACATGATAAGAATTTGAATGAAAATTTTTTTCATTTAAGCTTTTCATATTTCTGAGAGTATGACTGGTTATAATACCATGCTAGGAAACAAAAATACACAGGATCCCACCACAGGCAACATTCCACAGCCACAGACTATTTTTGTATGCTTATCTTACTGCTCACCCTCATTCATTTAGTAGGTCATCCACAAACATATATTGAGTGTTGACTATATGGCAGTGGCAGGCACTGCACTTAGCAAAAAAAGATGGGTTGAAGGTATCTAAATATACACATGACCTGCTCTCAGTCCTTAAGGAACTTACAAATCTACAAAGTCATAAATCACTAGGATACCACTTGCCAGTTTGTGGTAGAGCCATTACCTGTACCATATGCATCAGGAATTCAGATAACCAATTTAATAAACTCAAATTGTGTGGAAAAGAACAGGAAGATTGTGGCACTACTTTGAAAAAAATGAAGAACTTTGGAAGGGAAAAAATTCAGTGAGCTTCCAAAGAAATATTAGTCTATAGGAATTCAACTTCTCCACTGTACGTGATGACTACTCAAGATACCTACTAAACATTAGTAGGAAGAATGTGGGAGGTTTGTGATGAGCGTGGAGAATTAGGGTCAATATTGTACTGAGAGCCTTCATAAAGAGCAGAAATCCTTTGGAAGTAGTTGTTAAACATCCATGAATTTTTATTTAATAAGAATCAGGTAGGAATGTAGACAATAGTCTTGCCACAATTTACTGTAAATTAAGTTCCTCTGCTGGTATCAGCATAAGGGTGAGCATTAAACTTATATTAACAGATAGTGAGCTTTGAGCAATAGGAATGCATAAGTATTGAACAGAAAGGGATTTGGAGGGACGAACATGGGTGAACACAAGAGGTAACTGGGTCCCAGTTTACCTCACAGATTCTAAAGACACCAACTGTGGAAAAGCAAATGCTGAGAAACAATATTTCTGGCAAGTGTGTACTTGAAAGCTTCAATCATTTAAACAAACTTCACGTTAGCTGATTGCTCTTGAAGCATAGAAAACATAGGATGGATAAAGGTCTTCTGAAATTTCGTGTGACTTTACCATCTGACTTCTCTGTTGCTATATCATTACAACCATGAGGAGAGAGAGAAACAGGAAACATTCTCACAGATACTGCTGGAAGGATGCTGACCCAGCTAGAAGACAGTGGTTCACTGGGAGCTCAAACAGCTGACCCAAGATACTGTGCTAAAATAAAACAAGGCTCCCAGGGGGAAATAGAACTGGAAATATGATGAATCTACAATGTACAATCCTGTCTCTTTTTGTTTGGAGAAACACGTACAATTTTACAAGGTTCAGAAATCTGGATCTACTTTAGTTTAAATCTTAAACAGTATCAACAGTGTGGAGTGCTGTTTAAAAACGTCAACTTCTGAAGGAAAATACATGGCTAAGGCAAAAACTAAATTCAAGTGTCTAAACAATATGAAAAATTCAAGTTTTATAGTAATAAAATGTTTAATTTCTAATAGAGGCCAGGGAGGGTATATTCTTCAGCATAATAGGATTATTATTATTATTATGAGTGATCAGTTTGACTGCAGATTCAGGGTCATGGGTATTCATGGTTATCTTGCTGATAACTGGATGCGATGATGACCTGACTGTGAATTAAAATGCTTATTTCCTTTTTTTCTAACATTTCTGCTTTAAGGATTTATTTAATCCAAGGATATAACCATAGTTATGCTCAATCACTGATCTATAAAGATGTTTCTTATAGCATGGCTAATAATGGAAACAGTACAAAAAGGAAACTGAGCAAATGTCACTTATTAAGGGGCTTGTTTGGCCTATTCTGGCACCTGTACATGCTGGATGCAAACCCACCACCTCCACCTTAGCCCTGAGGTGCGTTCCACCTTAGGTGACTGTCATCTCTTACCTGTACGACTATCCTAGACCCTAACTGGTCTTGGAGTTTCTACACTTGTTCTCCAGTTGCTGCTTCAATAGCAGCAACATTGATTTTAAACTATAAATCAGATCATGTCATTCCACAACTTAAAAACATGTAAGAGCTTTCCATTATGCTTAAAATCTAAGCTTGTATCATAGCTTTCAAAGTCCCTACATGAAAGAGCCCCATCTACTCATGCTTTTGTGTTTGTGTCCTTTGTTTTCACTTTATATTATACACAATGTAAGTGTATAACCTGATGAGCGTTGACAAATGTATTAGTGTATGTAACACATCCACATCATGATAGAAAATATTTCCGTCACCCCCCGAAAGTACCCTTCTTTGTTAATCACCACCCTTCTCTCTAACTATGGAATTATTGTTATAAATTCTATCACCATAGATGATTTTGCATGTTCTAGAATTTCATACAAATGGAAGCATATGGTATCTCTTTCGTGTCTGGTTTCTTTCGTTTCACTTAGTGATTTGAGATCCATCTGTGTTGCTGCCTGTATCAGGAGCCATTCCTTTTTATTGCTGAGTAGTATTTCATTGTATACCCCAGATGTTAATCCCATCTACTTTTGACCACATCTTATAATATTCTTCTCTGTACTAACTAAACTCTAGCCACACTGATTTTTTTATTGGTTCCTTGAGCAAGCGTCTTTTGAATCTTCAGGGTCTTTGCACCCTGTGTTCCTTTTACATGAAATACTCTTCCCCCAGCCTTGACGTAACTGGTTTCTTCTAATTTTAAGTCTATATTAAAATGCTACCTCTCTAGAAGGGCCTTCTCTGACCAGGCTATGTAAAGCAATTCTTTATAGGTTTTCTCTATTATTTCTTTCTTTCTGTTATAACATTGATCATGACTTATAATTGTTTTATTTATTTTCCTGCTTACTTGTTTTATGTCTTCCCTTCCAGAATACAAGCTCTCTGAAGACAGATACAATGCCTCTTGTTCAATGTTTTATCCCCAGGGCTTACTGGAGTGTCTGGTATCTGGAAGACATTCAATGGATTTTGGGTAAGACTACCTTGACTCAAACTAATAACAGTTATTTAAATTTGAATTATTATTTAAACAGCCATTACAATATCCTTGAGGAAAAATATATAATGTTATGGAACATTTAGGTTAGAAGGCATTTCAATAGGTAGATTACACAGCAGTATGCATGGTATAAACTCATTTTTGTGAAAAGTAAAAATTACATGTCTGTTTATAATTATAATGTTGAGTGATATAATTTTTATCATCCTCCTTACACTTTTTATATCTTCCAAAATCTTTGTAATGAATATTAATGATTTTAATACTTAAAAGTAATAATTTATTTTAAAATCTTCTATCTAGTGAAGGGGTTTATACAAGGCCAAACAGTAAATATTTCAGACTTTATGGGGCATTTGTTCACACTGCAACTAATCAATTCTGCTTTTACTGTGAAAGGAGCCAGAGACAAAAAATTAATTGAATGGGTGTTGCTCTGTTCCAATTAAACTTTATTTACAAAAACAGGTGGTAACCTGGAATTTGCCCAAGGATCATAGTTTGTCAGCACCCTGATCTACTGTAACATCTCAAACTTTATTTCTTCATCTTTTCTAACTATCTAGTAGAGTTGAATCTTCTGGCTGCACTATTTGCAGGCAGGGTGCTTTGCTGAGCACGTTAACCTGTGTAAACTTCAGTTTTCATGCCTGTAGAACAAGGATAATACTAGTACCTAACTCATAAAAGTTTTTTGATGATTAGATAAAATAATTCCTATAAAACACCCAGCCTACCGCTTAGCTTAGCATGCAGTAAATGCTGCTCCTTCTGTTTGCAACTCACGTCCATTTTCAGTCCCATTCTGTCCTGTGCCT